>NC_133327.1:467461986-467806986 GCF_042186555.1 Aquarana catesbeiana
CCTGAGTCCTTTCTCTTAGCATTTTAAAAAACATTTTTTTCAAGTGATGGATAAAACTGCCTTAAGGGACAAGTTTAACGCCTCCAATTTTTTTTTATAGTTGATGTTAAAATTTGATATGTAACTGTAGAGCCAAAATGCATTGCCCAGTTTAGGCATAGTAATAAGGGGTTGCGTTATAAAAAAAAAAAAAAAAAAAAACAGTAAACCGTCCATATAAGCTGACGATTTATAGGTTTTGCTACGTACCTGAAAATCATGTATGGATGGGGAACCAATAACCATTCTTATTATTGGGTCCAATGTTAGAATAAAGTTGTGGGGAGAGGGGACAACCTTGTCTCGTTCCATTGTATATATGGACTGGATCAGAATAAGTGCCATTAACCCTTTCGCTGCCAGGCCCTGTGCTCCATTTTGTACACTCAGATGGCCAGACCATTTTTGCAATTTTTCCTTTGCTTTTTTTATTTTTCACTTATAGCTTTCAAAGTTTGTAAAAGACCCCCCCAAACCATATTCTGAAAGCACATGACCAGTAGAATAAAAAGAAGGTGCTACTGATTTTTAAAGGTCCCACGATATTTGCACAAACGTTTATCAAAACAATATTTTTAGAAAGAGGGAGGAGTCTAGTAATGGCGCGTGTCTCGAACCTGAGCGTGTAGTCGGAGAACCTGGTCTTTCACCCAGCCCTATGGACAAGCCGTGATCTCCCGATTCACCTAACTGGTATCCTGCTACACACCATCCCCTCCTGCTGTGTTGGATCCCTCTCGCTTCGGCCATGCCAACTGCCGGAGCTTACCTGCTGGAGCGGGTGAGCTGCGGAGCTGTGGGGTCCTTTCCCCAGCGGCGACAAAGAACATCAGACTGGACCGTGAGCGGATCCCAGAGGATTCCTCTCCCCCGCAGCATACCAGCATTCTGGCTGATTGCCCCTTTGTATAGGGGCATAGGTGCGGGGATAGCGTAAGGGACAACAGGTGGTGATTACTTCAAGGGAGGTGGATCTCCCACGTCCTCCAAACAAAACCCCACTGTAAAGCTAAGCAGCGACAGAGCGGCGGCAGTGGAGGAGACAGCATTAGATGACAGCCATGACAATACGTGGCTCCCCAGGGACGGCCAGAGGGAGGCTTGAGCCCATGAGGAGTGCTGAGTGAATCTGCATGGAGGGGAGACAAGGGATTATTAAGGCGGCTACTCGGGGACCACAGAGAAGCGGAGGAGCCCGTGAGGGGAGTTTTACTGCCTGTGTGGAAGAAGGAGGGAAAGCAGGGGGACTCCGAAGCCCCCCCCCCCCCCCTCCGCGCACGCCTGTTCTTTTTTTTGTTCCCCGCGCCTGTTTTTTTTTTTTTTTTACTTTGGTTTTGGGCCTCAGAAAGCAATGAACTTATGAACCAGGAGAAACAGCTATCCTGAAAAAAACAATACAACTCATAGTCATAAGGAGTCGAAGAGACTGAATGGATATTTGAACTGAATGTACAACGTATGCGGGTGCGGTATGGTGGGTACCACAAAAGACATTGTATTGCAAAATAAAAATGTGCTATGAATACTCTTATTACTATTGTACATCAGACTGACTATACCACATAAGAACAGAGATAATACAATCTAATATAAACAGACAATGTGGACAATTTCTGTCATAGATAGACAGATAGAAATCCGGACACCACAGGAAATATCACTTAATTAAGGGATTAAAACTGAAATGAATAACTGAGCAAAGAGGAGGAATAAAGTTTTGAAAAATGAGAGAGAAGAGAAGGATAAGACCATAAGGATTCCTGTTTGTCTAACTTAATCACCCATTCACATACAAGTAAATAAAGTAGAGGGGAGAAGGAAGGAGAAAAAAAAAAAAATGGCTGCTGGGAACTCTCATCACTTCCGGTGATGAGGGGAAACAAACTGAGACACCGCTCTCCATATACACTGCTGGATTTGCTTGGTGCTGGCTCAAGGGCACCATAACATGTGAGTTTAACCACGTTTTTAACTTTTTTAATAAAATGAAATTACAAACTATTCCATGATGGCTATCCATATGTCTTTATGAGCACTGAACAGAGCAAGAGATACTAATACATTGCTTGGAAAAGCTGCTATTGGACCCATCACATGCGGATTGGTTATCCTTAATGAACCAAAGGCGTTTATTCTTATTGCATCTGGTGAGTGGCCATAGCCTGAGGTGGTGGTGAAGTCACGATATTGGGAGCACAATATACTGAAAAGGAACGTCACTGCACAGAAGTGATCACTCACTGAAGACATCCAGTGTACTGTGGTGTTTTTGCATATGTCAAGGACATTTATTTATTTTTTTGCACTATGTAGTACATATGCATGTTGATATGTGACACTTTGTTAGTAATATTGGCACATTGCTTAGTATTAACATTATTTTTTGATATTTTGTAGCACTAGCACTTTAAATAGCTTTTGGTAGCACCTAATGTCATTGCACAGAAATAATCACCCACTGAGGACGACATCTAGTGGGCTGTAGTGTTTATGCATATGTTGAGGACCTTTTTTTGCTGCATGTAGTATACATGCATGGTGATATGTGATATTTGATGGTCACAAATATTGGCACATTGCACATTTTTTAATATTTTGTCATATTTTATTTAATTTTTTTTAGCACTAGCACTTTAAACAGTTTTTTGGAATAATATTTTGTTGCTAGCAACACTATGTGGACAGTATATTTTTGACACAATATTAATTGATACAAAAAAGCACGCTATATAGGATAGATATCCTATTTTTGCATATTTCAGCAGTGGTATCATACACAGAAGTTAGCGCAATCCACTTTTATATTATATTGATACTCAAGCATTTTTGTGTAGGCTTACATGATTGCAGCAAACTAGTAAATTTTTAGTTTTGCACTGGTAGCACATCTGGTCAAATCACTAAAAGCAATCAGATTGAGTGTGAGAGTAAGGAGAAGAAGAATATGACCAAGGTTTCTATGTATTCCTCCAGATGAAGCCACGTGGGAGGTGGTGGGCTACTGCTATTAAATCCATCAAGATTCTCTGACGATCCCTGGGAGGAAATGTTTGCACAGGGTGCAAGGCGTGTTTGACCCTTTGCAGGGTCGTTTAAAGGAGATTGAGGGATCCAGCTGATAAGCATTTATTGCTATACGGCAACATCATCCACTGAGGATTTCATCTGACAAGCATTCATTGCTATACGGCGACTCCCCTCACTGAACACTTTAGACAACCTAAGACCATAGATCCTATGTCAATGCAGAGGGCTATTTCTGCCTGCTTATCTGACCCTGCTCTTTAGGGGGTCCATCATCTCTAGTAAGAGTCATCATATACAGAGTCGCACACCTGAGTTACCTTTCGTTTGTTTACATCGGGTGATGACCACGCCCCCTTATGCTGTCACAGTCCCAGCATGCCCAGGGACTGTGACGGCATAAGGGGGCGGGGTCACCGCCTATATAAGTCAGAGCAGAGCGCACAGAGAGCATTCCAGCCGGGGAGAGCGTCGTGTCAACATCGGAAGAAGAGATGAAGAGAAGAAGCGGCGAGACAGCGGCGACAAGACAGCGGCAGCAGACCGGGCCCCTCGCTGGCAATAGAGCTGGAAGAAGATAGCGGCGGGGCCCGGGAGAAGAGGCGGAACACCGGGAGAAGTCGGAAGAAGATACCGGAGCTGCCCAATAAATTAATTTTGAAACCTGTGTACTGTGGTTTTTTTATTGACACTTCCCTAGGTGAATGGGTAGGGGTACCATGTACCCCATACTCATTCACATAGGGTGGGGGGCCGGGATCTGGGGGCCCCCTTATTAAAGGGGGCTCCTGGATTCCGATAAGCCCTCCGCCCGCAGACCCCGACAACCAACGGCCAGGGTTGTCGGGAAGAGGCCCTTGTCCTCATCAACATGGGGACAAGGTGCTTTGGGGTGGGGGGCCGCAGCGCGCCCCCTCCCCCATGGCACCAACCCCCCATGTTGAGGGCATGCGGCCTGGTACGGTTCAGGAGGGGGGGGGCGCTCGCTCGTCCCCACCCCCATTCCTGTCCGGCCGGGCTGCGTGCTCGGATAAGGGTCTGGTATGGATTGGGGGCGACCCCCCCACGCCGTTTTTTCGGCGTAGGGGGTTCCCCTCAAGGTCCATACCAGACCCAAGGGCCTGGTATGCTCTTGGAGGGGGAACCCATGCCGGTTTTTTATTTAAAATTTGGCGCGGAGTTCCCCCTCAAGAACATCTGAGCACAAGTCGCGTGCCGAAGTCGGATCATGCAAGACGGCAATCCGACTTTGATCCGACTTCAATGATAGTCAATAGGCTGAAGTAGGATCAAAGTCGGACCAAAGTAGTACAGGGAGCATTTCTAAAGTCGGAACGACTTGTGTCGGACCAGTTAGGACGGCTCCCATAGGGAAACATTAAATTTCACACGTCATGCGACATGAGCTCTCAATGTCGGAGCGTTTGTCGGACCAGTGTGAACCCAGCCTCTAAGGAAACACCAGGGGGGAAAGCCCAGGCGGCTACATGATTAAATATTATAAAAGATTTAAAGAACAACTAGTCCCAGTATTATGTAATTATCTAAATAAAATAGGGGAAAATAAGGAAATAAGGATTTTAGCCAATATCACTGTAATAGCAAAAGTAGGAAAAGATAGAACTATTTGTTCTAACTACCGCCCCATGGCTTTGTTAAATGCAGACAAAAAGCTATATACAAAAATTCTTGCATCAAGACTAAAAAACCTCATGCCAGACTTGATAAACGTAGACCAGGCAGGATTTGTGCCAGGAAGGGAAGGTAGGGATAATAGGATGAGAACTATGTTATTAATGAAGAGTAAATCCAATGCTTCTTATTTCGATCGATGCTGAAAAAGCATTTGACCAACTAGATTGGGGATTTATGATGAATGCACTGCGGAGTGTATAGGATTGGGACCAATAATCATGAGATGGATTAACAATCTATACAAATATGCTACAGCTAGGGTTGGGGTCAATGGGAGTAGGTCGTCTGCCTTTGAGATGTTCAATGGAACAAAGCAAGGATGCCCGCTCTCGCCACTCCTCTATGTAATTGCACTAGAACCACTACTAATAAAAATACGGAATAATGTGGATATAGGAGGGGTCAAGGTTGAAGAGGAAGAACATAAGGTGGCGGCGTACGCAGACGACATACTCCTATATATGAGGAAACCAAGATTGTCCTTACCCAGCCTAATAAAAGAATTGAAAGAATATGGCGAGCTGACGAATTTTAAGATTAATCCCATAAAAACAGTAATTTTAAACCTAGGAGTAGACAAAAACGAGGAAAAAGCACTACAACAGGAATTCCCTTTTATCTGGGAGAAAGAAGAATTAGTATATTTAGGAATTAAAATAACATCTACCCTAGGGAAGTTATATCAAGCTAATTATATTCCACTACTAAATGAAGTTAAAAAAGAGAAAAAATATTTTGAGGAGACCAATCTCATGGATAGGGAGGATAAATATATTTAAAAATGGTGATTTTACCAAAAATATATAAATTTCAAATGCTTGCAATAGAAATACCATTAAGTTTCTTTAAAGTAATAAAAACAATTTTGAAATTCAAATGGCAAAATAAAAAAGCTAGGGTAAATAACTTTCTCCCAACTAGGAAAAAAGAAAAAAGGAGGGGGTTGGCACTTCCGGATGTAAAAAGATATTATAAGGCGGCAATACAGGCAAGACTAGTAGAATGGGCAAACACAAACACTAAAAAGAGATGGGTGAAAATGGAAGACACATTAAAACACAACAACTTCAAAAAATTATTTGGATTCCACTGAAATTGAGAACACGTAGTAGAGACACACATGAGTTAACTAAAAATATATTTAAGGTATGGGACGCATTATACCGAAAAGAAAAAAAAAAATGGAAATATAAAACTCACCTTTAATTTCACTAACGGGCACAAATTTTTTTATTCCAGGAAATGGGACACGGTTGGGAAACCAATTACCAAATGCACAATTAAAAGATGTTATTATGCACGGTAAAATTAGGACAAAACAGGATTAATTAATGACTCATGGGTGGCGCCCGATTAATGATTGGGAATATTTGCAAATAAAAAAAAAAAAACTTAGTAAGCACAATCCCTCAACCAATTAGAGCCGAGAAAGCATTAACCCCAATCGAAAAGCTGTGCAATACAAAAAACGCCTGTAAAACATGGAATATCTCAATTGTACGAAATACTATCAGAATTAGAAAGACACTACCCTTTATAGAAAAATGGGAACAAGATTTGGGCATAAAATTAGACGAAACACAAATGATAGGAGCGGTGTATAATTACACATCTGATATAACTACGATAGAGGCAAATTATATGCGTATGGTGCGTTGGCATTTGACACCAGAAAGAATCAACAAATTCCAGCCAGACAGGTCCTCCCAGTGCTGGAGGAACTGTAAACAAACTGGAACAACAATTCACATATGGTGGGAGTGTCCAAAGATAAAATATTGTTGGCAAAAAATATTAGAATATATTAAGGTGATAACTGGAGAGAAGATTCCACAAAACCCCTGGAATTGTCTGTTTCATGGGACAAATAAAACAAGAAAACAATATAAGAAAACTTTGGTCCCGTTCAATGCAGCGAAAGGACTCATCCCAGAAAAAAAAAAAAAAAAAAAAAAAAAAAAAGGTTGGACATAAGGAAACCAAGTATAAAAAAAAGAGTGGCTACAAAGGGTAGACCACATTTGTAATATGGAGTACCTTTGCAGAGGAGAGCAGGGTCAGGCCGAAAGTTACAGAGCAATCTGGGAGAACTGGAATGTTTTCAAAACATCAGAGAAATATGCGCAGGGTATGACTGAATTGGATTGAACTAGAATGAGGATAACAGATCGGGAAGGGGAGAGAGGGGTTGGTAAGGAATTAGAAACAGGAGGGTAAGGTTTGTATTTTGTGTATTTTGTATGAAAAAAACTTCCTAATAAAAAATTTAAATTAACCACTTGCTTACTGGGCACTTAAACCCCCCTCCTATCCAGACTAATTTTCCGCTTTCAGTACTGACGCACTTTGAATGACAATTGCACGGTCATACAACACTGTACCCAAATGAAATTTTTATAATTTTTTCCCCACAAATAGAGCTTTCTTTTGATGGTATTTTATCACCTCTGCGGTTTTTATTTTTTGTTAAAAAAAATGTAAAACAACTGAATTAAAAAAAAAAAAAAAAAATTATTGTTGTTATAAAAAAATTAAAACAGGTAATTTTTCTCCTTCATTGATGTACGCCGATGAGGCAGCACTGAAAGGCGGCAGTGATGGGCGGCAATAATGGGCACTAATCAGTTACACTGATTAGGTGGCACTGATAGCTGGCACTTGTGGGCACTGTTAGGTGGCAAAGGTGAAGCAGATGTGCCTCTTCCTCTTCGGGACCTTTGTCCCTCTCATCTGAGCCGGTAATCAGCTTTTTTTTTTTTTATACTCACGCATTCAGCGCGAGTAGAAAAAAAAAGATTACCGATCTTTTGTTTACATCATGTAATCAGCTGTCATTGGCTGACAGCTGATCACATTGTAAGGGGTCGGAACCGGCCCCTTACTCGGATCGGTGATCAGCCGAGTCTCAGTGACTCAGTGATCACAGCGCACTTGGTGCGCGTGCACAGGGGAGGCCGTCATATGACGGCCGCCCGGGAATTCAGGTCCGTGCTGTGGCCGTCATTCGGCCATAGCGCGGATGTCAAGTGGTTAAAAAAAAAAAAAATTATATATATTTATATATTTTTTTTTTTTTTTTTTTTTTTTTTGCTAAAAATCCACTAAAATCAGTGGTCATCAACCCTGTCCTCAGGGCCCACTAACAGGCCAGGTTTTATATATTACCTTGGGGAGATGCAGACTAGAATACTGCAATCAATGAGCAGCAAATGATATCACCTGTGATGTATTTCAGTTATCTTGCAAACCTGGCCTGTTAGTGGGCCCGGAGGACAGGGTTTATGACCACTGCACTAAATCATTATTAGCAGATAGAACTGCTAAAATGAGAATCACGTTTTGTTTTGTTTTTTGCCTAGAATAAAGATCACGATTCTCGCAGTGTAACATTATCTTTCACATTACACAAAAAAAATTGGGCTAACTTTACTGTTTAGTTTTTTTAAATTCATTTGAAGTGTATTGTTCCCCAAAAAAATTGCGTTTGAAAGACCGATGCGCAAATACAGTGTGACATAAAATATTGCAACAAACACCATTTTATTCCTTAGGGTCTCAGATTATATACACACACATATATACATACATATACACACACATATATATATATATATATATATATATATATATATATATATATATATATATATACATATATATATATATATACATATATACATATATACATACATAGTGCCTTGCAAAAGTATTCATCTGCGCCCCCCCCCCCCCGGCATTTTTTGTGTTTTGTTGCCTCACAACCTGTAATTTCAGGGCTGAAACAACTAATCGATTAAGAAATGAATCGATTACCATTTTCATAATCGATTAATCGGCCAGTAACATAATGGGGTTAAAAAACTAAAATGAGCCCTTTATAGTACAAAAAGAGAAAATAATCACTACTGTAAATATTACTTTCACAGTTCTACAGAAAAAAAAAAAAAATTAACCCTTTACAGTAGTGATTATCTGCTTTTTTTGTACTATAAAAGGCTAATTTTAGCTTTTAACCCCATTATGTTACTAAACGTCTTAGACCTGGTTCACATCTGTGTTTTTTGGTGCTTTTCGCAGAAACGCACTACAATTCATTTACATGGTTTCTTATGGGACACGTTCACATCTATGCTTTTTTTTGGCCGCTGCGTATTTGGAAAGGGTCAGGGACTTTTTTTATAACCCAAAACGGTGCTTTTTTGGTTCGATATACTTCAATGGAGAAGCTGCAGAAAAGTATTGTGACAAACCTAGCCGGGACAGAGGCTTTTGGAGAGGACTGAATGCAGGCCTCTTGCCTTTCGACTATGGGCCCTGGATTTTAAGGGAATAATACTCTTTGTGAGGTGTATGCCTGGGGACCCTGAACTAATGTTACTTTGGATTCAAGTCCATGTCCCCCCAAAACACAAAACTCTGGGAACCCCGTATATGCCATATTATAAATAGTGACTGCTTCACAATGTTGCGTATATATTGTGTGTTGTCTCATGCTGTTGTGTACTGTTTGCTGTGCTAGTTTGAGGTGGGACTGTATTCCAAAGTTCTATTGTGTCTGTCTGCCTTGGATATCACAGGATGTGTATCTCTAGCGAGGGAGGGGGGATTCCTCCAACAGTTCTCCTTGCTGATAAGACTGTGTGCTGATGAGACGTTGGACACACCTGACCTGTGTGTCCATTGTCATTGGACAGTTTGGCCTGCCCAGTTTTCCAAGGGTGGGGAGAAAAAATAACTCTGACTCTGTTGTGTCCATGTGTGAAAATAAATGAGTTGATTCCTGCTTGACCCTCAAGACAGAGCATCTTGTCTCGTATTTGGGGGAGAATTATTTGTATGGGTTCCTGGTTCAGCTGACTGAAGTGTTCGGTAGCTGCCTTTGTGTTTGGGTATGTTATGTCCTAAACAACTTTAACCCCTTTCATACTCGGGCTGTCCTTACAAGCATGTAATGCGTTTTTGCAGCAATTTGTGGTTTTTAATCTAACCAACAAATTGGCCAAAAAAAATGCAAAAACTCAAATAGCAGCAAAATCACATGTGCAAAAATCAAAACGCACAGCAAAAAGCACTGCAGAGACAGATCAAAAGTAAACTGCATAGGTGTGTACCGAGCCTTATGCTGGCCACACGGATCAATTTTCAGACGAGAATATTCAGACGAAAAATCTTTGTACACTCGCTGAATGAAATAATGTTTAAAATTTTCACTTGTTTTTAACATTCTGTTTTTAAAATGAATGTAATTTCTGAAAGCAAACCACATACACTGTCTGAAAATTCCTTTGACCAAGAAGTTTTCTATTTCCAAATTTTCCCTTCACTGTGATTGAAAATTATTTGACGCCACTAACGATTAGAAATCTAACTAACGCTCTTAAAATTACTTTTTTTGAGGGGCGCCTGAGTCTGTAGCTCCGCTCCACCCGGGACTATAACGGCTTCCTGAGGGCCATTAACAGCACTTTAAACCTTTATTTCTGCACCCCTCGAGCCATCAACACTCGGTGCATGCCTTAGAGGAGAAAGAAATCCCGAGGATCCTCTCAAAACACCCTGACCCACTATCTCCTCCGCACGAGGGAGCGATTCAGCATGCCTCAAGATGGCGCCGCCGGGAAAGGGGAATCTCCTACACCAGCCTCCCCGCCTCAATCGAATCCCTCTCCATCTGCAAATACGGCGGGTGTGTACCACACCGCTCTTTCTAAAGCGGATTTAGATGTCAGCTTGGAGGCCATGTACACCAGATTGGCCACGAAATTTCAAACGGAGCTACACAAGACATCTCACACTCTGTCACAGGAGATCGCGGCCTTAGGCTCACGTACTGAGCTCCTAGAAACAAAACATGACGAACTGGCCCTGGCATACAATGACCTCAGTAGAGAACATGAATCCTTGACCTTAGCCCTGACAGCTATTCAAGCACAAGTCGAAGACCTCAACAATAGAAATAGACGCAACAATTTGCGTCTTAGAGGCATCCCTTAGACTGAAACCGATTTAATCCCGACCGTGATTAGGCTGTTTAAATCACTCCTTCCAGAACGGGACTCTGCGGCTTTCAAATGTGACCGCATACACAGGGCTCTGCGCCCGAAACCTCCTGATGATAAACCCCCTAGGGACGTTGTCCTCTGCATGAAGGACTTTCTTACCAAGGAGGACATTCTATGAGCGGCCCGGAATAAACCACGTATAACACTTGATGATCATCTTATCCAGATTTACCCGGATATCTCCCCAGCAACCCTAGACAGGAGAAGAAGTCTGAAAGAAAAAACCACTGCACTTCAATCTGCACACATTCGCTACAGATGGGGATTTCCATTCAGACTGCAGGTCCCACATAATGGCACCACCTTCTCAGCTACCACCCTGCAAGAGGGTCAAGAGATTCTGGTAAAACTTGGTCTCTTAGATGCAGCTGCAATTCGACGTCCCCCCTCTACGCCTCGCCAGGCTTCCATCTGGCAAACACCACCACCCAGGAGAGATAGAAGGAGAATTCGATACGACATCGGAGAGGACCCCGCCATCCCACCACGCTGAAAAAGTTGCTGACTTCACTATAGTCTCCTTAGGACACCCTGCTTTTACCTCGCTCTGCATTTTTTAAGAGCGGCTGTCCCTTAGAGCTGCGCTATGTGCATCCCACCCAGCAAGAAAGGGGGTTTTCTTTTGTTTTTTTTTTCTCCCCCTAACTCCTTTGGTTTTTCTTTTGTCCGTTTGGGGCACTGCATAATTAGTTATTTTTATTTTTATTAATCAGCCCCTCTAGAGTTCCACTCTGCATTCCCTTAGTGGGTCTTTGCAGAACTGCTGGGAACGAGACCTAGTTGTCTCGCGAGTAACTGTATTTTGTGTCAGGTAAAGTTCTTTTCATTTTTTCTTTACCTGACCCGGTTTAGATGTGGTCTTCCACGTCCTTTTTTGTTTCCTTTGTTGCTGTTTTTTTTTTTCTTTATTGGTTTATAAGTGTTAATTGCTTTTTTTTTTTTCTAGCTGGTCAGCCAGTTCACAGCCTGAAATCTTTTTCCAGCATCTGGTCTTTATGTGAATCTACCAAGCCTACCCTAGAATATATACTCCATCTTGCAATTGTATACAGTATTAATAATTTGTTAGGTGGGATTGTGGCGGTACCCATGCTGGATATGTTATATTTTAGCTTGAGAACACACTTTAACCCCCTAGTTTGGTTTATTCTGAACCCTCTCACACCAGATAGAATTGAAATAACTAAAAATGGTTATCACTTGTATCTCACATAATGTGAAGGGATTTAATTCCCCCATAAAGAGACGTAAGGCCTTTGACATGTATGGGCTTCTTGGTGCTAAGATTCTCCTGTTACAGGAGACACATTTTTCCCATTCCTCACACCCTAAATTCTTCCATAGGAACTTCCCCCAGTCATTTTACTCCCTGTACTCATCCAAAAGCAGGGGTGCCGCCATTTTTTTTACACGCTTCTCTCCCAATGGAGGTGAAACACTGCTTCAAAGACAAGGATAGCAGATTTTTTGATTATCAAAGGTGTGTTACATAATAGAGAAATCACAATTGCCAGTATATACGCTCCCAATGACGCACCTGCATCCTTTTTCAAATCCTTTTTTGATAAATTGATCTCCTTGAACTCCCCTCATATTATATTAGGAGGGGATTTCAACTTAGTAGCTAACCCTACCCTAGACAGGTCCTCCTCTACCAAGATCTCCAAAGCGCTCCCCAGGTCTCTTACTCAAGGCCTTTTGGACCATCAGCTGGTAGACACCTGGAGAACGCATAATATGGGGCTCAAAGAATTCACCTTCTACTCTCACCCCCACAAAAGTTACGCCAGGTTAGATTACATTTATACCACCCCCATTATATTGGCAAACTCCATCAAGGCCGAGATTCACCCCTGTGTTTGGTCAGACCATCACGTGACGTCCTTTACTACTGAATTTATAGGGTTGACCCCAACACCATACGCATGGAGACTGAACGAAGCTTTGCTCTCAGACGTTGTGGTTGAATCTGAGACTGCTAAATCGATAGAGGAATACTTTTCCCTAAATGCCCTCCCTGACACCCCTCCGTCCATTTTATGGACAGCCCATAAGGCAGTCATGAGGGGTAAACTAATCAGCATAGCTTCATCCCACTATAAAATTCACAGACAAAAAATTCTAACTCTCACCACTGAACTAGACCGCATTTACAAAAACACTAATTTGTTAGGCCTAGACTCAACCAGAAAATTAATAGACCAAAAAGCCTTGAATTGGACTCCCTTCTGTCCGCCAAAATTGAAAAAGACCTACGTTGGTCCAAAGCCAAATTTTTATTGCACAACAACGCCACTTCCACTTTATTTGCAAGAAAGCTAAATAAGTAATTCCGCCCCACGCATGTATATAAACTCTCCTCAAATACGAGTCTACCCACCTCCCATCCCAAGGAAGTACTTCAAATTTTTGAACAATTCTACTCCTCCCTCCTATCTCCAAATCCAAACTCCCCTACCCCTGCAGACGACTCATGGTTCCAGGACATTCATATCCCCACTCTCTCACCTACCCAAGTTGAGAAGCTCAATGTCCCTATGACCACCTCAGAGGTACTTAAGGTCATTAAATCCCTTAAGACAGGCTCGGCCCCGGGCCCTGATGGCTTTTCAGCTATTTACTACAAAAAATTTGCCACCCTACTCTCCCCAGGCCTAGTTCAAATGTTTAATTGGATCCTAAAAGGAGGTAACTTTCCAGAGGAGATGCTGCTGGCAAATATGTCCCTGATCCCCAAACCTAACAAAAATCACTTACTCCCCCAAAATTATAGGCCGATTTCGGTCATGAATAATGATGTGAAAATCTTCAGCAGAATCCTGGCGGACAGGTTGGCATCTAATATTTCCTCTCTTATCTCACCTTTCCAGTCAGGATTCATTCCCCACAGATTTATAACAGATAACATTAGATTAGCCTCTAACATTATCCAAGACTCCAACTTAAATTCCCATAAACTCTTTTTACTCAGTTTGGACATACACAAGGCATTTGATAGCGTCTCCTGGAGCTACTTATATTCGCTACTACAACGTATGGGATTTCGGGAGGAATTCCTACAGGGGTGTCGAGCCCTTTATGTAAACCCTAAAACTCGAATTAAAATCCTGGGCTGTAGTTCCGAATTCTTCTCTATAGGAAGGGGCACTCGGCAAGGATGTCCACTCTCCCCACTAATTTTTGCCCTTGCCCTTGAACCCCTGGCCATTGCGATTCTTAACAACCAAAATATATCAGGTTACTCCAGGGGCCCCTCTTCTTATAAATTTTGTATGTACGCAGACAACGTCCTCCTGTTCCTCACAAATCCACACATTTCCCTGCCAAACCTTCTACAAACTTTATCGTACTTTGCGGGAGTCTCCGGCCTTAAGATCAATGTCTCGAAATCAGTTGCCCTCCCGCTGGGCTTTTCTCCAGCGGAGGTGCAACAATTTAAAAGTACCTTTCACTTTGTATGGAGGGAAACCTGTCTATCATATCTGGGCATTGATTTGGTAGGAGACTTTAGCAGATTCTTTGACCACAATTACCCCCCCATGATTTCTAAACTGAAGAAAACACTTCAATCATGGTCTCAGCTCCATATCTCTTTTCTCGGCAGAGTCACAGCCCTTAAAATGGTGATACTCCCCAGGTTGTTGTACCTTTTTCGTTCCCTCCCAATTAGAGTATCTAAATCTTACCTCCTCACCCTTCAAGCCCACATGAATAAATTTATCTGGCAAGATCCTCTATCGATCTTCTAAGAGGGGGGGCCTGGGGGTTCCCCGTATTTGGCTTTACTATATTGCTTGCAGATTTGCACAACAGGCCCAGTGGAACATAAGAGACTCCAAGGTCCCATGGGTCAAATTCAAGCAAGATTCTATTGCCCCATTATATTTACCCGGATTAATGTGGTCCTCCAGCCCCCCCCTCGCAGAAATATCTAACAAAAATCTCATAGTCACCATGGGTCTGAAACTCTGGAATACATATAAGAGGAAATACAATCTCCTCTCTCAGCCCCCCCTGGGAGCCTCCTATGTTGGAGACCCTAGATTTCCAACTGCCTTTGCTCACCCGGAATTATTTGAAGAGTGGACCCAACATAACCTGATCACCTTAGGGGATTTCCTTGAAGATTCCAAATTTATTACATTTTCTACCTTTAAATCACGTTTCCTTATCCCCGACAGAGAATTCTATCATTTCCTTCAGATAAGACATTTCTTTCAACACCATTACCTCTTCCCCCATTCTGACCACTGGACACTATATGAGGACCTGTGTCGTACTGCTCCCCGTCAAAGGGGCCTTATCTCACAGATCCATGGCTCCTTGGCATCAGTAGAGGACTCTCTGACCCTGAAATACAGATCTCAACGGGAACATGATCTAGCATTGGACCATGATGTCGTAGACTGGGATAGGGGATGGTTAAACATATGTAAATGTTCGAAATCCCTCACCACAAAAGAGACAGCCATTAAACTCATAACAAGATGGTATTACACCCCAACACGTATACATAAGATTTATCCGCAGTCCCCTCCCAGTTGCTTTAGAGGCTGCACCCACTTAGGCTCATACATACACACTTTCTGGGAGTGTGAGAAGTTACAGCCCACCTGGAAAGAAATACTAAAATTGATTGACAAACTAGTAGGAAATCCCATTAATCTCACCTTCCATCATTGTATCCCATTTCAAGATATTCCAGAGGTCAACAAACCCTTGATGAGATTGATTCACTCAATATGTGTAGCTACGCTTTGGGGTATTGCCCTTCACTGGAAATCCTCTTCGATCCCTTTTGCACAAATCATTTCTCGTATAGATTCTATGAGGATAACCGTGAAAATATTTCATACCTTACACGACTCCATACCTGTATTCAATGCTAAATGGAACCCTTGGTTCCTTCTCAGGCTTCAAGACTGACCATGTTACATTATGTTTGGCTAAGCTACATTTTCTTTTTCTGTTCTTCATTCTCTTTCTTTTATGATTTGGTTCTGGACTCCTCCCCTTTGGTTTTATTATGATATTTCTTGCCGAAATAGGATATCCTACCAGTACTGAATGTAATTCAATTTGCCTTCACTGTGATATATGTCTCATTGGCTTAACTGTGAATGAACATTCTATATTTGACTTCACATGGTTATTTTACTCCACTGTAGGATATTGTTCCTAAGGCTACTTTCTATGTACATGTTTTTTTTTTCTTTGCTATTATCAATAAAAACCTTTTGAAAACAAAAAAACATTACTTTTTTTGACAGAAAACTTCGTTTTTTTAATACATTTTTATCTGAGTCTGATATTTACCAGATATACCCTTTAATAGTATATACAGTATATCTCTTCTAATAGTATATACAGTATATCTCCTCTGTCATTCTCAGAGTGGATTAGATATTTTGCTCCCTAACCATAGAGTTGGTTATTTATATTTACCACTTCATAGAGATATTTAACCACTGCACATAAACGGCCGGGTGGGCGCTCTCTCCTGAGTGGACATCCACAAACATCCCTCAGAAGGAGGCGGATCTGGCAATCATGATGCGCTCCGGACACGGCGCATCTCTGATCGGCAGGAGGGCTCTGCGATTGGCCCTCCTGATCACATGACGACCGTGTCAAATCACGGCCGTCATGTGATGTAAACAGAGAGCCGGTTGTTGGTTCTCCTCTCAATTGGTTCTCCTCACACAGAAGTTGTCGGTGAGGAGAGGAGAGCGGATCACTACAGCCGGCTGGTGATAAGTGAGTATGAGCTGTTTTTTACAGCTTTTTACTCAATGATCACCAGTGTAAAACACAAAATGTAAAACACACATGTCCCCAAAACACATGTCCCCAACAGATCTAACAGTAAAATCACATGTCCCAATGATTATCTGTACACATGTACGTGATCACCTGCGCATGTCTGTACATGATCATCTGCGTACATATGTCCGTGATCACACAAACCAATTATTATATTTAACAGGAATTTTTTTTTACCAAAGACGTAGCAGAATACATGTTGGCTTAAATTTATGACAAAATTAGATTTTTTCGCTTATATCGCAAAAAAAAAAAGAAGAATGGAGTCGTGAATAAATACCACCAAAAGAAAGCTCTATTTGTGCGAACAAAATGATAAAAATTTCATTTGGGTACAGCGTAGCATGACCGCGCAATTGTCATTGAAAGTGTGACAGCGCTGAAAGCTGAAAATTGGTCTGGGAAGGAAGGGGGTGAAAGTGCCCAGTATTGAGGTGGTTAAGAACAAATTGCCTTTTTTTAAACTTTACATATTAACTAAACTATACACCACACTTATTTTATTAACCGATTAATCGAAACCATAAAATCGTCCAACTAATCGATTATGAAAATAATCGTTAGTTGCAGCCCTACTGTAATTAACATGGATTGTTTGAAGATTTTCATCAATTTACAGAACATGCCCACAACTTTGAAGATGATTTTTTTTTTTTTTTTATTGTGAAGCAAACAACAAATAGGACAAAATAACAGAAAAAGTCAATGTGCATAACTATTCTCCCCCCTAAAGTCAATACTTTGTAGAGCCACCTTTTGCGGCTTCACAGCTCCAAGTCACTTTGGATAAGTCTCTATGAGCTTGCCACATCTTACCACTGGGATTTTTGCCCATTCCTCCTTGCAAAACTCAGCTCCTTCAAGTTGGATGGTTTGTGATTGTGAACAGCAATCTAAGTCTGACCACAGATTTTCTATTGGATTGAGGTCTGGGCTTTGACTAGGCCATTCCAACACATTTACATGTTTCCCCTTAAACCACTCGAGTGTTGCTTTAGCAGTGTGTTTGGGGTCATTGTCCTGCTGGAAGGTGAACCTCCGTCCTAGCCTCAAATCACACACAGAGAGTGATAGAGGTTTTTCTTAAGACTATCCCTGTATTTAGCACCATCCATCTTTCCCTCAACCATGACCAGTTTCCCAGTCCCGACTGCTGAAAAGCATCCCCACAGCATGATGCCGCCACCACATTTCACTGTGGGGATGGTGTTCTTTGGGTGATGTGATGTGTTGGGTTTGCGCCAGACATAGCGTTTTCTTTGACGGCTAAAGAGTTCAATTTTAGTCTCATCAGACCAGATCACCTCCCTCCATACATTTTGGGAGTCTCCCACATGCCTTTTCGCAAACTCAAAACGTGCCATTTTGTTGTTTGTTGAAAGTAATGGCTTTCTTCTGGCCACTCTGCCATAAAGCCTAACTCTATGGAGCGTATGGCTTATTATTGTCCTATGTACAGATACTCCAGTCTCTGCTGTGGAACTCTGCAGCTCCTCCAGGGTTACCTTAGGTCTCTGTGCTGCCTCTCTGATTAATGCCCTCCTTGCCCAGTCCGTGAGTTTTGGTGTGCGGCTGTCTCTTGGCAGGTTTGCTGTTATGCCATGTTCTTTCCATTTGGTTACAATCGATTTGATGGTGCCCCTAGGGATCATCAAAGATTTGGATATATTTTTATAACCTAACCCTGACTTGTACCTCAACAACATTGTTCCTTACTTGTTTGACGAGTTCCTTGGTCTTCATGGCAGTGTTTGGTTAGTGGTGCCTCTTGCTTAGGTGTTGCAGCCTCTGGGGTTTTTCAAAAAGGTGAGTGTGTAATGACAGATCATGTGACACTTAGATTGCACACAGGTAGACATAATTTTACTAATTATGTGACTGCTGAAGGCACCAGAGCTTTTTATGGGCTTCATAACAAAGGGGGTGAAAACATATGCACATGCCAATTATCAGTTTATATCTGAAAAATAGTTTTATGTATATATTTTCCTAATTTAACTTCACCAACTATTGTGTTCTGATCCATCACCTATACTTCAGATTAAAAAACAATGAACTAAAGTTTGTAATGTATAAAATAGGTAAAAAACATTTGGGGCCCCATATCTTGGGGCCACTTGGAGCTAGGAACCCCACATTTGGATATGTTGTAGTGCTAGTACCACTATGTTTGCACACCAAATTTAGGGTTCCTAGCATCAAGTGGCCCCAAGATATGGGGCCCCAAATTCAGGTTGTAAAATGTTTCTTTAAAAACACTTATAAACACAAACACGGCTAAACGCGGTACCGGCGTTTAGCGTCTGAAACGTGGAAAACTTTCGCGTCTGAACCCATTTTTTTGCTTCTGGAAAAACGAGGTTAAAACGCAACTACCTAAAAACGCCAAAACACGAGACTGTGTACATGGACACATAAGATAACAACGAATGGGTTCAGGGGCAGTTGAAAAAAAGTGTCCAACTGCCTCTGAACGCGAGTTTTACAGCATCTCGTGTGCATGAGGCCTTACATAAATGAACTCACTCTCAACTTTTTTATTTTTCCCTTACAGCTTTCACAACTTGTGAAATACCCCAAAACCATATGACCTGTAGAATAAAAAGAAGGTGCTACTGATTTTTTTAGGCCCAGTGGTATTTGGGCAAATGTTTATCACAACAATATATTCACAAAAAATATACTAAAACCACTATTAGCAGATACAAAACCAGCTAATTTTACAAAATTCCTGCTAAATCCCTACTAAATATAAAAGCTTAACATGTACGGAGTTTAAATTGCGCCTTTTTGCAAAATGGTGAAAATCAAAAACGTACGCAAAAATGTAAATATCTACATTTCTCAAAAAATCTGAAGGCTTTCATTTTTCCCTTACATAATTTTTAAAGACCACCCCAAACAATATTTTTTCTAAAGCATATGACCTCTAGAATAAAAAACAAAAAACAAAAATGGTGCTACTGATTTTTAAGGCCCTGCGGTTTTTGCACAAATGTTTATCAAAACAATATTGACGCTAAAAATACACTAAAAGCATTATTAGCAGATAAAAACACAACAAATATTTGTACATTTTGAATTGTACCTTTTTGCAAAATGGCAAAAACCAAAACGTAAGCAAAAACGTCTCTAAAATTTTGGATGTTTTCATTACTTATAGCTTTCAGATATTAAAAAAAAAAAAAAAAAAAGTCCCCCCCACCCCCAAATCCTACATTTTCTGAAAGCACATGACCGGCAGAATAAAAAGCAGTTGCTACTCACTGAAGTCGCTATTCACTGAAAAATCACAAAAAAAAAAAAAATCCTTATTTGCACATAAAACCACAACATAAAATTTAGAAAATTTCTCCTAAATTCCTACTAAAGGCCAAAGGGGTGTGCTACATCGTACGCCTATGGAGGGATGTGTTTACCCGCACGGGCACGGAACGCCCTGGCATCCCTGTGCAGCTAAACATGGCCTTGCTGTCATATATCCCGTGAGAACAAGGCCTTTGGTCTTGTTTAGACTTGCAGTTGGGGGGGGCGGCAAAAATGCAAGGTTAAGCTGTGTTTTTGTTGCCTGCCAAACACCCTCCCCGCCCCTAAAGAGGAGCTCCAGTCTCCCCTCAAAAAATTAAAAGTCAGCAGCTATACAAATACTGTAGCTGCTGACGTTTAATTAAGGACACTTACCTGTCCAGGGATCCAGTGATGTCAACACCCAAACAATTTCCTTCTGTGTGAGTCGCTCTGTGAATGGTCCCGCATTCTTCTGTGTGTCTCAGAAGGCTGCAGGGGGAAGGAGGAGGGGCCAAAAAGCTTTGTAGATTAGCAATGCGATCTTACCCGGAAGTAGGAGCTGGTAACTGTCAACTGTCAAAACCAGGTACCGGCTCCTCTCCCCCCCAAAAAGGTTCCAAATGTGCCAGTGGAGTAGGGGAGGGTACAAACAAGCGGAGCTTCCCCTTTTGGGTGGAGCTCTGCTTTAAGCTGTAATAGGCAGTGAACAGGGTGCTGATGCCGCGATGCTTTGCGCCCGCGGCAAACTTGACCCAACTTGTAGCGATGTCTTCCACCAAACACTACACATTCATGTCAAGGGGATGTGCCACAAACTCCCCGAAACACCTTGCGCAATGCATGCGGTTGCAGTGCATTTGTTGGTAAAATGGGGCTAAAGTTGGCAGTGAGAAGGCATCGCATTGTTTCCTCACCACCTGTCAGTAGCCTCTCAAGCTTGATCCAAATGTGGATTGGGCTTCAGAGACAAGGGAGATTAAAAGCCCTTTCACATTGGGGCGCTTCTCAGGTGTATACACCACTCCTCCACCACCCCTGCTCAATGAAATGCATGGGCAGCGCTGCCGAAGCCATTAACCCTTTCTTCGGCCGCTAGCAGGGGTTAAAAGCCCCCCACTAGCGGCCGAATAGTGCCACTATAACAGCGGTAAAGCACCACTAAGACCCCATTCACACAGGGGCAACACGACTTGCAGGTCGCCTCAGCGAGGCGACCTGGAAACGACTGCCCGGGCGACTTGCAAAACGACTTCTGTATAGAAGTCTATGCAAGTCGCCCCAAGTCGCCCCCGAAGTCGTACAGGAACCTTTTTCTAAGTCGGAGCGACTTGCGTCGCTCCCCTTAGAACGGTTCCATAGCACAGAACGGGAGGCGACTTGTCAGGCGACTAGGTCGCCTGACAAGTCGTCCCTGTGTGAATGGGCTCTAAGACTAGCGACGCTTTACCGCTAACACCTGCACCCCCCTTGTGAAAAGGGGTCTTAAACACATGTCTAAATCCACCCTTACTAATTTTTTTTTTTTTACACAACTTATTTTAACCAACCAGTTACCAACCGGCCCACAGCCAAATGACGGCTGCAGGGCGGTTGGATAACTCTGGGAGCACGTCATATGGAAAAGTAGGGTGTTCCTCCGTTACACTTTTCGGATCGAAGCGGGACAGATGTCAGGGGACATGTCACCGCTGACATCCGACGCTCCATAGGGATACATGTATGTCCGTTTTTCATCCGAAAACTGAAGGATGAAAAATGGACATAAGGATCCCCCGTGTGAAAGAGCCCTTATAGATTAAAAAAAAGAAACATTGTTTCATTCACAAACTGACAGATAGTAAACACAATTTACTATCTATAAGTCATGAAGGAATACAGGAGCGATCTGTAATGATCACTGGGGTGCATTCTTTCAGGTATAAAAGGGGGCTGGTAAAACACGCTTACAGGGTGGAGGACTGGGCGTTTTTGAACTTTTGAGATGAGCGTTTTACGAGCTTTAAACGCTCAGGTGTGAATGGACCCTAAGAAACTACATTAATTTTAAAACAATGTTAAAAAGTAAGTGAAATTTTCAAACCTTGCCAGACAGACAATTTGCATGGAAATATATACCAGTTTCCGAATTTAAGACTTTTTTGGGCCTAATCTTCAACATGGGCATTACTAAAAAGAACGAGTTCCCAGTTATATTGGTCCACAGACCCGATTCATCATATGCCAGTGTTCTCTGCTCCCATGGCCAGGGGTAGATAAGAGAATATAATATGATTTATGCATTTCAACAACAGTAAACGCCATCATCCTTGGGGTGACCCTGCATATGATCGGCTCCACAAAATTCAGCCCCACGTAAATCACTTTAAGCAAAAATTTGCAGATGTCTATACACCCCAACAAAATGTCTGCATAGACATTCATTTTTCTTACCACCTTGCTTTCAAAACAGTTTCTCCCCAGCAAGAGTGCCAGATATGGGGTCAAAATGTACAAGCTCTGTAAGAGGGCAACAGGCTATACATGGGAAAAAGACATCGGGAGCAGTAAAGGGTACAATTTGTATGTGGATAACTTTTACACAAGCGTGCCACTTTTGATACACTTTTTTGAATTAGAAATTGGCTCATGTGGCACTGATCGACCTAAATCGCCAGGGTTTCCCCCGCAAGAGCTTGTATATTCCAGACTTAGATTTCGGGGGGGGGGGGGGGCCGGGGGAGCCTGCTGGATGATGAATTGCTTGCAGTGAAGTGGTAGGACAAACAGGATGTTTACCTTTTGTCTTCCATTCGCGCAGACACGACAGTCCAAATTACAACAGCGAAGCCCCAACCTTAAGGCCTCTTTCACACAGTTTTCAGGCATTTTAGCACTAGAAATAGCCTCTAAAAAGCGCCTGAAAACTGCCTCCCATTCTTTGTAATGAGTGCTTTCACACTCGGGTGGTGCACTTGCGGGACGTTAGGAAAAATCCTGGGGCGGTCTGGGAGCACTATAAATGGCTTTCCCAACACACCCCTGCCCACTGAAATGAATGGGCAGCACTTCCAAAACTGGACTTTTTTTTTTTTTTTTTTTTCTTTTTAAGTCACGCGACCTTAAAAAATTTGTCCCGCTAGCGCCCGAAAAGGGCCACTAAAGTACAAAAAAAAAAAAACGTCGGGCACTTTAGCGGCACTGCAGTGTGAAAGGGGTCCAACATGGGAGGGGTGGACTTCAACGATCAAATGATGACGCCGTACTTAAATTTATTGTAAAGCCAGAAGCTGGTACAAGAAAGTGTCTGTATATATTTCATTTCAATTAGCTGTCTTTAACCACTTAAGCCCCGGATCATTTTGCTGGCCAAAGACCAGAGCACTTTTTGTGATTCGGCACTGCGTCGCTTTAACTGACAATTGCGCGGTCATGCGACGTGGCTCCCAAACAAAATTGACGTCTTTTTTTTTTCCCCCCACAAATAGAGCTTTGTTTTGGTGGTATTTGATTACCCCTGTGTTTTTTTTTGCGCTATAAACAAAAAAAAGCGACAATTTTGGAAAAAAAACGCATCATTTTTTGCTTTTTGCTATAATAAATATCCCCCAAAAATATATAAAAAAAAAAACTTTTCCTCAGTTTAGGGCGTTACGTATTCTATATATTTTTGGTAATTAAAAAAAAAAAAAAAAAAATCGCAATAAGCGTTTATTGATTGGTCCTCCCACACCGGCAGCCGCCAGGGAACGTCCGCCACCATCTGTACTTTATCGGCGTACCAAGGACGCCGAGGCCTGTCCAGAGCAACTAGAATTACCGGAATTCCCTGCGCAGCAGATGAGGAAGGCGTTTGAGAGAAGGGAAGGCGTAAATGAGTTGATAATGCCCCTATGGAGCCACCAGCGCATCAGATGCCTCTGGCAAGGCATCCCTTGTTCTGGCCACAAATCTCTGCACCTTTCCGATTGAGACGAGAGGCCAGAAGATCCAGGTCCAGCGTGCCCCACCGCAGGCAAATGAGAAGAAACACTTCTGGATACAGCGACCACTCCCCCTGATCCAGCAACTAACGGCTGAGGTAATCCGTTTGCCAGTTTTCTACGCCCGGAATGTAAATGGCTGACAGAGCCGGCACGGGACGCCTGCCCACTGCAAAATGTGAGCAAACTCCAGCACCGCTGCTGAGCTCCTCATCCACCCCTGGTGATTGACATGGCCGCGATCATGGCCACCGCTGCGACCATGTGGAGAGGCATAACTTGATCACCTGCAACTCCAGAACGTTGAATGATAGGCCGGACTCCTCTGGCGTCCAGCGTCCCTGGGCCGAATGAAGGCCCAAAATTCCCCCCCAGCCGGTCAGGCTGGCATCTTTCGTGATCACCGTCCAATGGAGAGGAAGAAACGACTTCCCGGACTATAGGGCCGGGGACCGTAGCCAAAGAAGTGAAGCCCTGGTTAGATGGCCCAAACGGATCCGACAATCCAGGAATGTCAGGGATTTGTCCCATTTGGCTAAGCTCTCCCTCTGCAAGACTCGAGTGTGAAATTGAGCATACGGAACCGCCTTGAAGGTGGCTACCATGAGGCCCAGAACTCGCATGCAAAAAAAACAGTGATGACCACTTGTGGGACAGCAGTATTCGCATGGCGGCGTGAAGAGTCTGCAGTTTGCTCGACGGAAGAAAGACCTTCGCCTTTGCAGAGTCCAGAACCAACCCCAAGTACTCCAGGTGTTGGGTCGGGGGTAACACAGACTTCTGGAGATTCAACACCCAGCAGAACTCTTGTAAGGTCTGCATGGTGATCGCCACATCATCTCTCAGTTCTGAGGCTGAAGCCGCTCTTAGGAGAAGATCGTCCAGGTAACCAATGATCGTGACCCCTCGCTGTCTCAGCAACGCCAGAACCGGAGGCAGCACCTTGGTGAAGACCCTTGGCGCCAACACCAGGCCAAAGGGAAGTGCCACAAATTGATAGTGCGCGTTCCCGACTGCAAAGCACAGGAACCTATGGTGTCTGACGCAGAGGGGGACATGCAAGAACGTGTCCTTGATGTCCAAGGAGGCCAGGAAATCACCCTGATGAAGCGCTGCCACCACGGAAAGAACAGACTCCATCCTGAACCTCCGCACCCTCACAAAACAATTGAGGGCCTTGAGATCCAGGATTGGACGGACCCCTTTCTTCAGAACTACAAACAGATTGGGGTAGAACCCCCAAAACCTTTCCGAAGCTGGTACAGGAACTATCACCCCCGCAGTAACAAGTCCTGTAGAGCTCCAAATAAGGCCTGCCTACGAGACGGGAGAAGATGAAGATTGGAGGGAAAAAAACCTGTCTGGCGGACAAGGAAAAAAAAAAAAAAAAAACACACTATATTGTAACCTGACAAAAAACAATTTGCAGACCCACTGGTTGGAAAGAAGAGAAGTCCATCGGTTCGCAAACCCCCACCCGTAAGTCGGGCAGAGGTAAAAAAAACTTCATGCGGAAGTGGATTTGTCCGCGGGCTTGTTTGGCTTGCGATGCCAAGGACACCTTTGCCCATCTGCGGGAGCTTTGTTGGGCTGGGAACGCTTACCTGCAGAACCGGGAGGACGAAAAAGCCGATTGTGAGTGGAAAAAGAGGGGCCCTGCTTACGATGGGGCTCCTTGCCCTTTCTGGACTGTGGAAGAAAAGTACTTTTCCCCCCAGTGATGTCCTTAATGATGTCGTCCAGAGAAGCTCCAAATAGCCTCCCACCCTGGAAAGGCAATTCCACCAGAGCTTTCTTAGGATGCCTGGTCCACTGGCCAATACTTGAGCCAAAGTAGTCGGTGCAGAACTACGGCCGACAAAGACACTTGAAAGTAACGGGACAGTATCTAGGACCGCATCACAGACATACTCAAGTCCCTGCACCAACTGCTCAGCCAACTCCACACAGAATGGGGAAGCTTGCTCATTACTCAACTCGCAGTGTAAGAACTTAAAGTGGTGTTCCGGCCGAAATTATACTTTTTAAATAAAAATACCCCTATAATACACAAGCTTAATGTATTCTAGTAAAGTTAGTCTGCAAACTAAGGTCTGTTTTGTTAGTTTATAGCAGTAGTTTGTTATTTTATAAACTTACAACAGGCCGTGGCCATCTTAAGTCTGGGCATCTGAAGCCAGACTGTATTTCTTCCTGGATCTCATCCTTGCAGATCTCGCACATGCTCAGTGCAGCACAAGCAGTGTAATAGGTTTCAGGTCAGGTTTCCATAGCAACGGCAGTGTCAGAGGAAGTTGCCACCCCTTCCCAGAAGGCATTGCAAACAGGAAATGATGCAATGGGCCGCGACCAGGGAGGAGGAAGTGAAAAATGAATACAGCAGATATACAGTAAGTGCTGAAAAAAAAATAAAAAAATATCCAACTCGTTTACAGTGCACAGTTTAGTGAGGGATACCGAAGAGTTGTAAAAGTGGGTGGAACTCCACTTTAAACCATTCACAAAGTGTCTGCGACACCAGAGCCGTGGCTAGCACCGGACGAAGAGACGACCCCGCCATCGTAAACATAGACCGAGCAACCTCCTTGGCCTTGCTGTTGAAAGAAGGGGACCCTTCCACCGGAATCGTGGTCGCCTTATTTAACCTGGACACCGGAGGGTCAACGACCGGAGGCGATACCCATTTTTTTCAATAAGCTCTCCTCAAAAGGGTAACGCACCGAAAACCGCCTCGGAACTGAAAAGGGCGTTCTCAATCCATGTAAATAAACATCAAAATAAGACAGGTAAGGAAACACCTTAGCGGCGAGGACCAGCTTGCGAGACCCAAAAGGGACCGACAGCTCTGCAGATGCCCCTGCCGAATCCTCAATTTATAAAGTGTCCCGCACCGCTGTAATAAGTGCCCCCACCAGCGCCTTCTCATGCGCCGCAACGGACATGGAAGATTCCTCCTCACTATCCGAAAGGTCAGAGCCCGCATCATCCGAACCGTCCAGACAGGGGCCGCCCGCCACAGCGGGGCCCAAGTCCGGATCAGAGTCCTCCCTGGAAGATGGAGGGGGGAAAGGGCGTTTTTTACCCGCCTTACGCCCACACACCACTTCAACGCTGGAAATAAATGATTCCAGGACCGCCGACAAAGCGTCCAGGGGCACCGCAGTCCCAGAGGAGCCAGCTGCCATCACAGGTGTGTCTGGGGGAGGAGCACCTGCTTCAGACGCCATGCTGCCCCCGCTCACCTGTCACTACACGGGACCAAAACGCCCACTAAAGAAGAAGTGAAGACCACCCTCCTAGCTACCACAGACTGAAGGGCTCCCCAGAAGGACTCACCACCCTGACTGAAGAGCAGGGCTGCACCGTCCATCCTCCGGCAGAAGCGCCAAGCCACGAGGAGAGCCATGTGCCATTCGCACTCTTCCTGGCTTCAACTGCCGAATCCAGCTCTAGAGGCCCAGCAGAATACCCCTCCTGTGGCCACCCGAAAATGGCCGCCGGCCGTGTCCCAGAAACACCACAAGTGCCTGGGGACTCCGGGAAAATGGCCGCCGCGCTCCCAGAAAACGGCCGCGGTGCCCGTCCCCCAATCAATGGCGGCCCAGCACGAGGTGGGACATGCCAGCTATCCTCCCTGTACCAGGATGCCCAAAGACCACTGGGAGGAGCCGGAGCCCCACTAGGCCAGGTAGATGCCTTACAACCTCCCTGCGCCCAGCAAAACTGCAGCTCCCCCGGGAAGGAAGGGAGGGAAGGAAGGAGAGGGGGGGGGAGAAGGGGAGAGCATTAAAACCATGTCCCAGTCGACCCCCCCCAGGGAGGACCCAGCTGCTCCACCATGCCTGGACCGGTGGAGCCTATACTTGCCCCTCCTGGGGAGACTACCAGGATCTATAATATCCAGCCTGTCACCCAGCCCAGCAGTTGATTGCAGATGCATCACCAGGAAAAAAAAATAAAATTAATAATACAAAATCTAAAGAACCACAGGTCCCAGCCGGGAGCCAGGTCCTTCTCCTAGACTAGGCAGAAAAAAACTGAGCTGCCTGTAGCAGAGTGGGGGGTTACTGCCAGTAAGGACTGCTCCTGTGCGGTGCTGCGCTGGGTTTTTTTTTTTTCCTGCCTAGTCCAACGCCTGAAGGTGGCGATATAACCCTAAGGTCAAAACTGAAAGTGCTGTGTCTGTAAATGAACAAAAGAGAAAAACCCAAACACCACCACACACACAATATAGCTCAATCTAAAAAGTGGTAACAGACCTACCAATACTTTAAAAGATAGTAATATTTGCCATTACGAAAAAAAAAAGGATCATCATAATACACAAAAATAAGGCGCTTTCTGTTCATCAAATACATGAATAGCCCCAATATACACTGTAAAAAGAAAGTGTCCAAGTAAACTTGGGGGTGGGGTGGGCGTGTCTCCCCGAAAAGAGAACTACTGTACATATCCAACATGTATGTAAAAACTCCAGGAGCAGCTTACCAGAAAACCATGACCCTCTGGTTAAAGTGGTTGTAAAAAATAAATAAAAAACCCACACAACCTGCAAGACAAAGGCATAATGAGCTAGTATGCATTGCACAAGCACAAGCGGGACGTTTCTTCAGTGCGCATGTGCCAATGACATCGACACATGCGGATACAGTGAATATCTCCTAAACTGTGCAAGTTTAGGAGATATTCACGGTACCTACAGGTAATCCTTATTATAGGCTTACCTGTAGATAAAAAAGTGGTGTAACAGGGTTTACCACTTTGACCACTTCCGGACCACAGCACGCCGATATACATCCTAACTTTGAAGAGGGATATCTTTGTTATAGCAGTAGCTAGCTGCCATAACCCTGGTATCATAGTTACACAGTAGGTGAGGTTGAAAAAAAAGACACAAGTCCAACCTATGTTTGTGATTATATGTCAGCATTACATTGTATACCCCTGTATGTTCAGGTGCTTATCTAATAGTTTCTTGAAACTATTGATGCTCCCCACTGAGACCACCGCCTGTGGAAGGGATACAGGAAAATAAAGTGGGATAATGTCACTCCCTACAGGTAGTTATATTGGGCGTGAACAGGTATATTATGAAGGGGAGGGGGGAATGGGGAGCCGACGTGCTAACCCAGCAATGAGGATGCCCCACCTAGATACAGATATATATTATTTATATATATATATATATATATATATATATATATATTTATATATATATATATATATATATATATATATATATATATATATATATATATATATATATATATATATATATATATATATATATATATATATATATATATATATATATATATATTTTCCCCTTCCAATAATGGTTGCCAATATTGCAAATACCGGTGTACAAAATTCTGAAAAATGTGTAGTGCAAGTAGTAAGGTCCCAACAAGCGTTCGTTAGACTCTGTTTGTGTTAAAGTATGCCAAATGTGGTCTCTCAAAATGATAGGTACACGTGATCAGTGTTAGATAAACAGTGTAAAATAAAGTGCAATAGACGTAATAGCCGTATAGTGATGCTCCTAGTGGTTAGCTAGTGGTATACCTCCATATACTAGAAATAAACCAATAAGCTAGAACAATAATAGTAATACCCATAAGTATAAATAAATCAACATATGTAGCTAGATTAAGTGAGCCGCTTGAGAAACCACACTCTGTGGCCAAATTAGAAAGTCCATAAGCGTTATAAACAAACGAAAATCATATATGTGTTCATATAGCAGTCCATAAGTAGTGCATTAAATTTTCTTCAAAGATTGTGAGAAAGAATTTTTTCAAAAAGGTGACTTGAGCGCTCGCAGCATCCTTGGTGACTTTGTGCTCCCCACTCACCAGATCCAGTCACCCCAAAGGGGCAATGCGCATGTAGATGTAACTTCCACGATCTCCTCAGCAGCGTGATCTATAGAACTCCAGGGGTGGTCCTCAGTTTTCAGGAAAATTTAGGCCTGATCATAGTAGGTCCCTGTGACCCATGATGAGCAGGATGATTTCAGGTGTCCGAACCAGTGGCGGCTGGTGCTCAAAATTATATGGGGGGTGCAAACAAACTGAAAAATTCTGAAAAAAACATCAAATCACAGTCACTGTGCCATATCAAATGCTGCCAGTGTGCTGCCGCTGTCTGCACTTACCAGGGAATTCCACATCCTCAACGCTCTTACACTAATGAACCCTCTACGTAGTTTAAGGTTAAACCTCTTTTCTTCTAATTTTAATGAGTGGCCACAAGTCTTGTTAAACTCCCTTCTGCGAAAAAGTTTTAGCCCTATTGTGGGGTCATTAGTATGGTATTTGTATATTGAAATCATATCCCCTCTCAAGTGTCTCTTCTCCAGAGAGATTAAGTTCAGTGCTCGCAACCTTTTCTCATAACTAATATCCTTCAGACCCTTTATTTATAGCTTTGTTGCCCTTCTTTGTACTCACTCGATTTGCATTACATTATTCCTGAGGACTGGTGCTCAGAACTGGAAAGCACACTCTAGGTACGGACAGACCAGAGTCTTGTAAAGCAAAATTATAGTTTTATCTCTGCAATTAATCCCCTTTTTAACGCGTGCCAATATTCAGTTTGCTTTGTTAGCGGAAGCATGGTATTGCATGCCATTGCTGAGCCCATCATCTACTAGGACCACTAGGTCCTTTTCCATCCTAGATTCCCCCAGAGGTCCCCCCCCCCCCCCAGTATATAGATTGCATTCATATTTTTGCAACCCAAATGCATTATTTTACATTTTTCTACATTGAACCTCATTTGCCATGTAGTTGCCCACCCCATTAATTTGTTCAGATCTTTTTGCAAGGTTTCCACATCCTGTGGAGAAGTTATTGCCCTGCTTCGCTTAGTACCGTCTGCAAATACAGAGATTGAACTGTTTACCCCATCCTCCAGGTCGTTTATGAACAAATTAAACAGGACTGGTCCCAGCACAGAACCCTGGGGGACCCCATTACCCACCCCTGACCATTCCGAGTACTCCCCATTTAGCACCACCTTCTGAACTCGCCCTTGTAGCCAGTTTTCAATCCATGTACTCATCCTATGGTCCATGCCAACAGACCTTATTTTGTACAGTATATGGGGAACTGTGTCAAATGCTTTTGCAAAATCCAGATACACCAGGCCTTTTATCTAGATGGCAACTCACCTCCTCATAGAAGGTTAATAGATTGGTTTGGCAAGAACGATTCTTCATGAATCCATGCCAATTACTACAAATGATACAGTTTTCATTACTAAAATCTTGTATATAGTCTCTTATCCCCTCCAAGAGATTGAATACTATTTATGTTAGGCTAACTGGTCTAATTCCCAGGGATGGATTTTGGGCCCTTTTTAAATATTGGTGCTACATTGGCTTTTCTCCAATCAGCTGGTACCATTCCAGTCAGTAGACTGTCAGTAAAAACTAGGAACAATGGTCTGGCAATTACTTGACCGAGTTCCCCAAGTACCCTCGGGTGCAAGCCATCTGGTCCTGGTGATTTATTAATGTTAAGTTTCCCAAGTTTAATTCTGTCCTCTGTTAACCATGGAGGTGCTTCCTGTGATGTGTCATGAGGATAAACACTGCAGTTTTGGGTTACTGAAGCCCCCCAGTTTCCCTTGTGAAGTCTGAGGAGAAAAAGAATAAATTCAATACCTTTGCCATCTCCCCATCCTTTGTAACCAGATGTCCTTCCTCATTCTTTATGGGGCCAATATGGTCTGTCCTCCCTTTTTTACTGTTTACATACTTAAAGAATTTCTTAGGATTTTTTTGCTCTCCTCCGCTATGTGTCTTTCATGTTCTATTTTAGCGGGCTTATTGTACCCTTACATTTCTTGTTGCATTCTTTATAAAGTCTGAATGCTGATGATGATCCCTCAACTTTGTATTTTTTGAAGGCCTTCTTTTTTGCTTTTATATACATTTTACATTGGAGTTAAGCCATCCAGGACTTTTGTTCGCTCTTTTAAATTTATTACCCAATGGGATGCATTGGAAAATGCCCTTATTTAATATTCTATTAAAGCATCTCTCCTCCGTGTTCTTTGTTTCTAAGATTTTATCCCAATTTATGCCTTCTAGCAAGGTTTGTAGTTTAGGGAAGTTGGCGCTTTTGAAATTCAGTGTCTTTGTATTCCCCTTATGTTTCCCATTTGTGTGATTTATACTGAAGCCAATTGACCTGTGATCGCTTTTACCTAAATTGCCCCGTATTTCCACATCTGTGATCAGGTCTGTATGGTTGGTGATCAATAGATCCAGTAACGCTTTATTACTAGTTGGTGCGTCTACCATGATCTGACCCATAAAATTGTCCTGCAGGACATTTAGGAACTGGCAAACCTTAGATGAATGTGCGGTTCCCTCCGCCCATTCTATGTCTGGATAATTAAAATCCCACATTATAAGAACACTTCCCATCCTTGCTACTAATCCAAATTGTGATAGGAGATCTGTCTCCACTTCCTCCCTCAGGTTAGGGGGCCTATAGCATACTCCCAGTATTATTTTCCCCTTAGCTTCATCACTTTGGAGCTCCACCCATAAGGATTCCACCTCCTCCCTCTCTCTATGTGAGAGATATCATCTCTCACATTCACATGTACATTATTCTTGATATATAGGCATATCCCTCCCCCTTTTACCCTCTCTATCCTTGTGATAAAGGGTATATCCTTGAATGGTTGCCAGCCAATCATGAGAGCTGTTGAACGAGGTCTCCGAAATTCCCACAAATCCAAATCATAATCGTACAACAGTATCTCTAGTTCACCCATCTTGTCCGCCAGGCTCCTGGCATTGGTGAACATGCCACGTAGTTTAGACCAGTCGCATATTATCCTCTTATTGGGTGTTCCGAGATTGCAACTAGGACTTGCTGTTATACTTACCTTGGGTTTATGTGCTTTGGTCAACCTACCACTAATGCCCCAAATACTACCCTCTGGAATATGTTCCGTGCTGACTATCTCTACCTCTGCACCCTACCCCCCCCCCCCCCCCCCCCCATCGCCTAGTTTAAAAACCCCTCTAACTTTTTGGTCATCTTCATTCCCAGCTGATTTGCAACCTCCTCATTTAGGTGCAGTCCATCCCTTCTATAGTACTGGTTATTGACTGAGAAGTCGGCCCAGTCCTCCAGGAACCCAAACCCCTCCTTATCCACTTCTTCGGGCCGGCAGTCCAGATTCCGATAATAGTGATCTCTGCAGCAGATTCGTTGCAAGATCACTTATCGGCGGCAGGAGGGGGGGCCCTCTCCCGCTGCCGATAAAAGTGATCTCACTCTGAATCTGGTGCCCTCCGCACGCTTACCGGAGCCGTCGGTAGCGGCAGAGGCGATCGGATCCTCTCACGTCAGTGGTATGGAGACGAGTGAGGAGAAGATGGCCCCGACCCATCTCCATACCATTGCAGGACGGAAGCGATGTAAAATTTTTTCTTTATTGCATTTTAGTGTAAATATGAGATCTGAGGTTTTTTTGACCCCAGATCTCATATTTAAGAGGTCCTGTCATGCTTTTTTCTATTACAAGGGAGGTTTAGATTCCTTGTAATAGGAATAAAAGTGACTCAATTTTTTTTTTTTTTTTTTTAAAAGAACAGTGTAAAAAAAAAAAAAAAAAAACATAAAAAAGATAAAATAAGAAAAAAAAAAAAAATGTTTAAACACGCCCCATCCTGCCAAGCGAGTGCAGAAGCGAACGCATATGTGAGTAGCTCCCGCATATAAAAACGGTGTTCAAACCACACATTTGAGGTATTGCCGAGATTGGTAGAGCGAGAGCAATAATTCTCGCTCTAGACCTCCTCTGACTCAAAACATGCAACCTGTAGAATTTTTTTAAACGTCGCCTATGGAGATTTTTTAAGGGTAAAAGTCTGTCGCCATTCCACGAGCGGGGACAATTTTGAAGCGTGACATGTTGGGTATCAATTTAAAATTGGGCTAACTTTACTGTTGTCTTGTCTTATTTTTTTTAAAAGTGTATTTTTTCCAAAACAGACCGCTGCACAAATACAGTGTGACAAAGTATTGCAACGACCGCCATTGTATTCTCTAGGGTGTTAGGAAAAAAAAAAAAAAAGTATAATGTGTGGGAGCTCGAAGTAATTTTCTAGCAAAAAAAAAAAAAAAAAAAAAAAAAAAAAAGTTTCTCAGAAAGGCTCGGTCCTCAAGTGGTTAACCACTTCAGCCCCGGAAGGATTTGCCCCTTAATGACCAGGCCATCATTTGCAATACGCAATAAATAATATGCAATACAGCACTGAGTTGCTTTAAATGGCAATTGCGTAGTCATGTGATGCTGTACCCAAACAAACTTATGTCCTTTTTTTACCCACAAATAGAGCTTTCTTTTGGTGGCATTTGCTCACCTCTGCGGGTTTTATTTTTTACGCTATAAACAAAAAAAAAAAAAAAAATGTAATGTATTCATCAGTTTAGGCCGATATGTATTCTACATATTTTTGGTAAAAAAAGAAGGAAGAAAAAAAAAAAAAAAAAATTGCAATAGGCATATATTGTTTGGTTTGCGCTAAAGTTTCTTCAAACTACGGGATATATTTGGGACTAGGGCTGGGAGATTTTCTGAAAAAAAAAAAAAAATAAAAAAAAACTCGATTCACGATTTTGAATTTTGTTTTTTTTTTTCACCGCGCTGGTCCCGAGGAGCTGCGGGCTCGCAGACTAGGCCAAAGCCGCGGCCTCGCCTAAAAACTCCTGCCCGCAACTCCTCAGGACTGGCGTAGTGAAAAAAAAAAAAAAAATCTAAAAGATTTGCTTACATTTTTAATCGATTTTACCTCAACTCGATTCAAGATTTAAATCGATTTTTTTCCCCAGCTCTATTTGGGACTTGTTTTTTTAATTATTTTTACTAGTAATGGTGGCGATCTGTGATTTTTAGTGGGACTGCGACATTGCGGCGGACAAACTTGACCCCAAAATGACACTTTTTGGGTACCAGTGACATTACTATATTGATCAGTGGTACAAAAATGCACTGATCAATGTAAAATTGACATTGGCAGGGCAGGGGTTAACACTAGGGGCGATCAAGGAGTTAAGTGCGTTTCCTGGGTGTGTTCTAACTATAGGGGGGTGGGCTCACTGGGACATGACAGAAATCACTGTTACCAATCACTTGGAACAGAAGATCTGACATGTCACTAGGCAGAACAGGGAAACAATAAGTGTAAGTAAGGTCCTTTGCGCTATCAAAGTGAAATTATAATTTAGTACTCTGATAAATTGCAGCTAGATCTAAAGTGTATGAGTGCGCTAAACTGATGTAAAATAAATAAGTGATCAGCGCAACTTAATATTATAAATATAGATGATTTAGCACTGTGCGATAATCTGTGCAAAAGTTGCTAAAAAATGTGACTGAAAAAAAAACACTAAAGATGCTGTGCAAAATTGCTAGGTGCAAATATAGAACAGGGAAACGTCTTGCTTACAAAGGCAGTTCCCCGTTCTGCCTCTGTACACAGTGATCGCGGGTCACCGGTGGTCATAGAGTCCACAGGCCCAGCAAGCACGCTCCCACTATCCTCCTTGCATGGACCGACGCACAGGTACATCGGTTCGCACAAGAAAGCCAACCTGTTGCAGTAAAGGTATGTGAGCAGGTCGGCAAGTGGATAAGAGTGGTCATAGTAAGTAATGGTTCCTTTAAAGTGGAAGTCCAGTCAAAAATGTTTTTTTTTTTCCTATTAATAGTATATTAAATATTGTCATCTTTGATATTATTCATTTTCCAGCTAGCTGATTGTCTACCTTAGATAAGACTTTATAAGCGACACAATCGGCTTCTTCCTGTTCTTCACTGACAACAACAATCTCCCTTTTATCTGAATTTGCTAAGCTGTCTTTCACTTCCTGAAAAGGTTGTCAGTGGTTTTTAGACGGACATGCCTAGACCTGCCCTGCCCCCATTCCTCCTCTCCTTCACAGCCTCGTTTTGGATAGCAGTAGAGAGAGCTATGAAAGTAAGTTCCGTTTGTTAGAAACTGTAAGATAGATTACAATGCAACATGCTGCAGATTTTCTAGTGTACAACTACGTGGTTGCTTCTGCATGGCACAGTGTGCATGGTGTTATGGGCACTGTGTGCACACGCCCAGCTGAGGGAGCCACATGCGAGTAATGTGTTTAAGGCTGTTTCCTGACATGACAAGTCACAGCCCATTGATTACAATGGCAAACTTTACCATCTATGCGCCTTTGAAAGATTCCTGTACTACTTTGATTCGACTTTAGATGCGACTTTGATCCAGAGAGCGTAAAGTTGGATCAAAGTCACATCAAAGCACTGCAGGTACCTTATTAAAGTCACTAGAGCACTCTGCTCAGACAATGAATTTCCTCAGACTCATTACCCCCTTCCTCCCCCCCCCCTTCAATCTCTAATTCCTGGTTTTTGGGATGATTTAGAGGGCCCTGGATCGGAATTCTAGATTGGGTTTGAGAGAGCCATTTCCTTATGTGAAGTGATGTAAAAATATGAATAATATGCACACGGTTTGACGTGAGGCAAAGTAGAATACTGCTGTTTTCCTTGTTTTATAAACAATGTCTTCCAGAGCATTTAATGGGCACCTTTTTTTCTAAAAGACTATTATGCAATATGACCACTAGATGGCAGTAGAGAGACATTTTGTCTAACTGGACATGGTTTCCTATTTAAGTTAAGACATTGACCCAGGCCAGATTGTTCTGAAGAAGTGCACAGAGGTGTACGAAACGTCAACATAGCCCTTGCAGGGCCAGACTGCAGGCTTCAAGCAAGTCATCTAATCTAGTAATATAGGGGGCTTTCTATGAGATTTTTACACTTGTGTTACCGCACTTTATAGCCTACTACATGCACAACCAATGGAATACAGCGTACTGGATTTCCACCTGAACAGCTGACTGATCAGCTGACCGATCATGTGACCACACACCACGCAAGGAACTTTCTCCTGAAGCATTCACAACAGAGCAGAAAGGGCATCCTGATGCTACACAGCAACACACTGGGCAACACTGTGATCGGCCTGAGAGCCACTGTATGCTCAGCAGACAGACTGCAGAGACTGACGCCTGAAGCAGTGAGAGCTCAGCTGGGCACTTATATTGTTATCCATTTTCAGCCCTCTTTATCTGCTGCCGCTCTTCCTTCCATCTATGGATGGCTGATTACTATAGGAAAGTTTGGTGAACTGTGGAAAGTATCTTTTGCTTTGGTCTACTTATGAGTGCAATTTATGTCATATAGAGACCCTCCACTCAGAGAGTGTCAATGTGTTGGATAAAATGACATTTGCCAATGAGCTGGATGCATTAAACAATTAGTATGCTGTTTTTTCACCTGGGATTGCTGGCCAACAAATAAGCTCTGTATACTAAGGTTTCTAATGGCTTGCTGAGATTTTCCTGTGAAGCATGTAGTTTCTGCAATACGGACTGAGTTGCATGAAGAGTTTTCCTGCTGTGGATACATTTGGTTTAATTCTTATATTATCATTGCTGACACTCTTCAATACATGCCAATATTTGATTTTTTTTCACCATTTCGCCAGTAAATCTAAAGATATATTATTGTGCTACCTTTCTCTGCCCCCTGGATTAATGAGGACTATGTCTTTTGCCTGCATGAGCGCTCTGCATTTTTAATTTATTGCTGCAGCATGTTTTTAAACACATTTTTTGGTTCGATATAGTGAGATGCACTGTGTTAAATAGGAGACGTTTTCCCTGCATATATTCTAAATCTTTGTATTTGTATGATATATATACCCCCCTCCCTAATTTTCAATAAAGCCTATTATATACATTTTTGTACCCTAAGCCATGGTTGACCCTTCCCTTTTTGCTTTCTGGGGACTCTTGTCCACACCAAAATTTAATTTCTCCCTTTGCTACATTGGGCAGGTATCCCGTCTCATTGTAACAAACCGGCTGGTACTGTACCTACCTGGTGAGGTTGGATTCTTAGACTGTTTTACCCCCCTTTTTTTTACCTTATCAAAGTCACCGATTTTCAAAGTCGCGTAATGGGAACAGGTACCATAAAAATCAATGGGCTGTGACTTGTCATGTGACTTTGGTCACATAATTGCATGAAAAGTCTCGTTTCCACTATTGCGAATATTTAGAATTGCGACTTTGCGTGCAGCTTTGATCCAACTTTACACTCTCTGGATCAAAGTCGCATCAAAGTAGTGGAGGTACCTTTTCAAAGTCACTGATTTTCAAAGTCGCATAGATGGGAACTTTTGCCATTGAAATCAATGGGCTGTGACTCCTCATGCAACTTTGTGTCCAAAGTCGAATGACAAGTCGCCCTAGTGGAAACAGAGCCTTAGTGTGGTTGCCTGTACTATGATCACTGTAGACTGTGAGCTGAGACTCCAGAGCACTCCCCCCACCCCCCACGTCCAGCACCCTTTTGCGCTAGTCTTCGTTCAAAGCCCAGCACAGATATACTGTATATGCACCTCCCATCCCCCGTGTCCTGTGTGGATGGGGTTTTTTTATTTCTTCATTATCTCATGAATTAGGATGTACAATGCATCCTTACTGATGAGAGAACACTGGGTGGGAACCTATGATCAGCTCCTCCCATCATGTATACACCCACTGGCTACACAGGAAGTGATGTCACTAGCTTTCAATAACCACACCCACTGGCTGCTTTTACACTCAGAAGTGGAATTGAACTCATGTGACGGCACTGGATGCTGCAAAATAAAAAAGGTAGAAAAACTGGGATTTTTCATTTTGAGACATAAGGCTGAACTTGCTCACATTAATGATTGAAGGGGAGAATTTAAGTGTTAACCACTTGAGCCCCGGACCATTATGCTGCCTAAGGACCAGAGGTCTTTTTCCAATTTGGCACTGCGTCGCTTTAACTGCTAATTGCGCGGTCATGCAATGCTGTACCCAAACGAAATTTGCGTCCTTTTCTTCCCACAAATAGAGCTTTCTTTTGATGGTATTTGATCACCTCTGCAGTTTTTATTTTTTGCGCTATAAACGGAAAAAGACCGAAAATTTTGAAAAAAAAAAAATATTTTCTACTTTTTGTTATAAAAAAAATCTAATAAACTAAATTTTAGTCATACATTTAGGCCAAAATGTATTCGGCCACATGTCTTTGGTAAAAAAAAATGTCAATAAGCGTATATTTATTGGTTTGCGCAAAAGTTATAGCGTCTACAAACTAGGGTACATTTTCTGTAATTTACACAGCTTTTAGTTTATGACTGCCTATGTCATTTCTTGAGGTGCTAAAATGGCAGGGCAGTACAAAACCCCCCCAAATGACCCCATTTTGGAAAGTAGACACCCCAAGGAAATTGCTGAGAGGCATGTTGAACCCATTGAATATTTATTTTTTTTGTCCCAAGTGATTGAATAATGACAAAAAAAAAAAATATATATATATTTACAAAAAGTTGTCACTAAATGATATATTGCTCACACAGGCCATGGGCATATGTGGAATTGCACCCCAAAATACATTTAGCTGCTTCTCCTGAGTATGGGGATACCACACGTGTGGGACTTTTTGGGAGCCTAGCCGCGTACGGGGCCCCGAAATCCAATCACCGCCTTCAGGATTTCTAAGGGTGAAAATTTTTGATTTCACTCTTCACTGCCTATCACAGTTTCGGAGGCCATGGAATGCCCAGGTGGCACAAAACCCCCCCCAAATGACCCCATTTTGGAAAGTAGACACCCCAAGCTATTTGCTGAGAGGCATGGTGAGTATTTTGCAGCTCTCATTTGTTTTTGAAAATGAAGAAAGACAAGAAAAAACATTTTTTTTTTTCTTTTTTCAATTTTCAAAACTTTGTGACAAAAAGTGAGGTCTGCAAAATACTCACTATACCTCTCAGCAAATAGCTTTGGGTGTCTACTTTCCAAAATGGGGTCATTTGGGGGGGGGTTTTGTGCCACCTGGGCTTTCCATGGCCTCCGAAACTGTGATAGGCAGTGAAGAGTGAAATCAAAAATTCACGCCCTTAGAAAGCCTGAAGGCGGTGCTTGGTTTTCGGGGTCCCGTACGCGGATAGGCTCCCAAAAAGTCTCACACATGTGGTATCCCCGTACTCAGGAGAAGCATCAGAATGTATTTTGGGGTGTAATTTCACATATTCCCATGGCATGTTTGAGCAATATATAATTTAGTGACAACTTTGTGCAAAAAAAAAAAAAAAAAATTTGTCTCTTTCCCGCAACTTGTGTCGCAATATAAAATATTCCATGGACTCGACATGCCTCTCAGCAAATAGCTTGGGGTGTCTACTTTCCAAAATGGGGTCATTTGGGGGGGTTTTGAACTGTCCTGGCATTTTATGCACAACATTTAGAAGCTTATGTCACACATCACTCACTCTTCTAACCACTTGAAGACAAAGCCCTTTCTGACACTCATTGTTTACATGAAAAAGTTTTTTTTTTTTTGCAAAAAAAATTACTTTGAACCCCCAAAAATTATATATTTTTTTAAAGCAAATGCCCTACAGATTAAAATGGTGGGTGTTTGATTTTTTTTTTCACACAGTATTTGCGCAGCGATTTTTCAAACGCATTTTTGGGGGAAAAAAAAAACACACTTTTTTAAATTTTAATGCACTAAAACACACTATATTGCCCAAATGTTTGATGAAATAAAAAAGATGATCTTAGGCCGAGTACATGGATACCAAACATGACATGCTTTAAAATTGCGCACAAACGTGCAGTGGCAACAAAATAAATACATTTTTAAAAGCCTTTAAAAGCCTTTACAGGTTACCACTTTAGATTTACAGAGGAGGTCTACTGCAAAAATTACTGCCCTCGATCTGACCTTCGTGGCGATACCTCACATGCATGGTGCAATTGCTGTTTACATTTGACGACAGACCGCCGCTTGCGTTCGCCTTAGCGTGAGAGCAGGGGGCAAAAGGGGTGCTTTTATTATTTTTTTGCTTTTTTATCTTATTTTTAAACTGTTCCTTTCATTTTTTTTTTTTTAATCATTTTTATTGTTATCTCGGGGAATGTAAATATCCCCTATGATAGCAATAGGTAGTGACAGGTACTCTTTTTTGAAAAAATTGGGGTCTATTAGACCCTAGATCTCTCCTCTGCCCTCAAAGCATCTGACGACACCAAGATCGGTGTGATAAAATGCTTTCCCAATGGCGCTGTTTACATCCGGCGAAATCTAAGTCATGAAATACTCGTAGCTTCCGGTTTCTTATTCCATAGAGATGTTTGGAGCCACTCTGGTCTCTGATCAGCTCTATGGTCAGCTGGCTGAATCACCGGCTGCATTCTCAGGTTCCCTGTTGAGACAGGAGAGCCAGAGAAAAACACGGAAGAGGGTGTGGGGGGGGGGGGGCATTCCCTCCCACGGCTTGTAAAAGCAGTCTAGAGGCTAATTAGCCGCTAGGATTGCTTTTACATGAAAGCCGACCGCTGGCTGAAAAGAATGATACCAAGATGATACCTAAACCTGCAGGCATCATTCTGGTATAACCATTCAAATTCGTGAATGGCGTACCTGAAGACAAAAAAATGGTTAACAATAAAGCACAGTAAACGGTAAAGTATAAAAAATTGCATACCTGAAAAGCAAACATGATAAAACATAATAACAATAAAACATTGTAGAATAGAATACAGTAAAAAAGAGTAGAACAATAGAGAGAGAGAATAGAGAGAGAGAGAACAATAAAACGACAACTATTTTTTTTAATTTTATATATTTTTTTTTTTTTTTACACTTTTTTTGTAACTAACTTTTATAACGGTAACCGGTTCCAGGTTCGGGTCTCTCAAAATGCGATGGCATCTTGGGAGACCCTGTGAAAGTGTGTCTAGTCTGTGCAGTGCTGTACCCTACGCTAATACTCAACTAGTGAATGGTAGCGTTCAAAACATTCACCAATGCAAAGACCAGGATTGTCAGGACAGGAGGGACAATAATAGCGGGTGTCACGCCTATATCCGCGCTTGCTGCAGACACGACATCTTTTTTGGGGGGGGTTCGTTGGGTAGGGGTACTCGGGAGGACATAAAGAAAATGCCTCTCATGCAGCCGACTGCATTTGGTTGGGGATGTGAATGGGGGAAGTACGGGCGCTGCAGAAGCGGTGGGTTCCCAATTATGATTGGCGAATGCAGCAGGAAGGGCACGACGGGCCTGTGTTTGTCTTCTTGGTGGCAGCGCGACACTACTTGTGCTTGCCACCTCACCAGCTTGAACTGCACTTATGGGACTCGCCACGTCACCAAGTGTTACTGCAGTGCTGGTTTGACTACGACCGGGGTGTACTAGGCCGCTGGCGCTTGCCAGTTCAATAAAAAGCTACCAAAAAAACTGTTAGCGATCGCAGGGATCAGGCCTGACTCTGCGAACGCTGCAGTTATGCGTTTAGTGTTTTGTAAGTGACAGTGATCGATCGATACTGCACTTGGGTGGGCTGGGCGGAGGGGCAAAACGCAGGTGCTAGCAGGTATCTGGGCTGATCCCGCTAACACTGCGTTTTTGGGAACCCTAAACTGCTGGGGACGCTAGTATAGATCTGATCGGATCAGATATTGATCCGATCAGATACTATACCACTAAGGGAGGCGTATGCTGCGTGCGTGGGTGTTAGCGGTACTGGCGCTAATCTGATGCTGCCTGGGGCGACGCATATCACCGCCGGGCGATCAGAGGGCTAAACCTTTATTCGGTAATAAACGGCGGGTGCCCTGACACTATAAAAAATAAACGAACTAACCAGCGTCAACCGTAACACTTATACGGTGATCAGTGGTGAAAGGGTTAACTAGGGGGCAATCAAGGGGTTAAAACCTTTATTAGGTAGTATATGGGGGTCCCTGTCACTATAAAACGCTGACGGCGAACCTAAATATTTACGTCCCTAACTAGCGTCACCAGCGACACTAATACAGCGATCAGAAAAATGATCGCTTAGCGACACTGGTGACTGGGGGTGATCAAGGGGTTAAAACTTTATTAGGTGGTGTTAGGGGGGTACCCTAGACCTAAAGGGGGCTAACACTAACTGCCCTAACACTGTAACTGTCACAAACTGACACCAATACAGTAATCAGAAAAAAAAAAAAAAAAAAAAAAAAACCTGCTTGGTGTCAGTTTGTGACGGGGGGGGGGGGGTGATTGGGGGGGGATCGGGGTGTTTTGTGTGCCTGGCATGTTCTACTGTGTTGTGTAGTGTTGGTGCACTCACATTGATGTCTTCTCCCCTCGGCGCTGGAACGGAAACTACCGAGCCGAGGAGAGATGACATAATTTCCTTTGCTGCTGTTTAGCATACAGCAGCAAAGGAATGTTCCCATTGGCCGGCGGCGATCGCGAGGGGGGGCCACGAACGGATGGCCTCCCCCTCACCTCCAATCGCCGGGGAACAAAAAGACGACCGCCTTGGGCACCGGGGGGGTCCGATCGGACCCCCCACCCGCGGAAGGCAAATCACGTACATGTACGTGATTTTGCCTGTCTGTGCCGCCTTGCCGACGTACATCGGCGTGAGGCGGTCGTCAAGTGGTTAAAGTACTTTAACTGCTTCCGGGCTGCCCACCCGTACATATACTGCAGCAGGCGGCCCAGCTGCGCAAAATCACGTGCCTGTACATGATTTTGTGCACGCGATGTAGGGGGTGCGCGTCGCTGGAGCGACACAGTGGGAGCCAATCAGCGGGTCGTTCTGTGGAGAGACGGATCAGCGGTGTGCCTAGCCCTAGGCAAACTGCTAATCTGTCGTCAGGGAGCAAAATGAGAGATCTTTAGCTATCTTTTCCTCCAATCTGTCCCTCCCCCACACAGTTAGAAAACACCTCCCAGGCACACACTTAACCCCTTGATTGCCCCTGGTGTAAACCCCTTCCCTGCCAGTGTCATTTATACAGTGTTAAAAAAAATGCACTGATCACTGTATTGGTGTCATTGGTTCCAAAAAGCATCACCAAGTGTCAGATGTGTCCACCGCAATGTCGCAGTCCTGTTTTAAAAAAATAAATAAAAAAAGTTCCTAAATCGATCCCATAGTTTTTGGATGCTATAACTTTTGGACAAACCAATCATACGCTTATTGAGATTTTTTTTTTTCAAAAAATATGTAGCAAAATACATATTGGCCTAAATAGATGAATAAATTCAATTTTTTTTTTTTTTATTGGGAATGTTTTATAGTAGCATGTAAAAAATATTGTTTTTTTATTCAAAATTGTCGATATTTATTTATAGCGCAAAAAATAAAAACCGCAGAGGTGATCAAATACCACTAAAATAAAGCTTTATTTGTGGGGAAAAAAAGGACATTGATTATATTTGGATACAACGTCCTATGACTGCGCAATTGTCAGTTAAAGCAACGCAGTGCCGCATCGCAAAAAAAATGGCCTGGTCAGGAAGTGAGTAAAACCTTCCGGAGCTGAAGTGGTTAAGCAGCTGCCAGACTCTCGGCATCACAAACTCCAAGGTGCCTCACAATGTCTCACCCTCATAGCAACGATGATGATATGCACAGGAGACCTGCACATAAGTGAAAAATCCTCGAAACAAATTTAATGTCAAAATATTGCACTTACACAAGTCGCCAAAACATAAGCAATTGCATCGCTAAACCTCGTCCGGAATCAGAACGGAAGACGAGATCAGGCATGCTGACATCACTACGTAAGCCATGCCCCTACGTGTTTAGTTATAAGCTGACGTCATCAGGGGACCGCCTACTGGACATAGCGCACATACTTAAAGGGTTACCAAACCCAGGAGCATGCATTCACTATATCTGGTCTTCCACAGTACATGCATGGAATGCATTCATTTTAGTAAATATAAACTGCTAAATACGTTTTCTTATCAGCAGTATATAGCAGTCTTGTGACTTCTATCAGTGCCTGGTTAAAGCTTGTAGGAGGAGTTTTTACTGCACTGACTGTCCTATCAGGATGCAGGAGCTCTGACCCTCTGGGCAGTGCCGATCACGAGCGGCTTTGTGCTCATCACATTCACTCTGCCAGGAACATGTTTTGGAGTCAGTGGAAGAGGAGGATCTGTGCATACAGGATCAAACTGTCTTTTTACACAATGCAGAGGATTAACCCCTTAGGTTTCACAACGAGTATAATAAGCATGCTTTACTGCATATACAGACTGATTTTACAGTTGTGGGTTTAGTAACACTTTAAAGCCCATCACAGCTGCAAAAGTGTATGGTAATCCCTCTATACTGGACTAGCATCTCACTGGTGGCATCTTGCGGACAAAAAGTAAAACCAACACCTCACATAGCGAATTTCAGGACCGCATTCAGTGAAGCTATTAAATCAACCAATGCCAATCCAATTAGTGTAAATAAGGATATATGAAATTAATGGTAAATGTACTAAAAAACAAAACAAAAAAAAAGAAGACATAAAAATAACATTTCTATAAGAAATCCATAAAACAAAAGAAATAAAAAAATGGACAGTTAATTGACTATCGCATACTAACAACAAATATAACATTTTAAATTGCTCTAAAATTAAAAAAAAAAAAAACAAACAAAAACAAACTATATTTACTGCATATCTAGAATTATACCTATATGTTCGTTAACCACTTGCTGTCCGGGCCAAAGCCGGACGATGGCTACAGCATGGTCGGATAACTTTAGGAGGGTGTACAATGATGTCCTCCCAGAATCACGCACGCCCGGGAGTAATAGAAGTCAATGCAAGTCGCCTGAAGTCTCCCCGTAGGAGCGACTTGAGTCTCTCCTCAGACTTGGCAGGTTGCCCAGATAGAACATCAAGAAACAGAGATACAATGTTTCTACTTATCAAAAGAATGAACTCCTGTGTGTAGAAGATCTCAGTTTAACCATTTAAAGACTAAATCTTTTCTGACGTGTTGCTTGCAAGTAAAAATCCAGTATTCTCTGCTAGAAAATCACTTAGAACCCCCAAACATTATATATATTTCCTGGACCTTCCCATGTCAGCCTACTATGGGTCAGCTCCGCCCCCTCTGACCCCTCCAGGACCACCTCTTTTTTAGCCCATAAATGGTGGCTGTCTGCCCACATCAGTGTTCTTTTTTCGTCCTCGCTCCGGACGCCTTTTAAAGTTTATTTTTATTTTTTTTTTTTCTCCATCAACCACCAGTGCTTACAGTTTTTCAGACAGTGGAAGGGAGCCGGTTCAACCTTCCAAGCCCAGGGCCAACAAAGCTCCTAAGGCTTCAAATAAGTCCTTCTGAAGGTGTGTTCGTTTAACCCTCCCAAGTAAGAGCAAGACTAGCCCAATTTGGGCGGACAAATTACATTATGCCTGGATTGTAGCCGTCATTCGATCACGTTATCGTCTCGAGTTCAGAACAAGGCCTCCCTCAGATCTTGTTCATAAAAGCTGGACTTCCTACGGATTTGGCAAGGAGGCAGTGTTTGCAAGGATATATAGGGGAGCTGTTGGCAGCAAGGGCCATCCTTCCGGTTCCAAGGCACGAATTGGGTCATGTTTTTGGTCCTAGAGGCTTCAGGGGGGTTTCGGTCCAGTTTTTGACCTCAGTCCTGAATTCTTACATGAAGGTTCCACCATTCAAAATGGAGTCATTGGAAACTATCATTTCGGTTGTGGAGTCAGTAGACTGGATGGTTTCCATCGATCTGGCGGATACGTCACTTCATGTTTCCATAGTTTCGCTTTCTCAGGCCTTCCATAGAAGGCTCTCATTTTCATTTTTAATGTCTCCCATTCAGTCTCTGCACGACTCCGAGAACGTTTTCGAAGCTACTGTCTGCTGTCGTTGCGACTCTCAGGGTCAAGGATGTGCAAATATTCCATTATCTAGACGGCATGCTACTTCTGGGTCCGTCAAATGAGCTCCTTCTAGTTCTTGTGAATTTCACCTGCAAAACACTAGCTCATTTCGGTTGATCAACTTTCAGAAGAGCCAGATGCATCTGACCCAAATGTTAGACAGGGGCGAATCCAGAGTCTAGTCTCGGGAGGGGCACTGCGAGAAAATTAGGTGTTGCTTACTTAACAATCCCCGATTGCCGCCATTACTGGTAAAAAAATAAATGAATAAAAATGCCATAAATATATCCCCTATTTTGTAGACGCTATAACTTTTGTGCAAACCAATCAATATACACTTATTGGGGGGGGGGGGGGTTACCAAAAATATGTAGCAAAATACATATTAGCCTAAACTGATGAAGACATTTTTTTATAGCAAAAAGTTAAAAAATTGTTTTTTTTTCAAAACTGTTGGTGTTTTTTAGGTTATTTTTCAGAACATAAAAACCAGAGGTGATCAAATACCACCAAAAGAAAGCTCTATTTGTGGGAAAAAAAGTCAATTTTATTTGGGTACAACGTCGCACGACTGCGCAATTGTCAGCCAGTCAAAGTAACAGCGCAGTATCACAAAAAATGGCCTGGTCAGAAGGAGGGGTAAAACTTTTTGGAGCTGAAGGAGTTAAGATCAAGACTAAAAGGGCATTTTTTGTTTCATACATAATGGCACACATGTATTTTGCGATTTGACACATGACATTCATTAATTCTTTTACTCAGGTTTAGTCAATTGGTGCTCTGGTGAGGGTAGGGGTTCCCATGCAGGAGCAATGGTGGAGTGAAGATGGATCGGATGGATCCAGTAATCTTCTCAATAAGTCTTCTTGACTTATTTTCAATTCACTCCGCTCTGCAGACTGCCCAAGGTGGAGAAGATGGAGGAGGTGGGTGGAGCCAACACTAACTCAGGGGCGGCGGAGGCCTGTAGTGTGGACAACATGGAGGGAGGAGGGTGCCGGTGGGTGGCGCCAACACAGTCAGGGGCAGAGAAAGAAGAATGCTGGCGCTCTGCCGCTACTGAATGAGGACGCTGGCTGGACATGTTAGTGCAGTTACTGTGGGTCAGTGGGGAATGGAATTGTCAACAGTCTCTACTCTACTGTAAACTTTCAACAGACTAAACTGCAACTGGGCCATATTTGAGGCTCCAGCAGCTCCTCTCACTGTCAGTGTCACGTCGGATCTGAGACTCGAGTCCGACGTGACTCACTGACGTCACTCGTTGCTAACGCCTGGGCCGCCTGGCGTCTAGCAACGAGTGCAGGGAAGAGGCTCCACCCACCTCCTCCAGCTCCTCCTGGTATCCTTGCCAGTCAGTGAGTGACCGTAACATTAGACGCGAGTCTCTCTCTCACATCAGCCGATCAGCGGCGCCGAGAGAGAGACTCAGAGCCGGGCAGAGGCAGCAGCAAGCAAATGAGTGACTGACAATGACATCAGTGCTATTATTTTGGGTGGGTGGCAATTTCCCTGTTGCGCGCCCCCCCCCCCCCCGGATCCGCCCCTGATGTTAGAGTATTTAGGAGTACAATTCTACATGGATCGGGGTCGTGTTTCTCTTCCTCAGAAGAAGGTCCAGGAGATCCAGTCTCAGACAAAAGCAGTGATGGCCAGGCCTTCTATGATGGTGAAGTGATGCATGTATACGAGGACAATATGCGACCAGTCTAAACTATGTGGCATGTTCACCAATGCCAGGAGCATGGCAGACAAGATGGGTGAACTAGAGATACTGTTGTACAAGGAGGATTTGGATTTTGTGGGAATTTCAGAGACCTGGTTCAACAGCTCTCATGATTGGCTGGCAAACATTCAAGGGTATACCCTATACCGCAAGGATAGAGAGGGTAAAAAAGGGGGAGGGGTATGCCTATATATCAAGAATAATGTACAAGCGAATGTGAGAGAGGACATCACTAAGGGAGCTAGAGAGGAGGTGGAATCCTTATGGGTAGAGCTCCAAAGGGATGAAGCTAAGGGGAAAATAATACTGGGAGTATGCTATAGGCCCCCTAACCTGAAAGAGGAAGTGGAGACGGATCTCCTATCTCAAATTGGATTAGCAGCAAGGATGGGAAGTGTTATCATAATGGGGGATTTTAATTATCCAGACATAGACTGGGCGGAGGGAACCGCCCATTCATTTAAGGCTCGCCAGTTCCTTAATGTCTTGCAGGACAATTTTATGGGTCAGATGGTAGACGCACCAACTAGAAATAAAACATTACTGGATCTACTGATTACCAACAATACAGACCTGATCACAGATGTGGAAATACGGGGCAATTTAGGTAACAGCGATCACAGGTCAATTAGTTTCAGTATAAATCACACAAATAGGAAACATAAAGGGAATACAAAGACACTGAATTTCAAAAGAGCCAACTTCCCTAAACTACAAACCTTGCTAAAAGGCATAAATTGGGATAAAATATTAGGAACAAAGAATACGGAGGAGAGATGGGTTTGCTTTAAGAGCATATTAAATAAGGGCATTAGCCAATGTATCTCATTGGGTAATAAATTTAAAAGAGCGAACAAAAATCCTGGATGGCTTAACTCCAATGTAAAAATGCATATAAAAGCAAAGGAGAAGGCCTTCAAAAAATACAAGGTTGAGGGATCATCCTCAGCATTCAGACTTTATAAAGAATGCAATAAGAAATGTAAGGGTGCAATTAGGACGGCTAAGATAGAACATGAAAGACACAAAAAAAATCCCAAGAAACTCTTTAAGTATGTAAACAGTAAAAAAGAGAGGACAGACCATATTGGCCCCATAAAGAACGAGGAAGGGCATCTGGTTACAAAGGATGGGGAGATGGCAAAGGTATTGAATTTATTCTTCTCCTCAGTCTTCACGAGTGAATCGGGGGGCTTCAGTAACCAAAACTGCAGTGTTTATCCTCATGACACAACACAGGAAGCACCTCCATGGTTAACAGAGGACGGAATTAAAATTAGACTTGAGAAACTTAACATTAATAAATCACCGGGACCAGATGGCTTGCATCCGAGGGTACTTCGGGAACTCAGTCAGGTGATTGCCAGACCGTTGTTCCTAATTTTTACAGACAGTCTATTGACTGGAATGGTACCAGCTGATTGGAGAAAAGCCAATGTAGCACCAATATTTAAAAAGGGCCCAAAAAACATCCCTGGGAATTACAGACCAGTTAGCCTAACATCAATAGTATGTAAAATCTTGGAGGGGATGATAAGGGACTATATACAAGATTTTAGTAATAAGAACGATATCATTAGCAGTAATCAGCATGGATTTATGAAGAATCGTTCTTGCCAAACCAATCTATTAACCTTCTATGAGGAGGTGAGTTGCCATCTAAAGGAAGGCCCGTAGATGTGGTGTATCTGGATTTTGCAAAAGCATTTGACACAGTTCCCCATAAATGTTTACTGTACAAAATAGGGTCCGTTGGCATGGACCATAGGGTGAGTACCTGGATTGAAAACTGGCTACAAGGGCGTGTTCAGAGGGTGGTGATAAATGGGGAGTACTCAGAATGGTCAGGGGTGGGTAGTGGGGTTCCCCAGGGTTCTGTGCTGGGACCAATCCTATTTAATTTGTTTATAAACGATCTGGAGGATGGGATAAACAGTTCAATCTCTGTATTTGCAGACAATACTAAGCTAAGCAGGGCAATAACTTCTCCGCAGGATGTGGAAACCTTGCAAAAAGACCTGAACAAATTAATGGGGTAGGCGACTACATGGCAAATGAGATTCAATGTAGAAAAATGTAAAATAATGCATTTGGGTGGCAAAAATATGAATGCAATCTATACACTGGGGGGAGAACCTCTGGGGGAATCTAGGATGGAAAAGGACCTGGGGGTCCTAGTAGATGATAGGCTCAGCAATGGCATGCAATGCCAAGCTGCTGCTAATAAGGCAAACAGAATATTGGCATGTATTAAAAGGGGGATCAACTCCAGAGATAAAACGATAATTCTCCCGCTCTACAAGACTCTGGTCCGGCTGCACCTGGAGTATGCTGTCCAGTTCTGGGCACCAGTCCTCAGGAAGGATGTACTGGAAATGGAGCGAGTACAAAAAGGGCAACAAAGCTAATAAAGGGTCTGGAGGATCTTAGTTATGAGGAAAGGTTGCGAGCGTTGAACTTATTCTCTCTGGAGAAGAGACGCTTGAGAGGGGATATGATTTCAATTTACAAATACTGTACTGGTGACCCCACAATAGGGATAAAACTTTTTCGCAGAAGAGAGTTTAATAAGACTCGGGGCCACTCATTACAATTAGAAGAAAAGAGGTTTAACCTTAAACTACGTAGAGGGTTCTTTACTGTAAGAGCGGTAAGGATGTGGAATTCCCTTCCACAGGCGGTGGTCTCAGCGGGGAGCATTGATAGCTTCAAGAAACTATTAGATAATCACCTGAATGACCGCAACATACAGGGATATGTAAGGTAATACTGACACATAATCACACACATAGGTTGGACTTGATGGACGTGTGTCTTTTTTCAACCTCACCTACTATGTAACTATATGTAACTATGTAACTATGTAGCATCTGGAGGTTCTATCAGCCACAGTTCCAGTAGTCCCGTGGGTCAGGTGGCGCAGAACGATGTCTCAATGCAACTTTCTTCTTCAGTGGGATCGTCACTCTTTGTTCCAGAAAATCTGCCAATTCCGATAATCTGGTCCCTGGTTTGGTGGTCAGTTGCTAACAGTCTTTTCCGCAAAAATCCGTTGAAGGCCTCAAAACCAATAGTGGTGACGATCAATGCCAGTTTGGCAGGCTGCAGGGCACACTGCCTGGGACAGCAGGTTCAAGGCCAATGGAACCTTTGTTGGGCAAAGAGTTCAAATTTCTTGGGATTGGATGCTGTCGTACGCGCTCTCTTAGCGTTCCAACCTATGTTGTGAGGTCGAGCTGTCAAGATCCTTTTGGGCAATTTGGAACTTCCTCTTGGTGTATGTGTTCCCGCCGCTTCCATTGGCTCTCAAAATCCTGCTGAAGATTCAGCGAGAAAGGGTCACAACAATAGTAGTCCTAACTTACTGGCTCGGGGAGCCGTGGTTCCCTCTGGCTTGAAGGATAAAGTTGGGCTCACCAATCTCACTGCCTCCTTGTCAAAAGCTCCTTCTGCAGAGTGGGGTCTGACACCCGAACCGCAGGAGGATGAAGTTTCAAGTTAATGACTTGGAAGTGAGAGGGGCCTTAACCTTTTTTGCGCTATAAACAGAAAAAGACCAAACAGAAAAATTATATTTTCTACTTTTTGTTATAAAAAAATCCAATAAACTCAATTTTAGTCATACATATAGGCCAAAATGTATTCGGCCACATGTCTTTGATAAAAAAAATGTCAATAAGCGTATATTTATTGGTTTGCGCAAAAGTTATAGCGTCTACAAACTAGGGTACATTTTCTGGAATTTACACAGCTTTTAGTTTATGATTGCCTATGTCATTTCTTGAGGTGCTAAAATGGCAGGGCAGTACAAAACCACCCCAAATGACCCCATTTTGGAAAGTAGATACCCCAAGGAAATTGCTGAGAGGCATGTTGAACCCATTGAATATTAATTTTTTTTGTCCCAAGTGAGTGAATAATGACAAAAAAAAAAAAAAAAAATTTACAAAAAGTTGTCACTAAATGATATATTGCTCACACAGGCCATGGGCATATGTGGAATTACACCCCAAAATAAATTCTGCTGCTTCTCCTGAGTATGGGGATACCACATGTGTGGGACTTTTTGGGAGCCTAGACGCGTACGGGGGCCCGAAAACCAAGCACCGCCTTCAGGATTTCTAAGGGCGTAAAGTTTTGATTTCACTCCTCACTACTCATAACAGTTTTGAAGGCCATAAAATGCCAAGATAGCACAAACCCCCCCCCCCCCCCCAAATGACCCCATTTTGGAAAGTGGACACCCCAAGCTATTTGCTGAGAGGCATGGTGAGTATTTTACAGCTCTCATTTGTTTTTGAAAATGAAGAAAGAAAAAAAAAAAAAATTAAATTTTTCTTTTTTCAATTTTCAAAACTTTGTGACAAAAAGTGAGGTCTGCAAAATACTCACTATACCTCTCAGCAAATAGCTTGGGGTGTCTACTTTCCAAAATGGGGTCATTTGGGGGGGGGGGGGGGGTTGAACTGTCCTGGCATTGACAAAACCCTTTCTGACACTTTGGTTTACATGAAAAAATTAATTTTTTTTTGCAAGAAAATTACTTTGAACTCCCAAACATTATATATTTTTTTAAAGCAAATGCCCTACAGATTAAAATGGTGGGTGTTTTTTTTTTTTTCACACAGTATTTGTGCAGCGAAAAAACACACTTTTTTAAATTTTAATGCACTAAAACACACTATATTGCCCAAATGTTTGATGAAATAAAAAAGATGATCTTAGGCCGAGTACATGGATACCAAGCATGACATGCTTAAAAATTGCGCACAAACGTGCAGTGTCGACAAACTAAATACATTTTTAAAAGCCTTTATAGGTTACCATTTTAGATTTACAGAGGAGGTCTACTGCTAAAAATGACTGCCCTCGATCTGACCTTCGCAGCGATACCTCACATGCATGGTGCAATTGCTGTTCGCCTTTGCGCAAGAGCAGGGGGGGGCAGGGGTGCTTTGTTTTTTTGGGTTTTTTTTGCTTTTTTATCTTATTTTTAAACTGTTCCTTTCATTTTTTTTTTAATCATTTTTATTGTTATCTCAGGGAATGTAAAAAACCCCTATGCTAGCAATAGGTAGTGGCAGGTACTCTTTTTAGAAAAAATTGGGGTCTATTAGACCCTAGATCTCTCCTCTGCCCTCAAAGCATCTGACCACACCAAGATCGGTGTGATAAAATGCTTTCCCAATGGCGCTGTTTACATCCGGCGAAATCTAAGTCATGAAATACTTGTAGCTTCCGGTTTCTTAGGCCATAGAGATGTTTGGAGCCATTCTGGTCTCTGATCAGCTCTATGGTCAGCTGGCTGAATCACCGGCTGCATTCTCAGGTTCCCTGTTGGGACAGGAGAGCCAGAGAAAAACATAGAAGACGGTGGGGGGGGGGGGGGGGGCTGGGGGGCATTCCCTCCCACTGCTTTTTCCCTTGTAAACCATAAAACTACATGTATAGCCTGTGGCCCTGTCACAGAGCTTATACATCTTGACCCCGTATCTGGCACGCTTGCTGGGAAGGTACTGTTTGAACGACAAGCGGCCAGAATACTTAATCAGGGACTCATCAACGCAGACAACTTGATGGGGAGTAAACAAGTCTGCAAAATGTTGATTAAAGTGGTTTACGAGGGGCCGAATTTTGTAGAGCCGATCGTATTCAGGGTCTCCACGAGGATGACAGAGTTCATTGTCGTTGAAGTGCATGAACCGCAAAATCTGCTCGTATCGTGCCCTGACCGTGGAAGCAGAGAACACAGGCATATGGTGAATTGGGTCAGTGGACCAATATGACCACAACTCACTCTTTTTGGTTATGCCCTTGAGGAGGGAAAGGCCCAGAAAGATCTTAAATTCGGAAACCATAATTGGTTTCCAATCTCTGGCAAGGGAGGACTGGGGAATAATGGCGATGTGTTGACCAGTGTACAAATTGCTTTGGTCCACAATAGATCTATAGAGATCTTCAGTGAAAAACAGCAAATAAAAATCCAGTGACGTAAAATCAACTGTTTCCACCTGAATGCCGGGTTGGCCAGTGAATGGGGGAAGTACAGGTGCTGCAGAAGTGGTGGGTTCCCAATTCGGATTGGCGAATGCAGCAGGAAGGGCACGACGGGCCTGTGTTAATCTTCTTGGTGGCAGTGGGACACTACTTGTGCTTGCCACCTCGCCAGCTTGAACTGCAGTGCTGGATGTACGACCAGGGTGTACTAGGCTGCTGGTGCTTGCCAGTTCACCAGAAGGAATAGCGGCGCTAGTACTTGTCTGCTCCATACAAGGGACCTGCGGTTCTTGCACATCAAGGACAGAAGAAGAAGTTCGGGGTCTGGTACGCCTGACCTTGGCAGGGACCACAACTCCGTTGTCAGAGCTATCTGTCATGGAGCCGATGTCGTCTACAGTATCGTATTCTGAGCCTGAATCTGACAGATGAGTGACTTCCTCTTCACTATCTGTCATGCTCAAACGTGTAGGCCTCTTCACTAGTGTACTTTCGATTTGCCAATTTGGGCTCTAAATTTAGTGGTACACTAGTGAGACTAACAGGCAAAAAAGCTCCTGACTGTTAGCGACTGTATCAAAGCGCTACCAACAAAAACTGTTAGCGATCGCAGGGATCAGGCCCAACTCTGCAAACGCTGCAGTTATGTGTGTTTAGTGTTTTGTAAGTGACAGTGATCGATCGATACTGCACTTGGGTGGGCAGGGCTGGACCGAGGGGCAAAACGCAGGTGCTAGCAGGTATCTGGGCTGATCCCGCTAACACTGCGTTTTTGGGAACCCTAAATTGCTGGGGACGCCAGTATAGATCTGATCGCATCAGATATTGATCCGTTCATATGCTATACAACTAAGGGAGGTGTATGCTGCGTGCGTGGGTGTTAGCGGTATTGGCGCTAACCTGATGCTGCCTGGGGCGACGCAGACCTCATCTGACCCTAAAACTTAACCTATATCACTGCTGGGCGATTAGGGGGTTAAACCTTTATAAGGTAATAAACGGCGGGTGCCCTGAAACTATAATAAACAAACTAACTAACCAGTGTCACTCGTAACAGTTATATGGTGATCACTGATGAAAGGGTTAACTAGGGGGCAATGAGGGGGTTAAAACCTTTATTAGGAAGTATATGGGGGTCCCTGTTGCTATAAAACTCTGACGGCGAAGCTATATACTTACCTCTCTAACTAGCGTCACCAGTGACACTAATACAGCGATCAGAAAAACGATCGCTTAGTGACACTGGCGACAAGGGGTGATCAAGGGGTTAAAACTTTATTAGGGGGGGTTAGGGGGGTACCCTAGACCTAAAGGGGGCTAACCCTAACTGCCCTACCACTTATAACTGTCACAAACTGACACCAATGCAAAAAAAAAAAAAAAAAAAAAACTGAAAAACTGCTATTGGTGTCACTGTGACAGGGGGGTGAAAAGTGTGCCTGCGTGTTCTACTGTAAGTGTAGTGTTGGTGCAAACTTACTTAACGTCTTCTCTCCTCAGCACCGGAACGAAAAGACCGGCTCGAGGAGAGATGACATCACTTCCTCTGCCGCTGTTTACATTACAGCAGCAGAGGAAGATTTTCATTCGTTGGGAGGGATCGCGAGGGGGTGGACACTAATGAGTGGCCTCCCCCTCAGCCTGGATCGCTCCCCTAACGACCACCAGGTACGTGATTTTGCCTGCCCGTGCCATTCTGCCGCAGTATATCTGCGTTAGGCGGTCTGCAAGTGGTTAGATACATTTTTCTTACTCTAAAGACTCACACTTGTGGTATCGCCATACTCAGGAGTAGTAGCAGAATGTATTTTGGGGTGTAATTTGTGGCATGCATATGCCATGTGAGAAATAACCTGTTAATAGGACAATTTTGTGAAGAAAAAAAATAAAATAAAATCTACATTTTGCAAAGAATTGTGGGAAAAAAAATACAATGTGAAAAAACTCGCCATGTCTCTTACCAAATACATTGGAATGTCTACTTTCCAAAGAGGGGTAATCGTACTTTCCTGGCTTGTTCGTGTCTTAATAAATTATATAGGCCATCAGTACAGTAGGTGTGAGCAATTTTCATTGAGTGGCACCATAGCTTGTGGACTCTATAACCTTCACACAGACCAAATAATATACATCGATTCTGGTTATATTTACCAAAGATATGTAGCAGTATAAATTTTGGCCAAAATGTATAAAAAAAAAAAAAAAAAAAAAAACTTGTTAAATTTTATTACAGAAATTAAGAAAAATTCATTTTTTCCACCCCCAATTTTTTTTTTTTCATTTATAGCGCAAAAAATAAAACCCAGGAGGTGAATAAATACCACCAAACGAAAGCTCTATTTGTGTGAAAAAAAGGACAAAAATGTCATATGCGTACAGTGTTGCAAGACTGAGTTGTCATTTAAAATGTGAGAAAACTGAAAGCTTAAAATTGGCCTGGTTAGGAAGGGGATTCAAGTGCACAGTGGCAGCGGGTTTAAAAAAAAAAAAAAAAAAAAAAAAAAAAAAAAAAAAAACCCTGGCAATTATCGGCTGAAAGAGAAGGGCCATCGTGTCCTTAACAGCCGATGACCCAGTCAGCTGTCAGTGGGGTTGAGCTGTTAACAGCTGAAGTGTAAACTAAGCCCCAGCAATTTAAGCTGTCAAAAAGCAAACAAAAACAAAAAAACGGCCTGGCAACGTTTATCAACAACATTGCTCAGCTGCTGAAACAGATAAAAAGAAATAATGTTTATTTTTAATCAGTCTGTTTATTCAGATGTAGTCAGTTTTAAGCAAGAATCGGCAACCTGTCAAACGCGATCGGCCTGTCGACCACGGGGAGGTGACAGGTGGAATGCAATCAAGTCCCCCGTCATGCCGACCCGCATGTATGGTCTTATGGCTGCACCAGCTTTAGTGAGAAGGTGTGCCCCCCAAATATCTTGTTTGTGTATTGTATGGATTCTGACCAAATCCTTTTGGGATAGGAGCACCCTAATCCCTCATTAAGAACCTCTCATTAGTGTCCACTTGTGTCATAGGTGGAGACCTTTAAATTCTCCCATTTAGAAGAGTGTAGCTCTCATGGTTCAGAGAAGCAGGATCTCACAAATCTATGGAAAGTGTAGGACCCACTAATTATGGGGTACTTTGTCGCAGTAAGTGGGCTTAGCACCATATAGCAATATGGTGTGACCAAATACCCATATTTTTGAAAATGTCTTTTTGAGAAATGTTTAGGTGTTTTTAAATTAGCCTTGCTGGAGGTGAATCTTTTTGCATGTGTGCGCTGTAATATTTCTCTTCTATTGTATGGTCTTATGGCTGCACCAGCTTTAGTGAGAAGGTGTGCCCCACAAATATCTTGTTTATGCCGACCCGCAAGACCCCCCAAAAAAAGGGGCAGCGGCACCCAGGTGATTTTTGCTGTCTTCGACATGGCCATGGTAGATCTCCACCTCTGAAAGGTTGCCTACCCTGATTTAAAAGAATCTGTTAAAAAAAACAAAAAAAAAAAAACAATAATAATAATGTTTTTTTTTTTTTAATTAAAATTTCTCTGTTTAACCCCTTACAGACAGCCCACCGTCGTTATACGTCAGTACTTTGAAGAGGTCAAGAGTCTTTTTTTTACCCCAGATCTTATATTTGAGAGGTCCTGTCATGCTTCTTTTCTATTAAAAGGGATGATTACATTCCTTGTAATAGAAATTAAAAGTTTTTTTTTTTTTTTTTACAAAAAAAAAATGTGTCAAACTAAAAAGGTAAAATTAAAAAAATAGAAAAATGTATGTTTTTTTAAACGCGCCCGTCCCGCCGAGCTCGCGTGCAGAAGCGAACGTATACGTGAGTAGCACCCGCATATGAAAACAGCGTTTAAACCACACATGTGAGGTATCGCCGCGATCGGTAGAGCGAGAGCAATGAGTCCAGCCCTAAACCTCCTCTAACTGAAAACATGCAACCTGCAGAATTTTTCAAACGTCGCCTATGGAGATTTTTAAGGGTAAATCTTTTGTCGCCATTCCACGAATGGGCGCAATTTTGAAGCGTGACACATTGGGTATCAATTTACTCGACATAACATTATCTTTCACAATATAAAAAAAAAAAAATGGGTTTAATTTAAAAAAAAAGTGTATTTTTTTCCCCAAAAAAGTGTGCTTGTAAGCCCACTGCGCAAATACGGTGTTTGTTTTGTTCATTAATATTTTTAACCTTTTAACATCTATTTCCACAAAAATAAAAAAACCCACACCAAAAAGGAAAAAAAAATAATTTGTAAATATATTGTTTTTTTTAATACACGAAAGAAATAAAAAATATTTTATAAATTTAAACTAGAAAAGCTACAATTTCTGGGGAAATTGTGTGAAGTGTTCTTGCCTCCACCAGTAGTCTACAAGCATTATCAAGCCTAGCAGATGAAGGTATGACCACATGCATTTGTGGGGTCTCAGCATCTTGACGTACAATGGAGATGAGGGGGGCTATCTGTTTGATGATAATCAGTGTTTACAACCACTGTTTCCTAACAACACTCATGCCCTGTTTATGCTTCACAACCACTGCTCTAAACACAATACACAGGATCATGATAGCTGTAATAACTGTGCAGTACTTCAAACGGCCGTATTTTAAAAACTATAAATCCTACAGCGAAGAGCTTTATATTGTGAGAATCACAAGACCCAGACCTAGATTTTGATGAATAGTATGTCTCTGAAATATTAAAAATGAAGCCACAGTCAGTTTAGATATTGCCCTTCAAATTTGAAGGGGCTAGAGTGGAGTTTCAATGAATGTGAATGGACGGCGTGAGTTGCAAACAAAGTAATAGCACACCAATTAAATGACATTGAGGTCGGATTCACACTGGTATTTTTCAGCTTTTCGCAAAGTTCCACAAGGTAACAGCACACCAATTAAATGACATTGAACATTTCGCCATTCATTCCTATATGACCAATTTCGCCGCAAAAAACGGCGAAACGTTCCACAAAGTAACAGCACACCATTCGGGAACAATCCGCACGTTTCTGTATATTACTTGTCTATGTAGTGTAAAAACTGTGGGAGGAGTTAGGGTGGTAAATTTGGCTATAATAATAACTAGAAAAGCTACAATTTCTGGGGAAATTGTGAAAAGTGTTCTTGCCTCTACAAGTGGAATGGGCGGAGTAACTGGGTGGAGTGGCTTGAGTAACTGTTGTGTGGTTGGAGTGGCTGGAGTAACTGAAAAGTGTTAAAAAGCTTAATATTTTAAAAAGTATCAATAGTAAAAAAAGTTGAAGTCCCACCATTAGCTGAAAGAGCTGAACATTTTTTTCAAAAGTTATTTTTTCAAAAATTATGAATTTTTTTTTCAAAAATATTTTTTTTTTTTTACATGGGGCGGTCATAATGCTTTGGCTGATCATGGGGTGGTCATAATGTTTTGGATGATCATGGGGTTGTCAGCTTTTGTCACCTTTGAACATTTCCCCATTCATTCCTATGGGACCAATTTGGCTATAATCATAAGAATAATATATATGTATGTGAGATAACAGTAAGTGGTCTTGCTCTGCAAGAACACTTAAGAACTAGAAAAGCTACAATTTCTGGGGAAATTGTGTGAAGTGTTCTTGCCTCTACAACTGGAGTGGGTGGAGTAGCTTGAGTAACTGTTGTGTGGTTGGAGTGGCTGGAGTAACTGTGAAAAGTGTTAAAAAGCTTAATATTTTAAAAAGTATAAATAGCAGTAAAAAAGTTGAAGTCCCATCATTAGCTGAAAGAGCTGAACATTTTTTTCAAAACTAATTTTTTTTTTTCAAAAATTTTTTTTTTTTTTCATAGGGCGGTCATAATGTTTTGGCTGATCATGGGGTGGTCATAATGTTTTGGCTGATCATGGGGTTGTCAGCTTTTGTCACCTCCCACTCTAGTTTTGAACATTTCACCATTCATTCCTATGGGACCAATTTTGCCGCAAAAACGACGATATTTCGTGGACCATTCGGCGAAACGTTCCACAAAGTAATAGCACACCAATCGGGAACAATCCGCACGTTTCGGTATATTACTTGTCTATGTAGTGTAAAAACTGTGGGAAGAGTTAGGGTGGTAAATTTGGCTATAATAAGAATAATAATATATATGTGAGATAACAGTAAGTGGTCTTGCTATACAAGAACACTTCATAACTAGAAAAGGTACAATTTCTGGGGAAATTGTGAAGTGTTCTTGCCTCTACAACTGGAGTGGGCGGAGAAACTGGATGGAGTGGCTTGAGTAACTGTGAAAAGTGTTAAAAAGCTTAATATTTTAAAAAGTATAAATAGTAGTAAAAAAGTTGAAGTCTCATCATTAGCTGAAAGAGCTGAACATTTTTTTCAAATTTTTTTTTTTTTTTTTCAAAAATGATTTTTCAAAAATATTTTTTTTCAAAAATGAATTTTTTTTTTCAAAAACTGCCATCAAAACTGCCCCATCAGAATTGTCCCATCAAAACTGCCCCATCAGAATTGCCCCATCAAAACTGCCCCATCAGAATTGTCCCATCAAAACTGCCCCATCAGAATTGTCCCATCAAAACTGCCCCATCATATTGCCACCATCAAAACTGCCCCATCAGAATTACCCCATCAAAACTGCCCCATCATATTCCTCTATTATAAATCAGTACATGGTGTGTCTGTCCCCTCCCCCGGGCTCTGTAATCAGAGCTGAGATGCTCCTGAAAATATTAAAATTGAAGGCACGGTCGCAGTTTAGAAATTGCCCTTCAAATTTGAAGGGGCTAGAGTGTAGTTTCAATGAATGTCAATGGACGGCGTGAGTTGCAAACTAATGGTCATATTGTGAAAACTATCAGGACTATGGCTTAGCCGTGGACATGTTTAGTGGCAGCAGGGATAGCTGAACGTTTTGATATAAGATTTGTGTAGGTGGGCTTGAAAATGAGGGAGTGGCGGCAGTTTAGAAATCATGTTCTGATTTTCCAGCTTTTGTCATCTCCCACTCTAGTTTCCCCATTCATTCCTATGGGACCAATTTCGCCGCAAAAATTACGATATTTCGCGAACCATTCGGCGAAACATTCCACAAAATAATAGCACACCATTCGGGAACAATCCGCACGTTTCGGTATATTACTTGTCTATGTAGTGTAAAAACTGTGGGAGGAGTTAGGGTGGTAAATTTGGCTATAATAATAAGAATAATAAGAACTAGAAAAGGTACAATTTCTGGGGAAATTGTGAAAGTGTTCTTGCCTCTACAACTGGAGTGGGCGGAGTAACTGGGTGGGGTGGAGTGGCTTGAGTAACTGTAAAAAGTGTTAAAAAGCTTAATATTTTAAAAAGTATAAATAGTAGTAAAAAAGTTCCATCATTCGCTGAAAGAGCTGAACATTTTTTTCAAAAGTAATTTTTTTCTTCAAAAATGATTTTTTTTTTCAAAAGTAATTTTTTTTTTCAAAGGTAATTTTTTTTTTCAAAAATGAATTTATTTCAAAAATAATTTTTTTTTCTAAATTATTATTTTTTTTAAAGTCATTTTTTTTTCAAAAATAATTTTTTTTTTTCAAAAATATTTTTTTTTTTTTCAAAAATGATTTTTTTTTTTACATGGGGCGGTCATAATGTTTTGGCTGATCATGGGGTGGTCATAATGTTTTGGCTGATCATGGGGTTGTCAGCTTTTGTCACTTCCCACTCTAGTTTTGAACATTTCGCCATTCATTCCTATGGGACCAATTTCGCCGCAAAAACGTCATTTCGTGGACCATTCGGCAAAACATTCCACAAAGTAATAACACACCAATCGGGAACAATCCGCTCGTTTCGGTATATTATTTGTCTCTGTAGTGTGAAAACTGTGGGAGGAGTCTACAAGCATTATCAAGTCTAGCAGATGAAGTCACATGCATTTGGAGTGTCTCAGCATCTTGTGTTTACAACCACTGTTTCCTAGCAACGCTCATGCCCTGTTTATGCTTCCCAAATACTGCTTCATCAAAACTGCCCCATCAGAATTACCCCATCAAAACTGCCCCATCATATTCCTCTATTATAAATCTGTACATGGTGTGTCTGTCCCCTCCCCCAGGCTCTGTAATCAGCTGAGATGCTCCAGCCACCTTCCCCCCTGTGTATAACAGAAGCTTTGGTAACCATGGCAACAAAACAAACACTAACAGTACACTCTGATTAATGGCTAAAATTTCCTGAAATGACCTCTAAACAAATGGCCGTATTTTAAAAACTATACATCCTACAGCGAAGATCTTTATATTGTGAGAATCACAAGACCCAGACCTAGATTTTGATGTATAGTATGTCTCTGAAATATTAAAAATGAAGGCACAGTCGCAGTTTAGAAATTGCCCTTCAAATTTGGAGGGGGCTAGAGTGTAGTTTCAATGAATGTCAATGGACGGCGTGAGTTGCAAACAAATGGTCATATTGTGAAAACTATCAGGACTATGGCTTAGCCGTGGACATGTTTAGTGGCAGCAGGGATAGCTGAACGTTTTGATATAAGATTTGTGTAGGTGGGCTTGAAAATGAGGGAGTGGCGGCAGTTTAGAAATCATGTTCTGATTTTCCAGCTTTTGTCATCTCCCACTCTAGTTTCCCCATTCATTCCTATGGGACCAATTTCGCCGCAAAAACGACGATATTTCGTGAACCATTCAGCGAAACGTTCCACAAAGTAATAGCACACCATTCGGGAACAATCCGCACGTTTCGGTATATTACTTGTCTATGTAGTGTAAAAACTGTGGGAGGAGTTAGGGTGGTAAATTTGGCTATAATAATAAGAATAATATATATGTGAGATAACAGTAAGTGGTCTTGCTATGCAAGAACACTTAATAATAATATATGTGAGATAACAGTAAGTGGTCTTGCTATGCAAGAACACTTAATAATATATAGGTGAGACAACAGTAAGTGGTCTTGCTATGCAAGAACACTTAATATATATGTGAGATAACAGTAAGTGGTTTTGCTATGCAAGAACACTTAACTAGAAAATGCATTTCCTGGGGAAAATGCGTGGGAATGCTGAATAGCTGAATTTCTAAAATGGCCCCCAGCAAAACTGCCCCATCAGAATTGCCCTATCAAAACTGCCCCATCATATTCCTCTATTATAAATCAGTACATGGTGTATCTGTCCCCTCCCCCGGGCTCTGTAATCAGAGCTGAGATGCTCCAGCCACCTCCCCCCTGTGTATAACAGAAGCTTTGGTAACCATGGCAACAAAAGCAACACAGTACACTCTGATTAATGGCTAAAATTTCCTGAAATGACCACTAAAAAAGCTTTTTCACAAAAACTGTAAAAGATATCAAACTGAAAAGATATAGCCAGATAGCTGAATATTTTGTGAACATTTTAAAGTTTGTTTGGTGTCTGTAGGTGAAAGTATGAAGGAACTGAAACTTTTGGGAGCGGAAGAAGATTTTAAGGATCTGAAGCATGCTCCCATTGACTTCAATGTTAAAAAAAGTGATAAAAAGCTTAATATTTTAAAAAGTATAAAATGGTAGAAAAAAAGTTGAAAAAGTCCCATCATCAGCTGAAAGAGACGAACATTTTAATAGTTGAATGGTTTTAATAGCTAAAAGTATGCAGAAGTTACGCAGAGCCAAAAAAACGTACGGAATAATAAAAATAAATAAAATCGAATAACAATAGTGGGACTGCTAAAGCAGTCCCACTAATAAAATCGAATAACAATAGTGGGACTGCTAAAGCGGTCCCACTAACTAGAAAAGCTACAATTTCTGGGGAAATTGTGAAAAGTGTTCTTGCCTCTACAACTGGAGTGGGCGGAGTAACTGGTTGGAGTGGCTTGAGTAACTGTGAAAAGTGTTAAAAAGCTTAATATTTTAAAAAGTATAAATAGTAGTAAAAAAGTTGAAGTCCCATTATTAGCAAAAACGATTTTTTTTTTTTTTTTCATGGGGTGGTCATAATGTTTTGGCTGATCATGTTGTGGTCATAATGTTTTGGATGATCATGGGGGGGTCAATGTCAGCTTTTGTCACCTCCCACTCTAGTTTTGAACATTTCACCATTCATTCCTATGGGACCAATTTCACTGCAAAAACGACGATATTTCATGAACCATTCGGTGAAATGTTCCACAAAGTAATAGCACACCAATTAAATGACAATGAACATTTCGCCATTCATTCCTATGGGACTAATTTTGCCGCAAAAACGACGATATTTCGTGAACCATTCAGCAAAACTATCCACAAAGTAATAGCACACCAATCGGGAACAATCCGCACGTTTCGGTATATTACTTGTCTATGTAGTGTAAAAACTGTGGGAGGAGTTAGGGTGGTAAATTTGGCTATAATAATAATATAAATGTGAGATAACAGTAAGTGGTCTTGCTATGCAAGAACACTTAACAAGTTAGAAAATAAACAAGGATTCCTTTAGAACTCGATTTAAATCATAATTTTTAAAAGGAGTAACTGTCATTTCTGTCCCGCAGCGGCTCCTCCGACTCACTGTTGACTCACCGACAGCCCTATTCACTTTAACCACTTCAGCTCCGGAAAATGTTACCCAGAGCACTTTTTGCAATTCGGCACTGCCTCGCTTTACACCCTAACAAATTTGACATCTTTTTTTCCCCACAAAATAGAGCTTTCTTTTGATGGTATTTGATCATCTCTGCGGTTTTTATTTTCTGCGCTATAAACAAAAAAAAGTGACAATTTTTTAAAAAAAGCAATATTTATTAAATTTTTACTTTTTGCTATAATAAATATCCCCCAAAAATATATAAAAAAAAAAAAAAAAAAAAAAAAAAAAAAAAAAAAGTTTCCTCAGTTTAGGCCGATATGCATTCTTCTACATATTTTTGCTAAAAAAATAAAAATTGCAATAACCGTGTATTGATTGGTTTGCGCAAAAAAGTTATAGCGTCTATAAAATAGGGGATAGTTTATGGCATTTTTATTTTTTATTATTTTTTTTTTTTATTAGTAATGACGGCGAACTGCGATTTTTATCATGACTGCGACAATGTGGTGGACACATCGGACATTTTTTTACACTATTTTGGGACCAGTCATTTATACAGCGATCAGTGCTATAAAAATGCATTGATTACTGTGTAAATGACACTGGCAGGGAAGGAGTTAAACACTAGGGGGCAATGAAGGGGTTAAGTGTGTCCCAGGGAGTGATTCTAACTGTGGGGGGGGATGGGCTACAACTCACATGACAGCGATCACTGCTCCCGATGACAGGGAGCAGTGATCTCTGTCATGTCACAATGCAGAACAGGGAAATGCCTTGTTTCCATAGACACTTCCCAGTTCTGCGGCTCCGTAACACGATCGCCGGGAGACCGGCGGACATAGGGTCCACGGGTCCTGCGGGAACGATCATGCTGTACACGGCGCGCACGCCTGCTAACCCCACCAATTAAAGGGGACGTACAGGTACGCCCATTTGCCCACCGCTGCCATAGAGGCAACATATCGGCGTGCAGCGGTCAGCAAGGGGTTAATTGGGATGGCTGGTGATGCGGTAGTGACACAACAAGGTGAAGGACGTAGCGGCAGCAGGTGAGTGGATGCCCGCTAACAGGCGTTGCCATGATGGATCTGAAATGACAGGTGCTTTTTAAATGTAAGGACTTATTCTTGCTGGTGGTTCTTTATTATTTGCAAACAAAATGAAAAATTCCTATTTAGAATAATAAGCTGTCAGGTTAGTAAAACAGGGATCTCAGAACCGATTTAATCATACAGTTTGTAGTGTACATAGATTTGCAAAACAATGGGATAAAGAAATATTCCTGAACTTTGGTTTATCTCATGGTTACTGAGAAATTGTGTGAATGCATCATTGCAGTGCTATCTCTGCTTGCAGAGCTTGGATTCATTACAAGAGGTTACCATAAATGTAAAATATTGCAGACTATACAGCCTCATGCTACATAACCAAGCTCCATTTCATGCTGAATAAGCCAAATTATTAATGTATCTTAAATAAAAATCTATTTGGATAGATTTTTACTCAAAAAGCATTTTATTAAAATAAAAAAAAAATGATTTAAATCCACCCTGTAAGTAATGCATATGTTCTCTATATAAAATGTGACAAGATCACCAAGTGAAAAAAAACAAAAAACAAACAAACACACAGGAGAAATACCAATGCAGCCACAACAGTCACTAGTTAGTGACTTACATTTTTTTCTCTCTTGGGTTTAGCTACACTTCATTTGTATGAGGTTCAAAGTAGGTCAATGGCCTACAGGAGGAGGCTAACAATTTTGTAGACATCATGAAGCCTGTAATCTAAGGGAAAATTACTACAGAGCTACAGTAATGGCAGGGTCAACCAGTTCACCTGAAAATGCACAGGACAGATTTTAATACTGTAGAAATTATTAATGGGTGTCAACTATGTAGGCAGGTACGACTGTTGAAAAAGGTTTCTTAATTGTTTTTTCCCACGAAAGTTGAGTTACCTTTTAACAAAAAAATATTTAGGCTACTTTCAGACTATGGTGTTGTGGGCGTCTGCGTTAAAGAGGCGCTATATTTAGCGCTGCTTTACCGTCGTTTTAGAGGCGCTATTCGGCCGCTAGTGGGGCGGTTTTAACCCCCGCTGGTGGCCGAAAGGGTTAAAACCGACTGCAAAGCGGCGCTTTGCCAGCAGGTTTGAGGTGCTGCCCATTGTTTTCAATGGGAAGGGGTGCTTTAGGAGCAGTGAATACACCGCGGCTTGCAGGACTTTTTTTCCCGTCCTGCAAGCGCACCGCTCCACTGGAGACACAGGAGAGGCTCTTCACAGGCGATTTTTTTACCGCTGTAGCGCCTGTAAAGCGCCTCAGTGTGAAAGTAGCCTTATAGCGTATAAAAATTGTACCTCGGGACGGAGATAGCCGCCTTGTAGAGGTGCACGATTCTGGTTAAAATGAGAATTACGATAACTATTCTTGCTACGTAACATCTTTCAGATTATACAAAAAAAAAAAAATTGGGCTAACATAACCGATTCCTTTTTTAATTCATTAAAGTGAATTTTTTTCCTAAAAATATTGGATTTGAAAGACTGGGCACATACAGAGTGACATAAAAAAATATTGCAACAACCACCCTTTTTTACTCTAGGGTCTCTGCTAAAATATTATATATAATATGTTTGGGGCTTCTAAGTAATTTTTTTATTTTTTTTTTTGCTAGAAAAGATTTTAAACTTTTAAGCAACAAGTGTCAAAAAAAGGTTTAGTCTTTAAGTGGAGAAAAAAGAAAGAAAAACTGCGCTAAGGTGTGTGTTGGTGAATAGCTCAGAAGTGTTAAATCTTAAACTAATAAATATGAAAAGCAGCAATTCAAATTATATATGACACCCATATAGCAATTAAATATACAAACACATGAATCGCGCTGATAAGTGAACATAAAGCATGAATAATAAATAAAGCTAAGTGAAATATATAAGCACTACAAAAAGTATGTATTGTATAATAACCAAACTAGATTTGTGTAAATGCCCGTCCTACTGGAGGTGACGTCAGCGCCTCATCCTGCTCCGCCCTACGCGTTTTCTATCACGTCATCCAGGGGCACCTGGATGACGTAATTCTATTACAAAACGTGTAGGGTGGAGCAGGACGACGCGCTGATGTCACCTCCAGTAGGACGGGTCTGTCCAAGTGTGTTCGGCTGACACATCGGACTTTAGGCTTGGTTATGAAGCAAATTCTCTAAGTGTTTTTGTTTTACTACATAATAAATTTTTAAAAAGGTTTTACACTATCGGGGTTTCCCTATTTGTTACATGCCATGCAAACCATCTGAGCCGATTTATCTAATGTGATGATCTGAGGTCCTAGCGGCAGACCAGCACGGGAGATACACTTAAAGTCACAGCTGTCATGCTTTTCATGATCCTCTGTAATGCCTGTCTGGTAAGAAGTAACCCCTTCTAAACCGGTGGTGGATCACATTTCTAGGTTACACAGTAGTTGAAGACCGTCTTATGCGGACTATATTGCTTTTTTTTTTTTCTTTTGTTTTGCACGAGTGGATAATATTTGCTATCAGCGATCACAGAGACTTTGTGCATTTACACAAATCTAGTTTGGTTATTATACAATACATCATTTTTGTAGTGATTATATATTTCACTTAGTTTTTTTTTTTATTATTCATGGTTTATGTTCATTTAGTCTTTAAGTGGTTAAACTATCCTCATCTACAGCCAGAAGTTCATTCCTTTGATCTAAATAAAACAACAAGATGTTACAAAGTTTCTCTATCTCTGAGTGATAGTGTGAAAAACTTGGCAGTCTGCCTTTTTTTTTTTTTTTTTTAAAGTGGTCGGCTTGAGCAGAGAACTCTCTGCACCGAATAGAGGAAATGCTGCATTAAGATCACAAGAGGGGGGGGTGGGTTGAATCACGATCCAGATTCTTTAACAATTAATCATGTAGCTCTACTGCCTAGATTCAGAGCTCCTGCAGCTGGAGGACTCACTATGGACACACTCACTATTGGGAAATCCAGAAATGCATTAGTTTCCCGATCCCACACACCCAGGGAATCTGGGATGCAGCTGGGCCAAAAACACTCCAGACCCAAACAGCAGGTTAACACAGATGTCTTGCAAAAAGCCCAAAATGCTTCTCAGGCCTCTAGCCGCAGCCCATGGCATGCTTAACAGCCCCAAGCTCACACTCGCAGCTCATACCGAGCGACCACCACACCATAGTAGCAAACATTAAAGACACTGTCTGTAGCAATTTCTGACCTGCACCACAACATACAGGCGACTGCAACAAGGCTACATGATGTGGAGAAGACTACTATACCCACCACAAGGTCGCAATTCGCCATAATTCCAAAGTAGCCGATCACACTCTGCAATTGAGAGATCTTCAACGGCATCTTGAAGACTTAGACAACCGAGGCAGATGACAATCTTATGCTCCGTACACACGATTGGAAATTCCGCCAGCAAAACTCAGATGTGAGCTTTTGGTCGGAAATTGCGACCGTGTGTATGCTTCACCGGACTTTTGCTGGCGGCATTTCCGCCAGCAAATAACATTGCAAGCAGATTAGACACAAACATTCTTGGTCAACATCAGTGTAGCATTTTAAGGAGTATTTAAAGACAAAAATATAAAAAGGTCCACTTATCAGATTCCTCACCCCTTTGATGGCCCATTGGAAACTTTTTTTTGGGGGGGGGGGTTATAAATGAGTGTGGGACCCCAAAAAAAAAAAAAAAAAAAAAAAAGCCTCTGGCACTCTGCTTTTAGGGTAAAGCACTACAATGGAGCTGACAAAATACATTGTTACAGTATCTTACAAAAGTGATTAAACATTTTTCTAAATAATTTTATTATATCTTTTTATGTGACAAAACTGAAGAAATTACACTTTGCTACAATGTAAAGTAGTGAGTGTACAGTTTGAAAAATAGTGCAAGTTTGCTGTCCCCTCAAAATAACTCAACACACTCAATGTCTAAACCACTGGCAACAAAATTGAGTACACCCCTAAGTGAAAATGTCCAAATTGGGCCCCAATTAGCCATTTTCCCTCCCCGATGTTATGGGACTCGTTAGTGTTACAAGGTCTCAGGTGTGAATGGGGAGCAGGTGTGTTAAATTTGGTGCTATCACTTTCTCATACTGGTCACTGGAAGTTCAACATGGCATCTCATGGCAAAGAACTGTGAGGATCTGAAAAAAAGAATTGTTGATCTATATAAAGATAGCCAAGGCTATAAGAAGATTGCCAAGACCCTGAAACTGAGCTGCAGCATGGTGGCCAAGACCATACAGCGGTTTAACAGGATAGGTTCCACTCAGAACAGGACTCGCCATGGTCAACCAAAGAAGTTGAATGAATGTGCTCAGCATTATATCCAGATGTTGTCTTTGGTAAATAGACGTATGAGTGCTTCCAGCATTGCTGCAGAGGTTGAAGAGGTGGGGGGCCAACCTGTCAATGCTCTGACCATATGCCGCACACTGCATCAAATTGGTCTGCATGGCTGTCATCCCAGAAGGAAGCCTCTTCTAAAGATGATGCACAAGAAAACCCGCAAACAGTTTGCTAAAGACAAGCAGACTAAGGACATGGATTACTGGAATCATGTCCTGTAGTCTGGTGAAACCAAGATAAACTTATTTGATTCAGATGGTGTCAAGTGTGTTTGGCGGCAACCAGGTGAGGAGTACAAAGATGAGTGTGTCTTGCCTACAGTCAAGTATAGTGGTGGGAGTGTCATGGTCTGGGGCTACATGAGTGCTGCCGGCACTGGGGAGCTACAGTTCATTGAGGGAAACATGAATTTCAACATGTACTGTGATATACTAAAGCAGAGCATGATCCCCTCCCTTCAGAGATTGGGCCGCAGGGTAGAACTCCAACATAATGACCCCAAACACATCTCCAAGATGACCACTGCCTTGCTAAAAGGAGCTGAGGGTAAAGATGGTGGACTGGCCAAGCATGTCTCCAGACCTAAACCCTATTGAGCATCTGTGGGACATCCTCAAATGGAAGGCGGAGGAGCGCAATGTCTCTAACATCCACCAGCTCCGTGATGTCGTCATGGAGGAGTGGAAGAGGACTCCAATGACAACCTGTGAAGCTCTGGTAAACTCCATGTCCAAGTGGGTTAAGGCAGTGCTGAAAAATAATGGTGACTAGAGGTCGACTGATATGGGTTTTTCTCTGGCCAATACCGATATTTAGAAATTGGGGCGGCCGATGTGTGATGCCGATTTTTGTGGCCGATATTTTAGGACGATAAAAAAAAAAAAAAAAAAAAAAAAAAACAAACAAAACACACCTCACCCACTCCTCCCTGCTTGCTCCTGTCACTCTACCACACACTTGATGTCCTCAGTACAGATGGCACTGGTTGGCTTTGGCAGGTGGCATTGGTTGGCACTGGTTGGTGGCACTGGTTTGGAACTGACAGATGAAACTGGCACTGGCACGTGGCACTCATTGGTAGGTAGCACTGACAGATGACACTGGCAGGTGGCACTGATTGGCAGTGGCAATAGTTGGCATTGGCAGGTGGCACTGGTTTGGAACTGGCAGGTGGCACTGATTGACTTGACACTGGCACTGGCAGGCACTAGTTGACACTGGTTAGCGGTGGCACTAGTTGGCACTGGCAGGTGACACCGACAGGTTTCACACTGAGCCGAGTGTAAACTGTGTATTAAACTAACAGAGAGGAGCTGTCAGAATTGAGCTTAATGTCGGGGTGGGCGGGACCCTGCAGCTATCAAACAGCAGCCAATGATTGGCCTGCTTAAGAAAAGGGGTGGGGCCACATACACATAGCAGCCCGCCCAGATCCCATCCTATTGGCTGTGTTTGATAGCTGCTGGGTCCCGCCCACCCCCGACATCAACCTCAATTCTGACAGATCCCCTCTCTCTCCTCTGCGTTACCTGTCAGTTTCACGTACTCAGCGGCCCTGGCAAGCATCAAGTGCCGCGCTGTGTGTGGAGAGGGGAGGAGGAATGGCGGCCAGTGTTAAATATCAGCCTAAGTTAGATAATAATCGGCCCATGCCGATTTATCAAAAATGGCCAAATATCGGCCTATATAATCAGTCGACCTCTAATGGTGGCCATTCAAAAATATTGACACTTTGAGCCCAATTTGGACATTTTCACTTAGGGGTGTACTCACTTTTGTAGCCAGTGGTTTAGACATTGGCTGTGTGTTGAGTTATTTTGAGGAGACAGCAAATTTACACTGTTATACAAGCTGTACACCCACTACTTTACATTGTAGCTAGGGTTGTCCCGATACCACTTTTTTAGGACCGAGTACTAGTATCGGTATCGGGACAACCCTAATTGTAGCAAAGTGTAATTTCTTCAGTGTTGTCACATGAAAAGATATAATAAAAGATTTACACAAATGTGAAGGGGTACTCACTTGTGAGATACTGTGACTAGGCTAGGTGTGTATGGGCCCAGGATAGCATGCTGGAGAGTTTTAGTGAAGACAACTATGCATGTAGGCCAAAAAAGGAGCATTAAAAGCTTTGTTCATGCATGGGCACATAGGGGACATACACAGCATATTACAATCATGGTATTATGAAAGAAACAAATACATTAGCATACATAAAATACATAGAATGTGATGTTAAAAGGAGAAAACTTACCCTAATATAGTCCTTCTGCAGGACAGGTCTCTGGAATAATGATCCCCAGAGCCTGGGGGGAGATGCCTGTAGCACTTGAGGTCCTGTAGACTTCTGCCTGTCGCCAAGTACCGCAACATGGTGACTAGCCTCTGTTCGGGAGTGATTGCTTGCCGTCTACAGGTGTCCTGCTTTGTAATATAAGGGGACAGCAAAGCCAACAGACAGTGAAAAACTGGGTCCGTCATCCGGAGAAAATTCCTGAAATCATCAGGGTTATTCTCCTGGATCTCCCGCAGCAAAAGCAAATGAGAGAATTGGTCAGAATTGGAGTAACCAATTCTTCATCCATGAACTCCTCCCCGCCCTGTTCATGGACTGGGCTTGGGTCAAAGCAAGAATCTCAACACCAAGCCCCCGCACAGCACGAACTCTACGACGAGTACGTAACCGCAACATGGCTTCAAAATGGTCAGCTGGTCAGAACGAACTAACAGAACGCACTGAAGAACAGAAAGGCCTGTGAAGAGCGAGCTGAAAATCAGAAACGAGCGGACAAGAACGCACTGAAACAGATACGAGCTGACTACACGCACACACTGAAAAGCATGAGGGTGAAAAGCGCGAATCGTCTCTCACCAAACTTCTACTAACACGAGATTAGCTGAAGGAGCCCAAAGGGCGGCACATTTGGTATTGAACTTCCCTTTTATAGTTCCGTTCTTGATGGTCGAAATTTAGTGTGACGGTGTGTATACAAGACAAGCTTGAGCAGAATTCCGTCGGAAAAACAATCTAAGGCTTTTCCGATGAAAATTCCGGTTGTGTGTACGTGTTTAGTCTCGGTGTGTGCCAGAATCTGTGGAGCAAGAACAACTCGCTAAAATCGGTCATTCACATTTTTAATGAGATCTTGGAACATCCGCCTGAAACTTACATAGAGATGGAAAGAGTTCATCAAGTCCTCTGGCCCAGAGGCAGGGACACAGACCCTCCAATGGGACATTGTAAGCTGCTTGGTCAATTTATCATAGTCATTATTCACTCAAAGAAGAGATAATATGAAAGGCAAGAGCACGACACCAAATCTTACAGCGGAACAGACATCCAAATTTATCAAGATTTGTCAAACATCACATTACAGCATCCTTGGGACTTGCGCCCTTTACTCGATCTACTGCGCTCCTGAGAATTTTCATACAAATGAAAGTTATCCTTCTGCCTATCAGCCTATCAGCCTCAAAGATGGGCCGCACTGCACGGCTCAGAGTCCCAGAAGAACGGCCACAGTTTGTGACAGTCTGGATCTTTCGCTGATAGAGCTGCCCGACTGGTACAACACCCTTTGCCTTCCATTGCTTGATTCTACACTCTCTTCCAGGAATGCTTTTATATCCCAAGACCAGCTATTTTGTCACAGGCTCGCTCTCCCATTCAACTCTCCGCCATCAGTGCCCTGCAAGATTTAGCATGGGAACAGTCCAACTGCATCTCCGGCTCACTGGGGACCATGGCATAGTGAATTAGACCTCATCTACCTCCCAGACGTGAGACTAGATTGGCACCTTCTGAGTGCCCTTTCCTCCCTTTTTTTTTTTTTGCAACTCACTTAAGCCGATTCCTTCGTACACTTCACAAGTGGGACACAACAGATTCACGAATACCTGGTTGTTTTCACTTTATTGAGCATCTATTGTGAGGTCTGTCCTCTTGGTCTTTTGTTTTAACTGCAGCCAAAACTTTGAGTCCATCACATATACAAGTTTGGATTGTGTGTCGCAAGGCATTGCGGATTACCTCTTCCAGCTGTTTCCACTTAACTTTTTGTCTGCCAGGAGCCAGGATCATACAGTAATAAACACAAACCTCGAGTGATCATTGGACTTACTCCTCCATTGCAACTACTCCCATCAGCCTGACAGAATTTCTCTAATTGCTTAAGTGAGGCCATACCCTATTACTATATCCAGGACCGCACTCCCGGGGCTTTCATTTAGAAATTGCTTTAAATATCCAACAATGAGGGTTTTTTTTTTTTTTTTTTTTTTTTAAGGCTCCCATCCTAGGTCAGGAAGTGTACCCAATATGTAACCAGTTATGGGCCCCCTATTGCTCCAATCCTTCACAGGCCTGTCTTTCAATATTACATACTCCATCTACCTCAGGGTAGCTCTAAGTCTAAAAATAACCCAAATCGGTGTATATTATTTGGTCTTTGTGAAAGTTACTGAGTTCACAAGCTATGGTGCCAATCTCTGAAAATTGATCACACCTGATGTACTGACGGCCTTTCATATTTCTTGAGACCCTAAGAAGCCAGGACAGTACAAATACCCCCCAAATGACCCCTTTTTGGAAAGTAGACATTCCAAAAGGTATTTAGTAAGAGGCATGGCGAGTTTTTTGAAGTTGTAATTTTTTCCCACATTTCTTTGCAAAAATAAAGATTTTTTTTCTTTTTTTTTTTTTTTTTCCCCCTTCACAAAATTGTCATATTAGCAAATTATTTCTCACACATAGCATATGCATACCACAAATTACACCCCAAGGCACATTCTACTACTCCTCCTGAGTATGGCGATACCACATGTGTGAGAATTTTACACAGCGTGGCCACATACAGAGGCCCAACATGCAGGGAGTACCATCAGGCGTTCTAGTAGCATAAAATGACACAATTTGTCTACCTCTTGCAGTTTGAAAGCCCCAGAGCACCAGGACAATGGAAACGCCCCAAAAAATGACCCCATTTTGGAAAGAAAATGCCCCAACGTTAGAGCTGGGCAATTTTCTCAAAAAAAAAAAAAAAAAAAAAAAAAACACACTCCATTCACGATTCGAATCGAGTTTTTTTTTTTGGACCCCGCGCCGGTCCTGAGGAGCTGCAGGCAAGAGTTTTTAGGCGAGGCCGCAGCTTCGGTCTAGTCCGAGGCATCCAGCCTTGCGGACTAGCCCGAAGCCACAGTTTTACCTAAAAAACCTCCTGTCCGCAGCTCCTCAGGACCGGCGCGGTGTCAGCGCCAATCCTGGTGAAAAAAATAAAGATCAATTTGCTTACATTTTGAATCGATTTGACCTCTCAACTCAATTTTTTCCCCAGCCCTACCCAACGTATAATCTGTGAGGCATGATGAGTCTTTTGAACATGTCATTTTTTTCTACAAGTTCTTGGAAAATGTGGAAAGAAATTTTTTTTTTTTAAACACAAAGTTATTATATTATATAGGATTTATATAGCGCCAACAGTTTACGCAGCGCTTTACAATATAAAAGAGACAAATACAGCTATAATACAATAAAATACAAAAGGATCAAGAGGGCCCTGCTCAGAAGAGCTTACAATCTAATAGGGTGGGGCAGGTGGTAGAAAAGGTTGTAACTGTGGGGAATGAGCTGCTGGAGGTGGTAGGAAATTAGTTGGAGCAGCGATAGGCTTTCCTGAAGAGATGAGTTTTCAGGGATCGCCTGAAGGTAGCAAGAGTAGGGGATAACCGGATAGGTTGAGGTAGCGAGTTCCAGAGGATGGGAGAGGCTCTGGAGAAATCCTGGAGACGAGCATGGGAGGAGGAGATGAGAGAGCTTGAGAGCAGGAGGAGGTCTTGAGAAGAGCGGAGAGGACGATTTGGGTGGTATTTGGAGACAAGATTGGTGATGTAGCTCGGGGCAGAGTTGTGAATGGCTTTGTATGTTGTGGTTATTATTTTGAATTTAATTCGCTGGGCGATTGGGAGCCAGTGTAGGGATTGAAGGAGAGGGTTGGCATACACTGAGCGGTTGGTCAGGTGTATAAGTCTGGCAGCAGCATTCATGATAAACTGAAGAGGGTATAGCCTATGGAGAGGCAGGCCAATGAGAAGGGAGTTGCAATAGTCAAGGCGAGAGATAACGAGGGAGCGAATGAGGAACTTGGTGGTTTCATTTGTTTAAAAAGGGGCGAAGTTTTTTTGTTTAAAAAGAGGAAAGTTAAATTAACAAAGCTTCTATCAAAAATCCAACATTTAGAGGCACGACATAAACATGCCCAGACCATAGAAGGAGAACGAAAGCTATTTAATGCAAGCAGACAAGTGACAGATTTACTACAGTATAGAGCAAAAATGGCATTACAGATAGGACGTAAATATAGTTACGAGTTACGGGCAATAAATGCGGTAAACAACTGGCGAGAGCACTGAGTGAAATACACTCAAGAACGTTAATACCCTCAATTAGGAAAGGGGATGGAGAGGAAGTACAGTTACCCAGATTGCAGATGTGTTCGGCGATTTCTACTCCTCACTCTACAATTTTGAACCTGAAGGTCCCAGACCAGGCAGAGATGGAAGAGTATTTAACATCAAGTGAAATGCCGAGTTTGACAACTATTGTGCAGGAGGAGCTGGAATCGCCGATCACATTAGAAGAAGTACAGACTGCAATAAGGCTAGCAAAAACCGGGAAGGCACCAGGACCGGATGGTCTTTCGGTACAGTATTATAAGTCACTTATGCCGGAACTGGGGCCTTAAATGGTTAAAATGTTTAATGAACTAGGGGATACAGCCTCGTTCTATTCAGAGACAGTGAAAGCTATGATATCAGGGATACCAAAAGAGGGTAAGGACCCAAAACAATGGGGAAGCTATAGGCTAATATCTTTATTGAATGCCGATTTGAAAATATTTAGTAAGATCATAGCCATGAGGTTACAACAGCAACTCCCTTCTTTGATCCATCAGGATCAAGTGGGATTTGTAACAACAAGAGAAGCAAGAGACAATACCATCAAAGCCTTGAATTGTATGCATATAGCCAAATCGATCGGGACTTCCTGTGTGTTCCTTGGAACAGACGCAGAGAAGGCTTTTGACCGGGTGGGGTGGGGGTTTATGTTTGCGGTCCTTCGACATATAAAATTAGGAGGGAAAATGATCAGATGGATCGCAAGCATGTATAAAGGGCCTACAGCCCAAGTGAAGGTAAACGGAGTAGTTTCCCCATTCTTTGCAATAATGAATGGGACAAAACAGGGATGTCCGTTGTCCCCTTTACTGTTTGCGCTGACCCTCGAACCCTTTTTGTGGAGGATCCGGCTTAATAGGGACATCTGGGGAGTAGGTATAGGAGGAATTCAATATAAAGTAGCAGCATATGCAGATGATATGCTTTTTTCAATGACCAATCCTGTTATTTCACTCCCAAATCTTTTTAAGGAAATTGAGCTCTATAGTACATTATCTTACTTTAAAATAAATCTTTCCAAGTCAGAGGCTTTGATGGTAGCAGTCCCGAAGGAAATGATGAAGTCAATAAAATTAAAATTACAAATTTAAATGGGCGGACCAGTGTCTGAAGTACTTAGGGACCTGCATTGCAGTAGATCCCACTAAAATATATGAACTCAATTTTTTGTCAGTACTAAGTGAAGTACATGGACTACTGGAGGGCTGGCATAAGGAAATACATTCCTGGTTCGGAAGAAGTAATATAATTAAAATGACTATCTTACCAAAATTCTTATACCTTCTTCAGGCACTTCCAATTTCAATACCGAGGAAATTCTTCAGAAATATCCAAACACTATTTACAAAATTTATCTGGGCGCATAGACAGCCAAGGATTAGGAGGACATTATTGTCACTACCAACACAATATGGGGGGTTGGCGGTACCCGATATGTATAAATATTATCAGGCAGTACATCTAGGCCGACTGTTGGATTGGTGTCAACATGGAGATCTGAAAATCTGGCCTAGTCTAGAGCAAGCACAGTGTAGGGAGTTATTACATAGAGCACCTTGGTGCTATAGAAATCTTGCATCTGATACTAAGTTGCACCCAACAATAGGACCTACACTACAGGTATGTTATAACCTCTTATCCAAGGATAGGATATCTACACAGAACTCACCTTTGGTACCTATATTAGGTAACCCGCAATTCATACCAGGTACACAGAAAGGACCTTTTGAGGTACTGATTAAACAAGGATTATATCAGGCTTCGCACTTTATGAGATCAGGTAAATGGCCAACACTGCAGGAATTGATGGACAGAAAAGGCCCTTTTCAATTAGATTTCTGGGAAACGGCGCAATTAAGACACTTTTTAAATAGTGAGATACTACCAGGTCTTTTGGACCGTAGTTTTACGCCATTTGATAAATGTTGTATGGAAAAGGAGCCAATCACGCATGCAATGTCTAAAATGTATGCGTTACTGTCTAAACCACCGGAGATCTTTCAGTTGCCCTTCTTTCGAAAATGGGAAATAGATCTGGGGAGGACCTTTTCGGAGGATCAGAAAACAAATATGATACAATCCATATTTAAAACAGCGACATGTACAAAGTTACAGGAAACAAATTATAAAATTCTCACAATGGTATAGAACCCCAGAAATAGTTCAAAAGTGTTTCCCGAACACATCAAGTGAATGCTGGAGATGTCAGAGGGAACAGGGAACCCTGTTACATGTGTTTTGGTCCTGCCCGAGAGTTGAGAAATTCTGTAAGGAAGTACGGGAGATCATTGAAAAATGTAGTGAAGTAGAGATACGCGAAGACCCAGCGTTATTTCTTCTGCATCTGTCAGAGATCCCGAGGAAAACATATAGGAATTCCATCCTGTGTCATTTAGTGAATGCAGCCAAGGCATGCATACCCCTTAGGTGGAAACAAACACAACCACCTACTGTATGTGGCTTAGGAAAGTGGAGGAGGTGAACAGGATGGAAGACCTAGTATGGACAGCCAGGAAAAAAAGAGAAATATATTTGGAAATCTGGACACCATGGAATTGTTATATTTCTTCAGAGGAAGGAAAAAAGAAAAATTGATACAACTGGGGGGGGGGGGGGTGAGGAAGAGATGAAAATGGGAACTTGGGGTTTTCTTTTTTTTGGTTTTTTTTTGGTTTTTTTGGGGGGAGGGGGAAGCAAGGAGAGGAATGAAAATGAACTACAAATAATGGTTGAAGTTGAAATACTAGAAGGTAGTAGCCACATACCGGCCAGATCTTGGTATAGTGTTGTCCCAGGACCGGGCATAAAATAACAGCACGGGAGGAGGATTTTAGAGGGGAAAATTTCTCCATTTAATCTCCTGTTCTGTTTTCTTTTCCTCCCCCTCCTACTTAGTGTTTTTTAGCTTCATTGGATATCATTATAGGAAAGATCAGGTATAAAATGGAATCGAATGTATTGATTTATTGTATTTTGTGCTGTACATACACAGGAATGGAATGTTAAGCTATGAAAAGATTGTTCATTTAAGTTTTTTTGTCCTTGTTAAAAAAAAAAAAAAAAAAAAAAAAAAAAAAGGGGGCGAATTTTAGAGATATATATATTTTTTTTTTCTCCAAAAATATGTAGATGTGTGTATATATATATATATATATATATATATATATATATATATATATATATATATATATATATATATATATATATATATATATATATATATATATATATATATATACACACACACATCTACATATTTTTAGAGAAAAAAAAAAAATTTTAATTAAAAAGCAATATGCATATGTTGATTGGTTTGTGCAAAAGTTATCGCATCCACAAACTACGGATAGATTTAGGGACTTTCTTTTTTTGTTTCTACTGGTAATGACGGCAATCTGCAATTTTTAGTGGGACTGCGACATTGTGGCGGACAAATCTGACCCCAAATGACACTATTTGGGGACCTGTGACATAATTACATTGATCAGCGCTATAAAAATGCACTGATCAATGTAAAAATAACACTGGCAGGGAAGGGGTTAACACTAGGGGCGATCAAGGGTTTAGAGCCCATTCACACAGGGGCAACTTTTGATCCGACTTCAAGTCGCCCCAAGTCGCCCCTAGTCGCCTCAAGTCGCGCTACATGAATAAATCAATGTAAGTGAATGGATCTGTCTTAGTGCACACTACTGCAGTCGCTCCGACTTCAGAAAAGGTTCCTGTACTACTTCAATCCGACTTGAAGGCAACTTGTACCCATTGATTTCAATGGAAGTTGCCTCCAAGTCTGATCACTGTTCATACTGAGGCAACTTTACAGGAAGCAGAAAGGAAACAGAAAGTAATTTCCTCCACTAAACAGCCAGCCCCCTCCTTCTCACACACAGCTGATAAGCTCTGATTGGCCACTTGTAAAGTTCCCTGTCCTGGAGGCGACTTCAAGTTGTGTTGTAAGTTGCCCCAAGTCGTGCTGTGATTCATACTCAAGTCGTGTCCAAGTTGCTTCCCAAAGTCGTGCTGAAAGTCGTGTTGCCCCTGTGTGAATGGGCTCTAAAGTGTGTTCCCTGGGTGTGTTCTAACTGAAGGGATGGGGAGGGCAGACTCACTTGATTACATAGGCAGTTCCCCGTTCTGCCTCTGTAGACAGTGATCGCCAGCAGACTGCGCGGGGCCCACTCCTGCCTGCCATCCACCATGTACAAACCGACGTATATCTACGGCGGTTTGCGCAGGAGAGCTGATGACGACGGCTGGTCGGCAAAATAACTGCATTTGAAAGACCGCTGTGCAAATACAGTGCAAAAATAAAATATTGCAACAACCACCATTTTATTCTCTAGGGTCTCTGTAATAATATAATATAATATATATCCAAGTAATTTAAAACAATTATTTTAACTTGAAACCAAGTGTCAGAAAAAGGTTTAGTCTTTAAGAGGTTAAACTTCCCTCATTTACAGACCGATGTTCATTCCTTTGAATCAAAGAACAAAACATTACAATGTTTATAGTTGGCTCAATGGCTGAGGAATGTTGTGAAACTTGGCAGACTGCCTGTTTTTTTTTTTTTGGACAGCTGTCGGCTTGAGCAGAGAACTCTGCATAGAAAAGGGAAAATGCTTTGTGAAAGAATTGCAATCTCGATCTTAACGTTTAATCGTGCAGCTCTAGTACAGTGTAATAAGTAAAATGAATTATATGGCGACAGCATACACATTTTATAACATCAGCATTTTAATAGCAATACAGTTATTTTTGACACTCCACTACAAGCTTATTTGAAAAACCTCCTTTCATGTTATGAGTTCTGCCTGTCTGCAGACCTTATCTTTCAACAGCTTCCTGCATGCTTTTGTAGCTTCTTCTCTGTTCTACGTTCAATTCCTAAAGACTGCATATCCCTTGGTACCTTGCAAGTAGTAATTCCTGTACTGACTTCACCCCTGATAAGCCTTCTTCAAGTATTTATGTCATTTAGAACAGTGGTCTCCAAACTGTGGTCCTTTGGGCATTTTGCCTGCGCGCCCCCCCCCCCCCCCCACGAACAACAGTAAGTAGAGCACCATTCCTGCCACCGACAATGGTGCACTATTCCACCCCACCCACCCGCCATACTAATCATTGGCCATTGTTTACTCACTGACAAGAACAGGACAGTTCCTACGTACAGTGTCCCCAGTGTGCCTGCACCCCCCCTCAAAACAAAGTGTGAAAAACAGTAAGGCCTTAGGCCCGGTTCACACTGGTGCGATGCATAAACCCTGCGAATCCACTGCGGGTTCCCGCATCGCACTGACTCACACAGCAGTTCACACTGCCATATGCAAACTGCTGGGGAGTGTCAATACATTGTTAAGGACACCCCCAGTTCTGCTTGCATATCGCACTGCGAACTGACAATAAAGACATAAATTGGATTGCACAGGTGTGAACACCCGTGCGATCCGATTCTGGTCCAAACAAAAAAAAAAAAAAGAAGTTGTCCTGTGCGTGTTTGTACCCAATGTGGTGTGATATCAGCCGTACTATTTGCATGGCTGAAATCGCATGTGACGTGAACAGCAGTGTGCTGCGAATCACATGCGATGTCTGGCATCGCAGCAGTGTGAACCGGGCCTTAGACTCTGAATTCTGTGACACAGCAGTGCCTGCTGACAGGGCATAGCAAATACAAGTCAAAGAATTCAAACAAGCAAGTTCCTTGCAAAGTTTCGAAACTTTGAGAATGTTCAGATTAATAGGAGTAGGTTTGAATTAACTGAAACTCAATGTGGAAGAGAGTTTATGATTTTATACTATGAGCATAGATAAGCTTTAAAAATGTACAATAGTACACTCAAATCTTTAATCCAAAATATATCACTGGGTGGCTATAGCAGCATAAATATAGCAAGCATTTCTATCAAGCTTTGTGAAGACTGGCTGAAAAAAAAAATTAAAAACACCAAAACACACACACTAAAAAGTGCACCACATAGACAAACTGAGGCAGAAAGGGAACACGATGCACAGATTGGGCCTCTTTGCTCGTTGGTCTTGTTGAACGTTTGCAGGGCATTTCTTTAGATTGGTTACACTGTGATGCTGCAGTCTCGTGTACCATATGTAATCCACCCTTCTTAGCTGCAACTATCTCAAGCCTATTGGGTACACTATTTATCTACTGCAATCTGTCTCATCCAGAACTAAATGGAGTAATGGACAGCCTTTTAAAGCCTAGACGACAATTACAAACAAATGTGAATGCACCTAGCTGAAAACAAGCCGATCGTAAGGAAGATACTCTGGTTCAGCATTCAGACTTAAAAAAAAAAAAAAAAATCTAGCTACATCCATTAAACGATCGTCCAAAAAAAAAAAAAAACACCCAAATAAAAACACAACCACACACACACACACACACACACAACTGAAGTCATATAGCAAAGACTGCCTGCGACAATCCATAAACGATCTTCATCAACTGCTAGTAGTATCGCAGAGGTCGCTTTCAGATTTAAAACGTTTCTGATCATAAACTCAAAACGATCGGCTTTCAAACAATGGCCATCAAGCTCAGAGATTTGTCAGCGCATCCGAACAGCAGCAGTCTTGTGCCATTTGAATAGGCGCCGCTTGCAGCGACAGATTCGCCTTGTCCACCGAGCCATACAGGGCGGGTGTTAGCCGCTGACAGAAGGGGCTGCAGGCCTCGGAGGGAGAGAAATGAAAACAAATGAGGAGGCTGTGGAGTCACTTCAGGGCAGCTGAGGAAATAAAAGGAGCAAACAGATTTCACCTGTACTGCGAGCTCTAAACAAAACAGGGCAGCCCAGCAAAACAATGGGAAGCTGCCGCTGCAGTCGGGACTCCCGCGTAACGGTACTATAGCACTGGGCGCACACACAGCTGAGAGAATACTCACACGGGCACTTACATGTGTCGTTGTGCGGAGCCAGGACATTTGCGGCCGCCGTCTCCTATGTCTTCGGGGACCGTAACGCTGTCCGCGCACAGAGGAGCGCCGGTGACCATTACATCTCACAGGATTAAACTCCGGCGACCTCTGTCAGGGATGCTGCCAGTTCCATAGCTCTAAACAAGTCCTCCACCTGCTTTCACCAGAAGCCTTCCACTCGTTTTTCTCTACTAGTCCGGCCTGGAACGCAAGCTTAGCAAAGTCTACAGACAGACGGCGGCTATGCACCTTCACGTCTTCCCGGAGCCTAAATCCTATTCTCCTTCCACACACCGAGGGATACCGTCATCCACTACCGCTTAGTACCACCCACTGTGTGCTGTAACTGTCAGCCTTAGGGCCCACCTCCCAGTCTTCTCATTGGTTAGGAACTAGCGCCCCCTTCTTTTTGGCCAATTATCAGTGGGTTGCCTGTGTTCCACGGATTTGACGGGAAATGTAGTTCGTAATGGCCACAGAGTAACTGAGTCTCTGCTCTACTGCCGCTCGGTAAACTACAAGTTCCAGACATAGACAAACGCTGCTTTATTTTTTTCTCTTTACATGCCTCACGGACATGAAATGCTTGGGGAAGAATTGGTGCTTTAGATGAGTCATAGTTTGATACGCTACTTCCATACGGTCCAGATGTATTCATTATTTTCCGGAAAACTTTCTAGATGTCACGTGGGACATGCTACTGCTGAAATATTTGCATTGGAAAATGTTTAACATACAGGTGCATCTCATAAACGTAGAATATTGCCAAAAAGTTAATTTATTTCAGCAATTCAATTCAATATGTAAAACTCATATATTTTATATAGATTCATTACACACAGAGTGATATATTTCAAGCATTTCTTTCTTTTACATTTTGATTATGGCTTACGGCTAGTGAAAACCCAAAATATGGTATCTTAGAAAATTAGAATATTACATAAAACCAATTTAAAAAAGGATTTTTGATACAGAAAGCTTGGCTTACTTAAAAGTATGTCTATGTACAGTATAGTATGCTCTCAATACTTGGTTGCAACTCCTTTTGCATGAATTACTGCATCAATGCAGCGTGGCATGGAGGTGATCAGTCTGTGGCACTGCTGAAATGTTATGGAAGCCCAGGTTTGGCTTTGAAGTGAAGTGCTCTAGAATTTCCTTCCTGGTATAGGGCTGCACTGACTTTGGACTTGATAAAACACAGTGGACCAACACCAGCAGATGACATGGCTCCCCAAATCATTACTGACTGTGGAAACGTCACACTGGACCTCATGCAACTTGGATTCTGTGCCTTTCCACTCTTCCTCCACACTCTGGGACCTTGATTTGACTAAAGGCTGTTAGTAACACATTAACTTACCTTGCTTCTCCATTCACACCAGCCGAAACAGGAAGTGACACGCCGCCCGGTGACAGCACCGCCCAGAAATAAAGACATGAAGGAGAATGGCCCATTCAGCATCTAGAAGCGCACTGCACAGCGCCACAGGGCAACAAAAAAAACAGCAAATGAAGCATTTTGCCTGCAATCACGGGATTGCATTGGCATGACGCTTCAATAGTGCACCGTGTCCGGCGCCCGCCCGGAACACAGTGCACTTCTTAAAGAAACTTTTTTTTTTTTTTAAAGACATTTTTTTTTTCTTTTTTTGACTGGCTTTGGGGGGGGGGCGGCGCCCATGCGCCCCCTATGGACGGGCCGCCACTGAAAATGATCCATAGTCTGTGTTTATTTGGGGAGCCATGTCATCTGCTGGTGTTGGTCCACTGTGTTTTCTCAAGTCCAAAGTCAGCACAGCCCTTTACCAGGAAATTCTAGAGCACTTCATGCTTCCCTCTGCTCACCAGCTTTATGAAGATGCTGATTTCATTTTTCAGAAAGACTTGGCACCTGCCCACACTGCCAAAAGTACCAATACCTGGTTTAATGATCATGGTCTCACTGTGCCTAATTGGCCAGCAAACTCGCCTGACCTAAACCCCATAGAGAATCAGTGGGGTATTGTCAAGAGGAAGATGAGAGACACCAGACCCAACAATGCAGATGAACTGAAAGCCACTATCAAAGCAACCTGGGCTTCCATAACACCTCAGAAGTGCCACAGGCTGATTGCCTCAATGCCACGCTGCATTGATGCAGTAATTCATGCAAAAGGAGCCCCGAGCAAGTATCGAGTGCATACTATACATATTTTCAGTAAGCCAATATTTCTGTTTTAAAAATCCTTTTTTATTGGTCTTATGTAATATTCTAATTTTCTGAGGTACTGAATTTTGGGTTTTCACTAGTTGTAAGCCATAATCCTCAAAATTAAAAGAAAGAAATGCTTGAAATATATCACTCTGGGGGTTATTTACGAAAGGCAAATCCACTTTGCACAACAAGTGCAAACTACAAGTGCAAAGTATACTTGAAAGTGCACTTGGAAGTGCAGTCGCTGTAAATCTGAGGGGTAGATCTGAAATGAGGGGAAGCTCTGCTGATTTTATCACCCAATCATGTGCAAGCTAAAATGCTGTTTTTCATTTTCCTTGCATGTCCCCCTTGGATCTACAGCGAATGCACTTCCAAGTGCAATTTCAAGTGCACTTTGCACTTGTAGTGCAAAGTGGATTTGCCTTTCCTAAATAACCCCCTCCGTGTCTAACGCATCTAAAAAAAAGTGAGTTTCACTTTTTCAATTGAATTACTGAAAAAAAATACTTTTTGATTATATTCTAATTTTATGAGATGCGCCTGTACTTGCAGTGGATAGTGGAAAGTGAAAAGCTATTTGACCCCCAGAAGGTTTTACCCTCTTCATAACCAGAGCATTTTTGTTTTTCAGCACTGCGCTAGTTTAACTGGCAATTGCTTGTTATAAATTTAATTTGGGTACAGTGTTGCTTATCTTTTTTTTTCACACAAACATAGATTTCTTTTGGTGGTTATTTCATCACCTCAGGGTTTTTTATATTTTTTGCTACATAACTGAAAAAATACAAAAATTAGTGAAAAAAATATTTTTCTTAGTTTGTTATAAAATTTTGCAAACAAATAATATTTCTTTATAAATATAAGCCAAAATGTAGTCTGCTACATTTTCTTTAGTACAAAATTAACCCAAACCAGTGTACATTCAGTCTGTGTGAAAGGTTTAGATTCTACAAACTATCGTGTGCATGTATATATATGTATGTGTGTGCGTATATTTTATATTTTTTTTATATCTATATATATATATATATATATATATATATATATATATATATATTTCTTTTTGAAAATTGATCAGTCCTGATGTAATGACGGCCTATTTCATTTCTTAAAGTTTATGTAAATCTAAAAACAAAAACATAGATCCTGTTCCCTGAAAGCATGTTATACAGCACAGTGCTTGTGCTGTGTAATTTGGCCCCCTCTATCACCTGAAAAAACTGGCTGATCCTGCCTGCCTATACCCTTCCCCCCTGTAAACTGACTATGGTTTATTAAGGCTGGTGAGCCCTGACACAGTGGTCAGTTTTCATGAACAAGTCATCCGCAGCCCTGCTCTGTCCTCCTCTCCCCCCCCCCCCTGCCTGTCTGCTCATGTCAGTGCCCGCCCCTCCCCTCCTGCTGCTCTCATAACTACTATAAAATGCTCCCATCCCCTCTGTAACATAACAATATGTGTCCCTGTGCCTGTGTTATATAAAAAATATGCCAATCTGTACCTATATCAGAGCGATTCCAGGCACTTGCATGACTCCATAGCTCTCTCCACTCTTTCCCTCCTCCGTGACTGACGTAATCGGGAGTGCTTGGCCCCACCTGCTGGAGCTATCAGCCGGTCAGAGGAGAGAGCCGAGGAGTCACGTGATCGCTGTGAGTCGCTCTGATATAGGTACAGATCGGCATATTTTTTATATAAAACAGACACATATTGTTATGTTTTAGAGGGGATGGGAGGTTTTTATAGTAGTGGCTTAACAACCACTTTAAGGCCCTAAAATGCCAGGACAGTACAAATACACCCTAAATTACTCTTTTTGTAACGTAGACAGTCCAGGGTATTTAGTAAGAGACGAGGCATGGCAAGTTTTTTCTTAGTTGTAATTTGTCACAATATTTTGGAAAATTATTTTTTTTTTCACTTGTTCTTGTTTTACATTCTGTCACCAGTGCAGAGTGCAGTACAACATAATTACATGACTGGTGAGGCACTGACCAGGGATACTGACTGGTGACAGTATCAGGGGTGTGGAAATGTAGAAAAAAAAAAAAGACTTGTCTGATAGACTAAATCAGGGCCCCAATCCATTTGTCAATCTAGTTGTGCTTACCAAGATACTTTTCCTGCACGGTACTTAAGAATGAGTAATTTTAAACGATAATATTTTTAAGATACAGAATCAATCTATATGTACACAGACTAAAAATATGAAATTTATTCACCAGACATGTATTCATACTATATATATATATATATATATATATTTATATTGGCTGACAAAAACAAACGTTACATAAAGTAAAAATACTGATTGTGCTACATAAAATCTTGAATATCAATTGAAACACCCGTTAATGGGAGTGTTGTACCTTTTAATTGACACAGAAATTATAAACTTCCCTGTAGAATCAATAACCTTGTAAAAATGACAATTAGCTAGAACGTCTGTATTTCACAAATTCAACTGTTACTATACTGCAGGTAAGTAAGCGATTATCCGCTTGCCGACCGGCTCACGCCGATATACGTCGCCAGAGGGGCACATACAGGCAGATTAACGTACCTGTACATTGCCCTTTAAGAAGCGGTTTGAGCGCGCACAACCTCCGTGAGTGTGATCGTGAGTGTGATCATACCCGCAATCGTCTCAAGGAGAGGCAGAACGGGGAAATGCTGATGTAAACAAGCACTTCCCCGTTCTGCCTAATGACACTGACCCTGATCACAGCTCCCTGTAATCGGGAGCTGTGATTACTGTCGTGTCACACATAGCCCCTCCCCCCCACAGTTAGAATCACTCCCTAGGACACACTTAACTCCTGCAGCGCCACCTAGTGGTTAACCCCTTCACTGCCAGTCACATTTACACAGTAATCAATGCATTTTTAATTGATTATATACATATATATAATTTATACAGCGGTCACGCTGTATAAATGTGAATGGTCCCAAAATCACGCCAAAAGTGTCCGATCTGTCTGCCATAATTTCGCAGTCATGATAAGAATCACTGATCACCACCAGTAGTAAAAAAAAAAAATATTAATAAAAATGGCATAAAACAAAAGTTCTATTTGTGGGGGAAAAAAAAGGACATCAATTTTGTTTGGGAGCCACGTCGCATGACTGCGCAATTGTCAGTTAAAGCGACACAGTGCCGAATCGCAAAATGTGCTCTGGTCTTTGGGCAGCCAAATGGTCCGGGGCTTAAGTGGTTAAACAACGTGAAATAAAATTAGACGTTTGTTATGTCAAGGGGATGGAAACTATGAAATGAAAAATTGAAGCTTACAGAAAAATCTAAGGCGTTTACGAATTTAAGAGAATAATTATCCAACTGTATAATACTCAATCAATATTTAAGAAAACACAAATACATATCAGATAAAATCATTATAACGGATTTACCCTTCCCAAGATGGTAACTGGTCTGAAGTGCTGTTAACCATAGTGTTAGAATAGCTGCCGTGGCTTTCAAGATGGCTACTGCTTAAAGAGGAGTTACTTCTTGCAACCTTAGAGTTTCAAAGCATAAGGTGTCAAGGAATCTTCATGAATGTAGAGATAAAAGTTGATGAATGGAGTGTGTGTGTCTGCGTGTCTGATTGAGTGTACTTCCATAGCATCTATCCTCATCATACCATTTCAGACAATAGGCTCATAAAAAATTATAATAAGCCTAGCCCAGAAGGAGTAACTATTTTTCCATTGGTTGAAAGATCCATTGAGTATCTTGTTGTATATTCAGGCAATATCTCTTACAACCACCAGGCATGTCTAAAGGGAGAAATTTTTGTTCTGACATATTTTCTAAGTAATATATTCAATTTTCATAATGTGTATTGGTTAAAATAACGTCCCTTTTCTCATGGTACAGGCGTGGCCATCTGATATTTTTAATATATATCTATAGGTTCAGGAGGTCTGGTAACCCCATTTAAATGATTTTGCATTCCAAATGCAGCAAATTTTACTGTTTAGGAATAAAGGTTTACATACACACACACACACACACACACATACATACATATATATATATATATATAGAGAGAGATATCTATCTATCTATCTATCTATCTATCTATCTATCTATCTATCTATCTATCTATCTATCTATATACAGTAACAATCTATATATATATAGATTGTGACGGTATGCAAGGGGAGATCATCGATAATCAATATATTTCACCTCACATTTGTTCTCTTGTCAGAGACTGAACCGGAATCCAGCCCAGATTTTTCCAGCCTCTGTGGCAGCCTTGGTTCCAGTCTGGGTCTTGTGGTCCACTTGAGTCTATGCTCAGGTGGACTTTAAATGACCAAGAAGAGAGTAGGCTTGTGCAATTCGTTTCGTAACGAATTGAAATTCGGCCGAATTTTGCATCTTTCGGGCATTCGGATGCATCCGAATGTCTGCATAAAAAAAATAACGAATTTCAACTAATACGAAAGAAATTATAGCGGATATAACAAATAAATTAGACATAATTTGTTAAAGATCTAATGAAACAAAAGGTCAACTCCAAGTAAATTTTACAGTCCAATCAGCTGATTAATTTTGTGCTGGAGGTTGGATTACTGGCAAAGTGCATTCCTGAGAACTGAGTGAGTAGGGTGTTGTATTGTATTTGAGCAGAGGAGAAGAGATATTGTCATTGTGTGTGTTAATGGATTCAATAAACAACTTTCCAAACTACGAATGGTTATCACGAATCAATATACATACATAAATATAGAATTTCAACTAATACGAACAAAATTATAGTGCATATAACGAATTAATTCGACATGATTCGAAATTCAGTATAACGAATTTTGACACTCTACAGAAATAACGAATTATCCGAAAACGTATTAACGTAACATAACGAATATAAAAGAACGAAATTATGTATTTTATGAATGACAACTAAACAAAATTTTCCGGGCATGACCAAAAGCAATGTAGGAAGTTGGCCTCCTGGCCACAGCCACGGAAACAGACAGCCGAGGGCAAAAGACCCATCTTATGTAGTCTAGCTGGAGTAAGGTGGGTCTGATGAAAGATTTTAACCTGTATGATGCGGTCTCGAGAAGAAATAACAGAAGTTTTATATGTGTCGGTAAATTCTGACCAGTCCTCAGTCACCATGGAAATATCCATTGAAGCCCACTTTTCTTGTGCTTTATGAAACCTAGGGTTAAAGTCAGCCATTAAGGATGCATAGTAGGTGGATACTAGTTTAGTGGGTTCTGGTTGCCTAAGCATTATTTCCAACGGGGGCAGGTTAGTGATATCATCTAGGGTACCAAATTGGGCATGTATAGCATGTCTGAGCTGATAATAATAAAATAAGTATGATCTTGGTAGGTCAAAGTCCAAATGTAGCTGTGAAAAAGTTTTAAAGCCCTGTGCATTATATAAGTGACATAAATATTTAACCCCTTTAGGGTACCAACGATTGGCATCCGAAAGAGAGTACAATTCTTGCAGATTAGGGTTAAACCACAGGGGGTTATTAGGGGACTTCAACCAAGAATGTTTAGATATTTTCATAATAATATATTTAAACAATGAAAGGGAAGTGGAGAGTATGGAGGTTCAGGGACCCGGCCTCTATATATTATATTATGTAGGGTTTCAAGGGAAGATGTGGCCCCTCCGTGGCTGTACAGGCATTGGCCAAAACTGGATTTAACCAGTCATGTATACGCACCAGCTGGGATGCCATATAGTATAGAAAAAAATTAGGAAATGCTAGGCCTGCCAAATGAGCTGGTAGCCTCAGTGTTTCGCGTGCCACTTTGGGGGATCCGCCCTTCCACATATCTATGCGTTTGAAGATAGCTTTAGGTATTTTTCATGGGGAGTTAGTAAGGATATAGAGCAATCTTGGTAAATAAATCACCTTAAGAATATTGGCCCTCCCCATGAGGTCCAGAGGTAAATCCATCCACTGTTTAGTCTGTTCCTGAAGGCAGACCAACAAAGGATCTAGATTATTGGTAACATATAAAGATAAGGGGGTCTGGACTAAAACTCCAAGATGTCTAAAGGAGGACACCACCTGGAGCCTGGAGGCCGGGTGAATCTGGAGAGGATTGTTCACGTCTAAGGGGAAAAGGCTGGATTTGTCCCGGTTAACCCGGAATCCAGCGTAGTCCCCAAAGGTAGTGATCTACTCCAGCAAGGCCCGCAAAGACTCATTTGTATCAGCCAGATCAGCCAGATACACCAATGTGTCATCCGCATAAAGTGAAATGCGTTCCTCTATATTAGCAATCGGAAGTCCTTTAATTGAGGGGGGGGAGCGAATGCGAACTGCAAGCGGCTCCATGGCCAGGGCAAACATGAGGGGTGACAATGGGCACCCCTGTCGAGTGCCCCTAGTGATCGGGAAGGGATCAGTAATAGAGGAATTGACCCGAACCCGAGCTACCGGAGGGAGGTATAAAGGGAGGTATAAAGAAGTTTTATCCATGCTACAACACGGGGGGGCCAAAGCCATATTTCTGTAACACTCGAAAAAGGTATGGCCACTCCACACTATCAAATGCTTTACAGGTGTCTAAGGACACAATGGCGCGAGTAGGGGCCACAGTATTGCGACCACAGTATTCAACCGATTTGCTAATATTTTGGCCAGAATCTTAACGTCCACATTAATGAGAGAAATCAGACGGTAAGATTCACAAGTAAGTGGGTCTTTTCGGGGTTTTAATAGGAGTATTATCAGAGCCTCCCGCATCGTTGGGGGGAGGATCCCAACATCTAGGGCTTTGTTATATGTCCGCAGGAGGAAAGGGGGCAGAAAGTCTTTGAACTTTGCATACCATTCAGTCGGGAAGCCATCGGGTCCAGGAGTCTTATGTGCAGGCATTTGGGAGATTGCTGTAGCAATCTCCTCAGCTGAAATAGGTGCCTCCAACATATCCTGTCCCTCATCTGACAAGGAGGGAAGAGATATGTCAGCCAAGTAGTCAGACAACTGGGAATCATCATAGTCAACCCTAGAAGTATACAGCTTTTTGTAAAAACATAAAAAGGAATCCAAGATATCCCCTGGGTTATCACTAACAGTACCTTGAGCAGTAATGATACGTGGTATGGAAATGGGGGAATGGTCAGGTCTGGTCAGGTATGCCAAGAGACGTCCGGCTTTATTACCATGTTCAAACGATTTCTGAGAGACATGCAACATGTGTTTTTGTGTGAGATCTAGCAGACGGAGTTCATACTCCCAGTGGCTCTATAACCATGCCTCTCTAGTGTCAGTGGCAGGGTTAGAGGCATAATCAGACTCTGCGCGCACCATAACAGTCTCTAATTCCTCAGTAAGCATCTGGTTATTTTTTCATAAGATCCCCGTGATAGACATAAAGGTGCCTCTTAGTGTAGACTTGAATGCGTCCCATTCTGTGGAGGGGTCCACTTTATCTAAATTATCTTTACAGTAGTTAGAAATGCCCATCCTACATTCTCCCTGCACTACCTCGTCCTCCAACCACTACGAGTTCAGGCACCACAAAGCAGGCCCCGAGCCTGGGAGGAGGGATACAGAGAGAGGGGCATGATCTGAAGGGTCTCTCCCGGAGCAAACGCCAAGTCCAGTCTAGACATGGTGTGGAAAGAATCCGAATGGCAGGAAAAATGACGCTCATCCGGATGCTTCCAACGCCACACCTCTGTCAGACCGTGGACCTGAGCCCAGTCTACAAAAGAGAGGAAGCACCTACCTCCTCCTCCCAGACGGTCCATTGCTGGGTCTAGGACCGCATTAAAATCCCCCACATAAAGCAGGGGGGCGGGGGGTCTATTCAGTAGTTGGAGGGACAACTTGGAGAGTACCTCCACTGGAAACGGGGGGGATATAAATGTTCACCAGCGTAAAGGTTACAATGGAAATCTGTAAAGTAAGAACAATAAACCGCCCTTCTGGGTCTGTTTTAACGTTTATCATCTCAGCTGGGAGAGATTTAGCCAGAAGGATAGATACCCCCCTGGAATAGTTAGTGTGAGTAGCATGGTATAATTTAGATAACCATGGGCGCTTTAGGGCCCTTGTCTTAGAGCCCATAAGGTGAGTCTCCTGGAGGCAAATAATGTGAGGGTGGCATTTTTTTAACACAGAAAAAACCAAGGACTAGAGGTGCATTCAGACCTCTAGTATTCCATGAGACTATCCTAAGAGGCTTTGCCATAATAGAGCATGTAGTAATAAAGAAACATAGGTAAACATTTGAACCAATACAAATATGATCAGATAGGCCGCACCACCTGAAGCACATACAAGCACATGACCAAAAAGTGCGTGGATCTGCCTGCATGGTGACATGAGCCGAAAAAAATAGAGAAAAATTAAAAATAAAAACAGAAGCATCGACAAACCGCCATAGGCAGTAACCTGAGAAAACAATAATGACTCTCGAGTGAAAAATTGCAGAGGTGAGCTGAAAAAGGGATAAAAAGAAAAAAAAGGGCATGAAAAAAAAGCACCAAAAAATCCGTTTAAACCTTTTTGCCCCCCACCCCGCTCGGCCATCCCAAACATAGCGAGCTTCGGATCCCAAACTGAAAGACGTTCCTAACTAGAAAACCGTGGAGGTCAAAAACTGTTCCGTGGCCTCGCCACAAGTCGGTAAGAGGGTAATGTGCGATCTGGTGAGGCTCCCAACTGGTGGCAAAAAAAAAAAACTTTGATCGTGTCCTGATGTAGGATGCATGGCCTAATCGTCCGTGTGGAAGAGAGTGCAAAATCCGGCGGCCTGCATTCCAGACAGGTCAGGATGGCAAACAGTGCATGTGCAGGAGAAAATTTAGAGATGAAGGTCAGGGGAAAATGGAGAAGAATGGAGAGTTAGACACCGTATCTGGCATAGCAGGGTGCAAGTAAAAAGAGCCAGATGGCAGAAACTACTGGCATTGTAAATTATTATTATTATAAAGGCACCGAATCATACAGGAGTGTACGGGGCCTGTATTAAGACAACTGGTGAGTATCATTGTAGGTTAGTGGCAACTTCAATCTCCTCTGCGTCTGTGGGCTGCTCCATAGTGATCATTCAGCCACTTCATGGCCTCCTTGGGGCTGGTGTAGAAATGGGCCTTGCCATCATGAATAATGCGTAATTTGGCAGGGAAGAGCATGGCATAGGACAGGTCTTCCGTGCACAGACGAGATTTCACTGCTGAGAAGGAGATTCGTTGGCGTTGAACTTCAGCAGAAAAGTCCGGATAAACAGAAATATTGTTACCATTAAATGTAAGTGGGCTTTTTTCTCGTGCAAGGCGTAGGATGGCCACTTTATCCTGGAAATTGAGGATGCGTGCAATAATGGAGCGTGGTGGGGCACCTACCGGAGGAGGGCGAGGAGGAGTGCGATGCACACGCTCTATAACATGTGAGAATGAAGGTGCATCTTTACCAAAAATGTCCCGCAACCAAGAATAAAGAAACTTTTCAGGATGGGGGCCTTCCGCGCGTTCTGGGAATCCCACAAATCTAAGATTGTTCCTGCGAGAACGATTTTCCAAATCGTCGATCTTGGCGCGAAGTGCCGCCATCTCGCTAGTAGTATCACGCATGGTAATAGACATGGGGTGCACAGTGTCCTCTAAGGTACTGATATGTTCCTCAGCATCACCGGTGCAGTCACGGAGGTTCTGGACATCTTGTTTTAATAATGAAAAGTCCATGCAGATAGAGGCTATCTGAGTAGAGAGGGAGGCCTTGCTATCTTGAATAGCCAGCATAATGGTAGACAGTGTAGGCTCAGCAGGGGGAGAATCCACATCCTGACTAAACTCAACAGATTGCTGTGATTCCTGTGCCTGCAGGGGGTCTGTGTGTGGGAGAAATATAGCAGAAATTGAAGCACACACCCCTGTTACAGAGTCCTGGACAGCAGGAAGCCTGCAGTGTGCCTGTATGCTCTGCATGTGTCTCAGCGCCATCTTGCCTCCGGAACCGCGCCAGTTGTTCCGCCGTGTGTGAGGGCCGGGGCGGCCCATATTTCAACATGTCTGCCAGCCTGGTAGATGCCCACAGCCGTGGGGAACAAAACGGTACCTTCCACGAGGAGATAGGACCAAGGATAAAGGAAGGATGGTTGTTGAGAGCCAGCAGTGTACTGTTTAGTTTAGCGCCGGACGGCAAGGATTTGTTTTACTGTTTTGTTTATTTTTATGACTTAGCAAACCACCTGTAAATAAAGCTGGCAACCCGCCAGATTTTAAAGAAACTGCCTGTACGCTGACTGTCATTTCAAGAAAAGGTTATCCCCACGAGCTAAACCCCACAATATATATATATATATATATATATATATATATATATATATATATATATATATATATATATATATATATATATACACACACAATAATCTGTATATTTAAACCATTTCTACATCTGTGATATTTCTAAATCAGATTAAAACCTACAATATTATTATTACTTCAGCAAACAAGAAAAATCATGACTTTCCTCTAATTCATGAGATATAATACATAAAGTTATGATGTTATACTCATACCATGTTAGATATCTGCATAGATGGTACGATTTTCAATAAACGATTGCCCTAAACATATGACCAAAATGTAATAATTCTTTTTAGGCAGATTATGATATTCATTATAGAATGTCCATAGATGATAAGTGATGTATTTGGATTCCTACATGGTTTAGGATTTTAAGGAGACAAACCCAATATCTATTAACTCTTGTCTAATTTACAATTCTTAGAAGTGTCCAGCTGGATAAACATCTCCCACAATTTTTAGACTGTGCTTGATAATGGCCTATCTCACCTGGGAAAACAATGGAGTTTGCTGGGTTTCCCCAGCTTTATTGTTACTTCAAAGCTTCTCAAATGAATCCTGTTTAGAGATCATAAAATATCCCTTTTTGTTTTTTGTTTTTTTTTACATATTACGTTGATCAGACAATCTATTTACAGATCTCTCACCAAGTGATAAGAATGCAGGATGTTCTACATTAAAAATTTTTTTCATTTTACTGCCCTGGGCTTCATCTCTGCGTTGTGGCCTTTGCACCCCCTCATCTCCATCAGAAATTTATGAGATATGTTTATTTCTTCATCATAATTCCAACAATCATGACAATCAATCTACTTGTCCTGATTAAAAAAAAAAAAAAAAAAAATGTAACCAAAACCGCATTTAAATCTGAGGTGCTTTGAAAAATCAGAGGTTTTATGGAGACTTAAACTTTTTTTTTTTTCTTCAATACTTTAACCACTTGCCACCCGCCCACCGTCAAATGACAGCTGGGTGGTGTGGCTCTCATTCTGGGTGGACATCATATGACGCTGGGGGCGCGCAGTGCGGCAGCTGTGCCATGTTGCTAGGACACGGCGCGATCCTGATCTCTGTAAACAGCAGTGGCCCTTTAACCATGTGATCGGTTGTGTCCAATCACAGCCAGTCACATGTAAACACGGAGATGCCAGTAATCGGCGCTCCTCGCCTCACACTGACAGTGTGAGGCGAGGAGAGCCGATCAGCGGCATCTCCTCACAGAGGTCATCTAAGGATGTAATCAGGGTGCACCAGCGCCAGAAATGTGTGTCCACCACTGCCAGCAAATAGTGCCAACAAGTGCCAGAGATTAGTGCCCACAAGTGCCTGCAATCAGTGCCCACAAGTGATGCCAGTCAGTGCTGGCTATTAGGGGTGTTGAAAATGATTGGCGCATCGATGCATCACGATTATAACCTTCCCGATTTGGCATCGGTGCGGTATCCAGCGTGCATGAGGTCATTCCAGCTCCTCCCCCCGCACAGCAGTGTCTTTGCTGGAATGAAGAGCCGCAGATCGGCTGGCTGCGCCTGGTGCTGTTCCCTCCTCAATGGACAAGGTAGCCTCAGAGGGCTGCCCCCACCCATGCTCTCCCCCTCCTCAGGATTTGTAGCTCTTGACACTGACACCGATCATCTCCCCGATGGGCGGGTGCCGAGACCACACAGAGCTGAGACACACAGATCACTGCAGCTATCAGGGCCGATCCTGGCCGGGGTGCACGGGGTGCAGTGCACCCAGGCGCCACAGAGGTGGGGGCGCTGTCCGCTGAAGCGCCAGAGTGCTCCCCTCCCTCCTCCTCTCCTTGTCCTTAGGCGGATCTCTCCGCTGGTCACCGCCACTGCTGCCGCTGTGCCCACCATCCCCCTCCCTCCTCCTGTCAGAGGAGGAGAGAGAGACAGCCGGAGACCGGAGCGTCTGTCTCTGTGTTCAGAGAGAGACCAGCTGTGGCCGCGCAGTGACGTCATGGGGGGGCGGGGCGGCCCGAGCCCGACGTGTTCCACTTCTCCTGTGTATAACTCCGAGTCCCGCCTGCTGCCCAAGCCTGAGCTCTGTTCTCTACCCGGGCGGCGCATCTGCACACCGTCCTCTCCTCTCCAGCTGCCGCCCGGGTGTTTTTAATTAGCCTAATGGAGGGGGGGTCTGTACTAATGTAGGGGGGATTTGTCCTGGGGGGTCTGTACTAATGTAGGGGGGGGTGATATGCCCTGGGGGGTCTGTACTAATGTAGTGGGGGTGATTTGTCCTGAGGGTCTATACTAATGTAGAGGGGTGATTTGTCCTGGGGGCCTGTACTAATGTAGAGGGGTGATTTGTCCTGGGGGCCTGTACTAATGTGGGGGGGTGGTTTGTCCTGGTGGGTCTGTACTAATGTAGGGGGGGTGGTTTGTCCTGGGGGGGTCTGTACAAATGTAGGGGGGGTGATTTGTCCTGGTGGGTCTGTACTAATGTAGGGGGGGTGGTTTGTCCTGGGGTCTGTACTAATGTAGGGGGGTGATTTGTCCTGGGGGGTCTGTACTAATGTAGGGGGGGTGGTTTGTCCTGGGGGTCTGTACTAATGTAGGGGGGTGGTTTGTCCTGGGGGTCTGTACTAATGTAGGGGAGGGTGATTTGTCCTGGGGGGTCTGTACTAATGTAGAGGGGGTGGTTTGTCCTGGGGGGTCTATACTAATGTAGGGGGATTTGTCCTGGGGGGTCTGTACTAATGTAGGGGGGGGTGATTTGTCATGGGGGTCTGTACTAATGTAGGGGGGGTGATTTGTCATGGGGGTCTGTACTAATGTAGGGGGTGATTTGTCCTGGGGGGTCTGTACTAATGTGGGGGGGTGATTTGTCTGGGGGGTCTGTACTAATGTAGGGGGGGATGATTTGTCCTGGGGGGTCTGTACTAATGTAGGGGGGGTGGTATGTCCTGGGGGTCTGTACTAATGTAGGGGGGTGATTTGTCCTGGGGGGTCTAAACTAATGTAGGGGGGTGATTTTTCCTGGGGGGTCTGTACTAATGTAGCGGGGGCGGTTTGTCCTGGGGGGGTCTAAACTAATGTAGGGGGGTGATTTGTCCTGGGGGGTCTGTACTAATGTAGAGGAGGTGGTTTGTCCTGGGGGGTCTATACTAATGTAGGGGGTGATTTGTCCGGGGGGTCTAAACTAATGTAGGGGCGGGGGTGATTTGCCCTGGGGGTCTGTACTAATGTCGGGGGAGTGGTTTGTCCTGGGGGGGTCTAAACTAATGTAGGGGGTGATTTGTCCTGGGGGGGTCTGTACTAATGTAGGGGGGTGATTTGTCCTGGGGGGTCTGTACTAATGTGGGGGGGTGGTTTGTCTGGGGGGGTCTGTACTAATGGAAGGGGGCAGGTGGTTTGTCGCAGGGGTCTGTACTGATGGAGGGGGGTGGTTTGTCCTGGGGGGGTCTGCACTAATGGAGGGGGGGTGGTTTGTTCTGGGGGGTCTGTACTAATGGAGGGAGTGGTTTGTCCTGAGGGGGTCTGTACTAATGTAGGGGGGTGGTTTGTCCTGGGGGGGTCTGTACTAATGGAGGGGGGTGGTTTGTCCTGGGGGAGTCTGTACTAATGGAGGAGGGTGGTTTGTTCTGGGGGGTTCTGTACTAATAGAGGGGGTGGCTTGTCCTGAGGGGGGTCTGTACTAATGGAGGGGGTGGTTTGTCCTGAGGGGGTCTATTCTGATAAAGGGGGGTGTTTTGTCCTGGAGGGGTCTATACTGAGGGAGGTGTTTATACTTAATGGGGGGTCTGCACTGACGGCGGAGGGTCTATACTTAGTGGAGGGGGTCTGTACTGAGGGGCGACTATAGTTGGTGGAGGGGGTGATACCATGTTTTACCACACCGGGTGACACCAACCCTAGTGATGCCACTGCAGCCGCGGGCTCTTGTTTCCCCTCTCCCTCTCCTCCTTGCACGCGCTGCTGTACTAGTGAGCGGCGCACTATGTTTCTTCCCCCGCCTTCATATCGGCCAGGGAAGAAAAAAAAAGGAGCAAAGAAGAGGATTGTGGGACATGTAGTCCCAAGGACTGGCAGCCCCACTGTAACACAGAAACTGCAGCCCACACAGCATGCTTAGCTGAATGGGAGAGAGAGAGCAAGGAGCCCGGGAAAGCTTTCAGGGAAGTGCACCCAGGACTCTAGAGGGAGAGGACAGTGCTGAGGGAACACCACCAGAGAGAGAAACCCACTGCCCTGCACCACATGAGGGAAAGCCACACAGCCGGGCGCCATCCCTGGTGGAGAAAGGAATGGAGTCATTGCCAGAATATAGATCTGGGCTCTACCCAGCGGAGTCACCATGGGCAATTCAGAGTGAGCTGGCTCCTGATCAGAGGAACCGTTGTTGCTGTATCGCTGGGTCAGGTGAGAGGGCCGATCGGCCATTATTTACTAACATCCATAGGAGCTGCAGTCTCTGACCATCTCTTGTAACATGTCTGCAGTCTCTGACCATCTCTTGTTTCATGTCTGCAGTCTCTGACCATCTCCTGTAGTATGTCTGCAGTCTCTGACCATCTCCTGTAGTATGTCTGCAGTCTCTGACCATCTCCTGTACTATGACTGCAGTGTCGGACCATCTCCTGTATTATATCTCCAGTCTCTGACCATCTCCTGTAATATGTCCGCGTTCTCTGACCATCTCTTGTAACATGTCGGCAGTCTCCGACCATCTCTTGTAACATGTCTGCAGTCTCCGACCATCTCTTGTAACATGTCTGCAGTCTCTGACCATCTCCTGTACTATGTCTGCAGTCTCTGACCATCTCCTGTACTATGTCTGCAGTCTCTGACCATCTCTTGTAACATGTCTGCAGTCTCTGACCATCTCCTGTACTATGTCTGCAGTCTCTGACTATCTCTTGTAACATGTCTGCAGTCTCTGACCATCTCCTGTACTATGTCTGCAGTCTCTGACTATCTCTTGTAACATGTCTGCAGTCTCTGACCATCTCCTGTAACATGTCTGCAGTCTCTGACCATCTCTTGTAACATGTCTGCAGTCTCTGACCATCTCCTGTACTATGTCTGGGGGTTCTTTTTAACAGATTCTCTAACAGAAGCCCTCTCTGTGTGCATCAGAGAGACTCCGCTCCAGGTCTCATTAGTGTAAGCTCTTCCTGTATTTTCTTAAAAGATAATGGGAGGATCCCAGGGTAACAAAGAGTTCTTAGGGGAACATCTCTGTGTTTGAGTCGTTGCCATAGAAACATTTGTAAAGGGGAGGAGTTGGTAAGATGACCACGCCCACGTGGGGGCGCCAGAAATATTTCTGCACCCAGGCGTCTGTGACCCTAGGATCGGCCCTGGCAGCTATGTTAACATCCATTGGATAAGGCATAGAGTCTGCTTCAGGAAACAAGCTGTGAGGAGAGGAGGGGGATGGTAGAAGTGCTCCGAAGGTGAGAGATCAGCCTGTCATGCTTGAAATATGTGTGGGTGAGTGTATAGAAGTGGCATATCCCCCACCTGCTGCACCTATCCAGTGTGTGTGTACTGTGTGCCTAACACATTGGGGGCTGCACAAACTGTTTTATTGTCTAATTTCTTCCTGTGATTTCCCTATCATCTCTCCCCTCTGGAACTGTTGTGGAAATTTTTATAAATGTATGTTGTCAAATGTCCCCCAGTGTCAGTTTTGCTGTAATACGCTCATGTGAGTGTATTCGCACATACAGACGTTGGTGGAAGACCATTGGCTACGAAAACCTTCCTGTGGACATGGCAGATCTGTTGCTCTTTTAGGGATGTTAGTTTATGCCTCACCAAGAGACTGGCCACCTCATGGCGACTGCATTAATGACTCCAAGCATACATGTCTGTGTACATGGGAACTATAGCATAACTATATGAAAATTATGGCTCACTGAGCCATGGTTTTGTATGGTTTGCATCACTGGTAACAGTGGGAGTGTGCACACGGTCGTGTTCAAAGCCATGTGCTTGCTGCATGCTTTTGCACACCACCGTCTGCACACATCACTACTGTATTTCTACTTGAATATATACATGTCTTTGATTGGTTCTGTATTTAACCCTGTTGGAAGGGCTTCTGTATTGTCACATCCTGGTACATCCTTATATGGTCATTTCCTCTCTGTTGTTCATTTCCTGTGAGGTCACAAACTTTGTAGGAGGAGTTTGGCTGTTAGAGGCACAACCCTCAAGTTTGGGACTTCCTGTTGATGTGTAAATAAAAGAGCCTGCTAGCTAGGGAGAGGCAGAGATGCTGACCGAGGCTGAGCTGGTAACGTGAGGAATGATGGTGATGTCTGATTACTTGGATGCATGGGATTTTAGGTAAGATGCATTTATATCATTAGACGAAAATGTTATTATTATTAGAGACAGGAGATTTGGCTGTGTGCTCTGCGTACAGCCTAATTTCGCTGACAGAATGGCGAGTCAGAACCGTAGGAGTGAACAGAACCTCCTTCGCAATCGAATCATTAAGCTGTGTGATGTGTTGGGGAGGCTCTGCTTCGCAAAAAGAACTCATTTTTCGTCTTTTGAAATAATGCTGGAAGTTTGATCGTATGTCTGTTGTGTGCGAGTGTGTGTGTGAGTTTGGGTGATTTGTATTTGCAAGCTTGAATGTTTGTGTAAAGAGACTGTGTGCTGTGTGTATGTGTAAGTAACTGTATGTTGTGTAATAAGTATATGAGAAATAGAAATGTATGAATTGTGATTTTTACCTTTGTATGGGACCAAGACACATGTCCCCATAAGTGTAAAAATATTTGTAAAGGGTTTGGTTTTAAGTTCAAAAGCCTGCCGCATATCCAAGCGGCCATGCATTGTTGGGACATCACAATAGGAGCTGTTTACAACATGTGGGGGGTCTCAGGCTTCTAGGTAATAGCATGGGGGAGTTCTGTTGACTTTCTAATGCCGCGTACACACGGTCGGACTTTTCGTCTACAAAAGTCCGACAGCCTGTCCGACAGACTTTCGGCGGACTTGCAGCAGACTTTCTAACGAACGGACTTGCCTACACACGACCACACAAAAGTCCGACGGATTCGTACGTGATGACGTACACCGGACTAAAATAAGGAAGTTCATAGCCAGTAGCCAATAGCTGCCCTAGCATGGGTTTTAGTCCGTCGGACTAGCACACAGACGAGCGGATTTCGGGGTCCGTCGTAGTTACGACGTAAAGATTTGAAGCATGTTTCAAATCTAAAGTCCGTCGGATTTGAGGCTGAAAAAGTCTGCTGAAAGTCCGGAGAAGCCCACACACGATCGGATTACCAGCCAGCTTTAGTCCGTCGGCGTCCGTTGGACTTTTGTAGACGAAAAGTCCGACCGTGTGTACGCGGCATAACTCTCAGAGTTAAATATTGTGTTGTATTTGGGACAAGAGTGTATTGTTTAAGATGTTTTATTTCATGTTTTATGTAAATTTGGCATTTTTGGATATATTACATGGTTATATGGTTGGTAGGGTTGAGTGGAGACACCGGTCCATCCAGTTCGACCTGAATGAGTGTGGGTGTGTGTCTGCGGTTGTCCCTGTCCCTGTGCATTGTGTCTCATCAAGATGCTCATATTTGTTTGAGGTGCCCATGTAGCGCCATCGGTTTGCGCGGGGCTCTGCACGTGCATCGCACGTTTTTTTTTTTAAACAAGATTTTTATTGAGCATATTGACATGTTACATCACATTCTGTAATCAATAGGTCGTTGTACATCTCATTAAAGATAGCATGTTACCTCCACACATATAATATATCCAGTTTCACATGTTTTATAATTATTCCTTTCAATGGCAGAAATGCCTTTACTTCATTCAACCTGAGTTTTTGCTCTCTTTTTTTTTTCTATTAACGTTATTTATACATATATAAACACCCTACCGTCTACCCTCATTATTGCCTACATTCTTTCATCTCTATTGCTCCCCTCCACTTCTACCGATAAAGTATTTTTGGACTCAGTCCATCTATACCACACTTTCCTAAATTTTTTGGGGGCTCCTCTCGCCTCGTAGGTCATTCTATATAAAAGTACATCAGCATTTATTATTTTTATCCACATTCCCAAGGTGAGTTGTTCAACATGAATCCATCGTCGAGCGATCAGTTTTCTCATCCCAAAATAAACAAGTCTAAGAAACAGTTTAGTATTCGTATTTATCTCTTCCTGTTCAAAAATCCCCAACAGACATCTCATAGGAGAACATATGTTTGGAAGATCAAAGTGGTCAGATATGAACTCGGTCACCTGAGACCACAATGGTCTTATCCTAGGGCAATCCCACACCATGTGAAGGAAAGTTCCCTCATCTCCCCCACATTTATGACACTCTGCATTGTCCCTTCTGTGCTTTTTAAATAATCTGGTTGGAGTGTAGTACATCTGATGTAAATATCGAAGCTGTATCATTCTATCCGTGGAGGAGATCACCGATACAAGATATGTATCGAGTACTTCCTGCCACAATTCCTCAGTCAGTTCTGGAATGAAAGTCAGCCACCTACCCCTGGTCCTATCAGTCAGGTCCGGGCCTCCCAATCTAATTTCTTTGTAGTACCTAGATATACGCTTGGTCGGTTCCGGGTCAATCAGGGCCCTTTCTAAGGCTGTGTTTTGTACCTTCACTCCCCCCCCCCCGAACTGGGCTGTCGCTGCATGCTGCAGCTGGGTATATCTGAACTGCCAGGTCCTAGGTACACCAAACTGCTCCCTTAGTTGTGCAAAAGATATCAGCCTGCCATCCTGGTATATATGATGCAGATATTTTATCCCAAATTTGGCCCATCTATGCCCATCTTCTATTTTGCAGAGCTCTTTTAGGGACTTATTGTACCAGAGAGAACAATTAAGTGATAACCATAGCGGGTCATCCATTATTTTCTGCGCGCAAAGGTGAAACACCCTACCTGGTAGAGCCATAACAGATCCCATCCCTCTCCCTGGTATCTCTTTTCTAAACAGGATGTTCAGTAATGTTTCCTGAGATGTGGAAACAGCCGCCTCTAACAGAGTAGTGGCATTAAGTATCTGGGGGAAACACCGCCAATGTAGGAATGTCATTTGGGATGCGAAGAAATAGGATCTCATATCCGGCATAGCCAACCCTCCCCGAGTTATTGGTAGTTTCAGGATTGGTAGGGACAACCTGGGAGCCTTGGCTCCCCACAAGAAATCCACCACAATGGAGTCTATGCGTTTAAACAGTTTCACCGAGACATATACAGGCGAGTTCGATAGAACATACAACAGTTTTGGAAGGACAATCATTTTAAATAGGTTTATACGACCCATCACTGTCAATGGCATATTCCTCCACCGCTGCACCTTCTCACGAAGAGCCTCCACCACCGGTCTCAGATTGAGATCCAGATACCCCGAAATGGGAAGTTGAATCACAACTCCCAGATATTTAAAGGATTGGGATAATTGAATGGGGGAGTCCGCCAGGACCGCCACTGTGTCATCTATAGCAAACAGGGATGATTTGCTCCAATTGATACGGAACCCAGAGTAATCTCCGAACTCCTGTATCAACCGGAAGGCCGTGGATAACGAAGCACCCGGATCCTGCAGATACAGAAGCATGTCATCCGCATAAAGGGAGACCCGTTCCTCAATCCCCCCCACCCGAAGTCCATTCATGTGGGGAGTATCCCTTAGTTTTGCCGCAAGAGGCTCTATGGCCACAGCAAAAAGGAGGGGGGATAGCGGACACCCCTGTCTGGTCCCCCGGAGGACAGGGAAGGGCTCAGATATAACTCCATTCACCCTCACCCTGATCAATGGGTCAGTGTATAACAGCTTCACCCAGGATATAAATACAGGCCCGAATCCCAATATCTCCAGGAGACCAAACAGATAGGCCCACTCCACCGAATCAAAGGCCTTCTTGGTGTCCAAGGAGGCCACCACCCTTTCCCCTGAATTGTCATGGTCCGTCTGTAGGTTAATAAACAACCTTCTAACATTCATTTGTGCACAGCGCCCTTGTATAAAGCCCGTCTGATCCGGGTTAACTAGTTTCAAGATTACCGACTGTAGCCTCCTCGCCAATACTTTCGCTAGGATTTTGGTGTCGACATTCATCAACGAGTTGGGTCTATAGGATTCACATTCTTTAGGATCTTTTCCCCCTTTATGTATTAAGACCACCAAGGCCTCTCTCATAGAAGGGGGGAGTCTCCCCTCCCGCCGCGCAGTCAGGAATACTCGTAATAGTCGGGGCGCCAGTCCACCACTAAAGGTATTATAGCACTCCGAGGGTATACCATCTAGGCCCGGAGATTTCCTAGGGGCAAAAGAAGCTATCGCCCCCTCCACTTCCTCCACAGTTATGTCAGCTTCCAATTCTTCACGGTCTAGATTTGTTAACTTAGGAAGATCAATATCATTCAGATAATTTTCTAGAGTGTTACCTCCCGGTGGGGTGCATGACTTGTAAAGTTCTTTGTAAAACTGGACAAAGACCTGTAGTATACCCTCGGAATCATTCACCTCCACCCCACCCTGACCATAGATACTCATACATATGGGTGTGTATTCTGGTCGTGCCAAATATGCCAGCAGTCTACTATTTTTGTCCCCAAATTCAAAAATACGTCTACGCTGCGCAAGTCTGAGTTTGTTAGTCTGGTCAGTCAGTATTTGCTTGTATGCCCGCGTCTTATCCTGGAGAGTACGCAAACCCTCCCTAGTCGGTCGCCTAACGTATTCTGCTTCAGCTAGGGACACCTCTCGTTCCCTGTCCATTATGGAAGAGGCTAGTTGCTTCTTGAAGCCACCCACCTCCGCCATGAACACCCCTCGTAGAGTAGCTTTGAATGCCTCCCACTTTATTAAATCCGAGCTAGCGTCCCTATTTTCCTTCCAGAACAGCTGAATAGTCTCAGTACATTTAATTTTAACGTATTCCTCCTGTAACCAACTAGCCTCCATCCTCCAGTGTCTGATTCCCTGTCCCTGTCCCACTACAATATCAACTAGTATAGGTGAATGGTCCGAGTGCACTCTAGGTAAGTACCTCGCCCCAGCCACCAGTTGCAGTCCCTCAGGTTCAACCAATACAGTGTCTATCCTGGACAATGTTTTATGTGTCTCAGAGTAACAAGAATATTCCCTAATCTCTGGGTGTCTCGCCCGCCATGCATCACAGAAGCTGTGGGCTGACATCCACTTCGCTAGTGGTGTTGGCTTCCTTGGCGGTGCATCCAACTTATCCATTGTCGGATCCACCACCGCGTTCAAGTCTCCTAAAATGAAAATCATCCCTTCCGCTATCTCAAAAGTCGCTTGAAGCATATCGTCCAGATGAGACAAGGAGAAGGGAGGCAGGACATACAAGTTCACAAAGGTCATGAATCTATTATGGACTTTTATCACTATGATAACATATCTACCCTTTATATCCGTTTTAATTGCATGAATACATATGGGTAGGGATTTAGCCACTAGTGTGGACACTCCCCTAGCAAATGAAGAATAACTTGCATGGTAAGCCCCGGCAATATGCGCCCTTTTTAAAGAAAGAGCCCTGGAGCCCTGCAGATGTGTTTCCTGTAACAATATTAAATGTGGTTTATATTTTTTGAGATAGTCAAAGACCAGTGATCTTTTAAATTTGGAGTTAAGGCCTCTGACGTTCCAAGAGATCACTCTAAGGTTCACAGCCATAGTATATAAAGCAAGTACCTCCTCCCCCCCCTCACTCCCAATGCTTGGGTAAGGTATCTTCCAGGGCTCCAGCACTCCCTCCCCCCCACTCTGTTGAGCAGCAACACATAAGGCAGACAGCAGATTTCGAAAATGAGCTTGAAATTATGAGCATACATAAAGCATAATGATAAGTTTCCCTGTTACTCTCCCCCCCCCCTTGTTCCCCTCCCCCCACCCTGTACCCGCCCCCAACTTGCAAGGCACTTCATTCCCAAAACCTTTAACTCAAAAGAGGTTATAACGGATGTGCGACTTCAAAAAGTCACACAGGCTCCAGCACTGTGAGGAGTAAGTTCAATTGTGAGAAGACTAAACCCCCCACAAGAAAAAAAAACCTACAACACAAAAATAAAAAATTATATGTGTTCAGGGAGAAGGGGAAAACTTCTTGTTCCACTCCTCAAGTTTCAAGTAGAAATAGAAAAAACAACAAAAAAAACCCTTTGTTTCAGAAAGGAGAAAAAACCTGCAGATTCCTTCGGTGTTAAAAGCATAATTGAGCATTTGAAAGCAGCAAGCATAGTCCCTCTGTAGTCCTCCGGACTGCCAGGTGCATAAGGCACATCATGGGGCCCCAGGCAGTTCATCCTGAAATCGTGTAAAGAGGGTCGGGGGGACAAAGGGGTGGTAAAAGATCAGCTCAGCGTCCATATTTCCTTCGCCTGACATCCCTTATCCCCCAGCATCCGCTTCATCTGTATGTATGAATTTAAGGTGATCTTGGAGAACCCCCTCTTCTCGAACGTCCCCTCACATCCAGCCAATCAGACGCCTCCGTGGGGGTGGTAAAAAAATGTGCTTTGCCATTATCCACAAAGCGTAGTTTTGCTGGGTATAGCATACTGTACATCAGGTTCAGTTCTCTAAGCCGTTTCTTTATCTGATAGAAAGAAGCTCTCTGTTTTTGCGTGGTGGCAGAGAAATCAGGATAAATAGATATCCGATAATTATAACACTTCAGCTCAGGGCCTGTCCTGGCTCCTTTCAGGATATTTTCTCTGTCTCTGAAGTGCAGAATCTTTGCTATCATGGGTCTGGAGATTGCTCCCTTTGGTGGGGGTTTACCTGGTACTCGGTGCGCCCTCTCTATGGCAAACATAGCAGTGAAAGTTCCAGGGGCCATATTCTCTTTCAGCCAATCCTCCAAGAATTCCTCAGGATGGCTACCTTCCACTCCTTCAGGGAACCCCACCAGCCTTATGTTATTTCTTCTCATGTGGTCCTCCATGTCGGCCATTTTAAGACTGTGCTCAGAAAGGGTCTTTTTAATGACCTGGTTATCAGTGCTCATAGGTCTAACAGTGTCCTCCAGAGCAGCAATGCGATGATCAGTAGCCTGGGCCTTTTCTCTAAGCTTCTGCATATCGTGTTTCATGAAGGAGAATTCCATTTGCAGTTCCCCAAAATGATCTAGCAGCTTAGTCTGACACCCCTGTATGGCATCCATTATTTGCTTAAGGGACGGCTCTTTCTCCTCCTCCAGGGCCCTGCCTGCATCATGTATGAGCACATCTTCCCTGTCCAGTGATCTCCCCCTGCGTATAGTGCGGTCTCTCTGTGTTCTGGGACTCACCCGACCAGAGGAAGCAGGCTGTGATCTTTCTGTGTCCCCATGCTGACGGAGCGGCGGCCATTCCTCATCCTCCTCTCTGCCCGGCGCCGTGGCGCCATTTTGAGAACCCCAGGCATAACGGGCCAGTCTCTCCCCCGGTGTTTTTGGCCATGGAGGCCCGTATTTCACCCTCCCCTGAGGCTCTCCGGAGGGTCCGCCACTCATGCCCCAGCAGTCCAGAGCAAAACGCCGGCTTTTGCTCACAGGATTAGGTCAGGATTTGGAATCTGCAGGGAGAGCTCCTCTCAAGACGTCCTCACATGCTGCGCGTCGGCTCCGCCCCCTGTGCATCGCACGGTTACATCGGTCCCTGCCCTCAGGGAGCCTGCAGTCCGGGGTCCCTGGCTTGCATTCATATCCTAGGGCCAATTTTGGAGGGAGGCCAGTTGGCCTACCGGCATGTCTTTGGAGTGTGGGAGTAAACTGGAGTGCCTGGAGGAGACCCATGCAGGCACAGGGAAAGCATGCAGGCTCCAGGCGGGTGGTGTCGTGGTTGGGATTCAAAACAGCGGCCCTTTTTGCTGCTGGGCGGGAGTGCTAACCACTACACCACTGTACTACCCAATATTGTTTATTCGAATATGCCTATATATTAGTATGGGCCCTAATTGACATAGCCTAAAGTGTTTGTATTATGGTTTAAGTGTTCAACAACTGCATTCCATGTGCTTGTGTTTTAGTGTGGTCCTTTTGTCCTTGGCCATCTTGCTATGGTCCAGATTTCATCTACCATTTTGTTTCAAGTTGTGCTTTTTCGTAACTTTAACATTTTTAAATGTTTGTAAGTGTTCATTTAGTATCTCAAATGTGTAAATTTTGTGGGGAGAAATTTTGGTTTTGGCGGGAAAATGCGCCATTTTGTCGTGGCCTGGTTTTTGTCTGCCATTTCCTTTTCTTCTTGTCTGCCATGTGGCTACGGTTGGCCATTTTCAATTCCTTTGTGTGTTAAACCATGTGACATGAGCCACCATCTTGTTTCTAGGCATCATTTCTGTTTTCTTTTAAGCGAATGTAAGCTATTGTAGGTGAGCTGTGTTTGTACTTTTTGTTAACGTTGCAGCAGAAGAGTGGCCATCTTTGTACTGGATTTCAGTTTTGGCGGGAAAATGGCGGGAAAATGCGCCATTTTGTTGTGGTCTGGCTTTTGTTGTAGTCACCATGTGGCCATGATCAGTGGCCATTTTGAGGACCTGTGGGTCATCCTACAGGGGAAGCTGCTCCAATTTCCTTTGTGTGTGTGTGTAGCTATGTGGTTTGGGCTGCCACCTTCTCTCTAAGCACCATTTCCTTTTAAGTGAATTCTATTTTTGTACTTTTTACATACTTTCCAAGGAAGCTATTGCATTTTCTGTATTGAATATTGGTTTTATCGCTTTAGCTGAGGTTTGTATTGTATAGCCTGCAGTATATGAAGCTAGGCTCCCCCTCCCCCTCCCTTTTTCCTGTACATTGATATGTAAATAAACCAGTTTGAGGGGTTTTTAGAGATAGGCATGCAACAGGAAGTTCTTCTCAGCATTCTATGTATCCACGGGAAGTTGGTGGGGGGAGCTTGGGGTCCTATGACACAAGCAAATGAGATTTGTGCTTGGAAGGACAATGGGAAAATACTGGCATTTGAAAGTGTTTTAAATTTAATTCCAGTTGTCGTTTTAGTTTTATACTGTAATACAGCTTTTGGTAGAGAGCAAACAGGAGGCATCCAAGTTATTGTTGTAATATTGAGGTACAGAGAGAAGCCGCAGTGTTTTGTAGAAGAAAGCGGGCATAAGTGCTCTGTGTAGATTCGCCTGGCGACGCAGTGTACGGTCGTATAGCACAATGCACTTGTGTATGCATACACTGTGAGGGGTAGAGACATAATTCGGGGGTTGATCTGTGGTTGTTGACGAATCATTTGGCATAGTTAATAGTTGGTTGTTAAAAGAGTGGTACTCTGTAGTTCTGTGCCAAAAGTGTTGGGACAGCAAGCCATAGAGTTGATGCCTCGTTTTAAGGTTTCTAGTTGGGGGACTAATAGCATAGTTGCCAACAGTCCCGATTTTCCCGGGACAATCCCGATTTTGGGACCCTTGTCCCGATTTAATTTTGTCCCGGGTGTTTTCCCGAATTTTTGGGGTTTGTCCCGAGAAAATCGTGAGTGTTTTTGTAAAAAACGGCAACGGCTCCACAAAAATGGCCGCCGTTGCCTCCACGAGTCAGTCACAATGTTCCCCTTGTGTTCAGTGCAGGGGAGAGGGGCAGCCAATCCGCTTCTCTCTTCAGTGTACAAATAGAAAATTCTATTGTACACTGAAGCCTATTGGTTGGAGGGATTGGCAACCCCTCCCCGCTCTACACTGCACACAAGGAAGACGTGATCAGCCTCCACTGCCATCACCCTTCCCCCCCCCTGTGTCCAACGGAGCTCAGGGAATAGTGGGAGTGACGGGAGGGAAGAAGGGAGGCTTTCATCTGGCTGTTCAGGAGTTGTCTGACACTGTGAGTAGTGGCCTGTCAGTGTAGTGGGGGAGAAGAGAGATAGGGGGAGGGGGTGTACTCAGTGTATGGGAGGCTTGGAGCTTTCCCTGCAGTACACTTCTCAAAGGCTGAGGTCCAGCATGGATGGACTGGGGCTCCGCTGGCTGGGGACATTGATGGTCCTGGCTCCCCTCTTGCACACCATGTCACCACCATACCTGCACCCCCCTCTCCCCCCCGTGTCACCACCATACCTGATTCCCCCTCCCCCCTGTGTCACCAACATACCTGCACCCCCCCCTCCCCCCTGTGTTACCACCATACCTGATTCCCCCCTCCCCCCTGTGTCACCAACATACCTGCACCCCCCTCTCCCCCCTGTGTCACCACCATACCTGATTCCCCCCTCCCCCCTGTGTCATCAACATACCTGCACCCCCCTCTCCCCCCTGTGTCACCACCATACCTGATTCCCCCCTCCCCCCTGTGTCACCAACATACCTGCACCCCCCTCTCCCCCCCTGTGTCACCACCATACCTGATTCCCCCCCTCCCCCCTGTGTCACCAACATACCTGCACCCCCCTCTCCCCCCCTGTGTCACCACCATACCTGATTCCCCCCCTCCCCCCTGTGTCACCAACATACCTGCACCCCCCTCTCCCCCCCTGTGTCACCACCATACCTGATTCCCCCCCTCCCCCCTGTGTCACCAACATACCTGCACCCCCCTCTCCCCCCCTGTGTCACCACCATACCTGATTCCCCCCCTCCCCCCTGTGTCACCAACATACCTGCACCCCCCTCTCCCCCCTGTGTCACCACCATACCTGATTCCCCCCCTCCCCCCTGTGTCACCAACATACCTGCACCCCCCTCTCCCCCCCGTGTCACCACCATACCTGATTTCCCCCTCCCCCCTGTGTCACCAACATACCTGCACCCCCTTCTCCCCCCTCTGCTGGGGGCACCTTATGTAAGGACAGACTCTGCTGGGGGAACCTGATGGCATCTGGTGGCAGGCGACGTGGCAGGTGACACGCTCAGGGGTCCCACTGATTCTGCATTATGGTGAGTTGAATGATTTCATTATTTATATTACAATGTAATAATAGTAATAATGCGCTTCAATCATCCTGACACCATAACAACCATGGTGCCGGGATGATTGAAGCGCTAACACCAGGTGTTTGGAGTATCTTTATCTGCTGATTGTTAAACTCTGGAATACACATTGCTATTATGGTGTAGGGTCTGGGTCTGCTTTCCCTCCATCCCTCTACCCCCCTTTCCCTCTGCATCCCTCATTCACCTCAGACTCTAACCACACCCCATTTAGCCACGCCCATGTAAGCCACGCCCACTATTTCACGTAAACCACGCCCATTTTTTTGCGCGGCGCGCTTTGCGCGCCGCATTTTTCCTTTTTTGTATGCCACGCCTACTAACGCATGCCCCGCCCCCTAATTATAGACTGACTCCGCCTACAGCCAAAAAAAGTGTCCCTAATTTTTTTTTCCCAATGTTGGCAACTATGTAATAGTGGTTGTAGTCCTTCAATCCACTGTGTAAGAAGGCATCGGGCGGTGCTCCCCGAAATGGGTGCAAGGGTTTCCCTGGACGCAGGGGTAAGACGATAATCCGATTCAAATCGCCATGGGCAATGGCAGTCTGTGCAAGGGAAGGAATGCGAGGCTTCCCACAGTCAGACAGATGCACAGAGCATGGAGTCTAGTTCTGAGGAAAAGGTCATTAAACCCCAGAAAGATTGACATAGGTGGTCCAAGGATACTATTTTGGGTATCCCTCTGGAGTTGATGTAGCGCGACTGCGCTTCAGAAATCTGCAATGTTGAGTGAGTTGATGGATGCGTAGTACACGTTTGTGTGATTAAAAATATACAGGCCTGTTTTTGAACTTTGTGTGGCTGGTCCGTGCAAAGATTTCGAGATGCTCTCGTGCTTTTCAAATTGTATTCTTTTTCTATCGCTAAAAGAGTAAAGGCAGCATTCCATCTGGTCGTTTTTTTTTATTTTTTTCATTTTTTGGGGAACTATGAAACATCTCCCCCACATTTGTATCTAAATGTTTGTCTCATGTTTTAGTCTTCTCGATGTTTGTATGTAGTAACATGAAGAATATGTTAGAACCTACCGCGATAGCCCTCTTATGTGTCGCGGCTGTTGTATTTTAGTAAAAATGTGAAAGTAAGATTTACAGAGGGTTTAGTTATCGGTTTTGTGGAATGTCAGCGACAATTTACCAATGTACACGAATGTTGTATTGTTTACCATTCTTTGAAGGATAGAGTAATAACCTTTGTTTATAAGTATCTTTTCAGGTCCAAGGAGTTTATGTACTTAGAAAGCAGGTGTATAAGAAGGTAAAAGTGTCATAGGCTGTTTCACAGTTTTGTTCTGCACCCTTCTAAACCCTACATGTCTTCCTCCAGTTTGTAATGAGGAGGAAGAAAAGGGGGATGAGAGTGGTGAGAATGACAAATTTTCAAATCAATAATACTAACCGCTCTAATTCTAACCAAGTTTTTACCGAGATTGTCTTTCTTTGATGGAATTTGAATCAGCAAGCAGCAGTCTGGTGAAGTAGGCTCCCATCCCAGATGCTAAGAACCTTTTTGTCAATGGTTCCAGGTATTACACCCCAGATGGTAAGCCACGCACAGGTTATGCAGTGACCACAGTCCCGATGTCTGGGTTATTGTCATATGAGGTTTGTTTGGAGGTCAACCAAAGCCAGAGTTGTACTTTCCTCATAAGCTGTTACCTACGTTCTCAACTGATGGGGTGGGTGCAATCACTGTAACATGAACTTCAAAAGGTCCACCACAGGGTTTACGAGTCCCTCCTGGACCCTGACACAATAACCAGTTTACATTCTTTCCAACCAGGTGACTGGGTCATTGTAAAGAAGCTTGAAGGACAAGACCAGGCCAGCCACTGCAAGAAGCTGTTCAACTACACCAAAAGAATGAGGAGTAACTTTGTTTACTTATATTTTTAAAGTGTATTATCCAACTAGCTAAGAAAGCGAACAGGACACATGGTTGGGTCTACTAGTGCCCCAGCGATGACAGCGGTACATGATATATAGGATGTTCATATTGGTGTGAGGAGTTTTGACAAACTAGTAAAATCCAAACAGACACTTGTCATAAGAAATTAAAACATTTCTAGAGGGTAAAGTTAGTTATAATTTTAACAATAGCTCTGGTTCTTGCCAGCTTTGGTATCAGGACAACTAGGTAGCCCACAAGTGTGCTTCAACTGTAGCTTGGTATTAATGCTGATCTACAGCTTATAAGGTAATTCCCCTAAGGCAAGAGGATCATGTGTGCTGGTGAAACTCTTCCAGCATCTTATGTCGCGGCCGATCGTGAGGATCTGATGGCGCGAGAGAAGGTAAGAATGGCAGGGACAGCTGGAAGGGAATTGCTTGTACACGGTGGGGGCTTGAGCTTATGAAACGCTTGAACAATTTCTCATCCATTGAGGATGGGATGTTTTCATGTAACTGTTAAAACTACAAGGAACTTCCCACAGTCCAGGGGGGGTTTCTGGGAATTCATAAGTAAAGATTTTTATATCTGGATCGGGGATACTAGTGACAAAGTTCAGGCCCATATGGATAAGGCTTAGATGCCTGCAAAGCAAAGCTAGAGCTATAGCTAGTGAAGGTTGGAATCCTTGTAAGGGTTTGGGAATCGTTGGGGATTTAATTATTTTATTTTGCAGCGGATCATAGTTGAAGGAAGTAGGGGTATATTTACTCATGCTTTTGTTTCTATTCCTTCTATATGCCGTGATGAGGTGTTGCCTGATTGGACACGTGACCAGAGCCTGAGCAGATGGCCACATCTTCCTCAAAGCCCAACCCACGTACAAGACACAGAGGATCCAAGACTAACCGGCGATTACTACAGCTCCCCATGTCATCTTTTCTGAAGAACAGTGTCTCCGTGTTTTTCTTTTTTATGGACTGTAAGGAAGAAGATCAAGATTCATCGAGGGACACATGGGAGCATATGACAAAGAGGGGGGACTGTTGTGGAAATTTTTATAAATGTATGTTGTCAAATGTCCCCCAGTGTCGGTTTTGCTGTAATACGCTCATGTGAGCGTACTTGCACATACAGACATTGGTGGAAGGCCATTGGCTGCGAAAACCTTCCTGTGGACATGGCAGACCTGTTGCTCTTTTAGGGATGTTAGTTTATGCCTCACCAAGAGACTGGCCACCTCATGACGACTGCATTAATGACTCCGAGCATACATGTCTGCGTACATGGGAACTATAGCATAACTATATGAAAATTATGGCTCACTGAGCCATGGTTTTGTATGGTTCGCATCACTGGTAGCAGTGGGAGTGTGCACACAGTCGTGTTCAAAGCCATGTGCTTACCGCATGGTTTTGCACACCACCGTCTGCACACGTCACTACTGTATTTCTATTTGAATGTATACATGTCTTTGATTGATTCTGTATTTAACTCTGTTGGAAGAACTTCTGTATTGTCACATCCTGGTACATCCTTATATGGCCATTTCCTCTGTGTTGTTCATTTTCTGTGAGGTCACAAACTTTGCAGGAGGCGTTTGGCTGTTGGAGGCACAACCCTCAAGTTTGGGACTTCCTGTTGATGTGTAAATAAAAGAGCCTGCTAGCTAGGGAGAGGCAGAGATGCCGACCAAGGCTGAGCTGGTAACGTGAGGAATGGTGGTGATGTCTGATTACTTGGATGTGTGGGATTTTAGGTAAGATGCATTTATATCATTAGACGAAAATGTTATCATTATTAGAGACAGGAGATTTGGCTGTGTGCTCTGCGTACAGCCTAATTTCGCTGACAGAACCATTTACTGATCTTCAAGCAGTATATATCTTGCTGATTGGAATGTCTTCCTTTTTTTATTTTTGCACTGATGTTGACCTGTTTAATATCCGAGTTGCTGCCAAAAGACTCAATGGATTTGTTAAAGTGATACTAAAGGGTATTATTTTTTCTTTAAAATAAAAAAGATATCATACTTACCTGCTGATCTTCTTTATCATGTGCACAGTCTGACCATCTTCTTTATCATTTCCGCAGTCTCTGAGCACCTCCTGTACTATGTCCGCAGCCTCTGACCACCTCCTGTACTATGTCCACAGTCTCTGACCATCTCCTGTATTATGTCCGCAGTCTCTGACCACCTCCTTTATTATGTCCTCAGACTCTGACCATCTCCTGTAGCAAGGCTGCAGTCTCTGACCATCTCCTGTAGCATGTCCACAATCCTGGACCATCTCCTGTAGCATGTCCGCAGTGTCTCTGACCATCTCCTGTAGCATGTCCGCTTTCTCTGACCATCTCCTGTAGCATGTCCGCAGTCTCTGACCATCTCCTGTACTAGGTCTGCACTCTCTGACCATCTCTTGCAGTAGGTCTGCAGTCTCTGACCATTTCTTGTATCATGTCTGCAGTCTCTGACCATCTCTTGCAGTAGGTCTGCAGTCTCTCACCATCTCTAGTATCATGTCTGCAGTCTCTGACCATCTCCTCTAGTATTTTGTGGGAGAGCCTGGAGCTCCTTTAAGTTGTTGTTTGCTGTGTTTAGACTTTGCTACATGCAGGGAGTGTTGTCTTTTTTTTTTTAAAGAACAGATACTTATCCGTGAAAGAAATGCCTATTATCATAGAAAATCCTAAGAAGTTTGAAAAAAATCTGGCATAGCTGGTTGGGTGCTCCAGATGTAGCTCCTCCACAACTGGTCCTTAACAGGTTACTGCAATGTTGATGGATCAGGACAGTTGGGCTTACCGTTGAAAGAAGTGAATAATGACTGACACAATTCATATCAGGGTGCCGTGATCAAGCTTTTATTGTGGTGTGCACACACAAACATGAGGTAATATTCCAGGAGAAGAGTTCACGGTTATTGTTAGTTTGTAATGTTCTGTCTGAGTTAACAGCAAAAGGCAATATCATAGACGGCAATGTCAATTTATACAAAACCAGGTATACGGATGTCGTAAATACTTTTGTTCATTGTAAAATAGTTTGCATTGTATGTATGGACTGTACACTGGAATATATCTGTAATGGATATACGTTTTGCTATTGTTTCAATAAAAAAAAACAATTGATTTAAAAAAAAAAAAAGTATATAAAAAAGTATACATTTTGTTACACGTGATTAAAACTATTTAGTTCATCTATTCATAGGTATTGAATAAAAAACAATGAACCATCATCTAACAATCAATACAATAGTATACAATACTTTTAAATAGGTGGTTGGCCCCAGGTTAGTCTCATAAATTTGGACAGGGTTTACAACCACTTTAAAGATGGTGCAGCCATAAGATCATACAAACAGAACAAAATATTACAGTGCACACATACAAAAATGACATTTAACTCCTGCAAGGCTATTTAAAAACACATTTTCAAAAAATATGGGGATTTGGTTACACAATATAGCTATATGGTCCTTAAACCACTTACTGCGTCAAAGTACCCCATTATAGGTGGGTCCTACGCTATTCATAGAATGAAAAATCCGGCTTCTCTAAACCATGGGAGAAATACACTCCTCTATATGGGACACCCCAAGCTATTTGCTGAGAGGCATGTTGAGTCCATGGAATATTTTATATTTTGACACAAGTTGCGGGAAAGTGACAATTTTTTTTTTTTTTTTTGCACAAAGTTGTCACTAAATGATATATTGCTCAAACATGCCATGGGCATATGTGGAATTACACCCCAAAATACATTCTGCTGCTCAGTGGTGTATCTTGGTTTTGTGCTGCCCTAGGCAAGACTAAAATCAGACGCCCCCCCCCCCCCATGTAAATTTACCCCATCCCTTCCTGTTTAATGCATGTGACCCCTTCCAAAATTGAAGGACTGCAAGCTCCAGTATGAACCCCTGAGCTATCACGGGTTCATATTCAGACCTGTAGTCCTTCACTAGTTTTTAGGGGGGGTGATATCCTCAGCTCTGATGGGTTCATGCTGGGACCTGCAGTCCTTCAATTTTGGGGGTCACATCCCTAGATCTTATAGGTTCATGCTGGAACCTGTAGTCCTTCACTAGTTTGGGGGGGCGTGTCGCATCCTCAGCTCTGAGGGGCACATGCTGGGGTGGGTCACATCCCCCAAAAGTGAAGAACTACAAGTTCCAACACGAGCTCCTTAGATCTAAGGATGTGTCTCCCTCCAAAATTGAAGGACTACAAGTCCTGTCATGAACCTCTAAGATCTAGGGATGTAACCCTTTAGATCTCACGGGTTCATGCTGGAACCTGTAGTCCTTCATTAGGAGGATGGAATCAGTGGCAGTGCTTGGGGGATTGGGTTCCGTATTTTTGCTTGGGGGGTGGGTGCAATGTCAGTGCTTGGGGGGGGGGGATGGGTTCAGTATCTCTCACTTGCTGTTACCTGTCAGTCAGTGTCCAATTGATTCCCCCTGCCTGCATGCAAGAGAGGGGAGGAGAGAGAGGGTTAAGGAAGGTGAGAGAGAGAGGGTGGGAGTGAAAGAGAGAGAGAGGGGGGGTGTGTGGGGGTGGGGGAGAGAGAGAAGGAGGGGGTGGGGGGAGAGGGGGTGGGAGAGAGAGGGGGTGTGAGAGAGAGAGGGGGGGTGTGAGAGAGAGGAGGCGGGTGTGTGGGGGTGGGGGAGAGAGAGAGAAGGAGGGTGTGAGAGGGGGTGGGGGGAGAGGGGGTGAGAGAGAGAGGGGGGTGAGAGAGAGAGGGGGGTGGGGGTGGGAGAGAGAGAGGAGGGGTGTGAGAGAGAGGAGGCGGGTGTGTGGGGGTGGGGGAGAGAGAGAGAAGGAGGGTGTGAGAGGGGGTGGGGGGAGAGGGGGTGAGAGAGAGAGGGGGGTGGGGGTGGGAGAGAGAGAGGGGGGGTGAGAGAGGGGGTGGGAGAGAGAGAGAGGGGGGTGGGGGTGAGAGAGAGAGAGGGGGTGGGGGTGGGAGAGAGAGAGGGGGGTGTGAGAGAGAGGGGGGGGTGAGAGAGAGAGAGGGGGGTGTGAGAGAGAGAGAGGGGGGTGTGAGAGAGAGAGGGGGGTGAGAGAGAGGGGGGTGTGAGAGAGGGGGGTGGGGGTGTGGGGTGGGAGAGAGAGAGAGAGAGGTGGGTGTAAGAGAGGGGGGAGAAGGTGAGGGTGGTGAAAGAGAGAGACCCCCTAGCCATGCCTGCAGTCCCTACTGCCCCCTCCCTGTGACTGTCCCAGGCAGCCCCTGTCTGTGTTGGTAGTTGTGTGTGATGCACCTACCTCATGCCCATCCTCGGTCAGCCTGTCTTCCTGTTCCAGGACAGTCACAGCTGGGAGAGGAGTTGGAGAAGGAGTCGGGGATGCTGATCAAGTCAGTGTGGCGGTGAAGCGTAGTCTTCTCTCACTCCCTCCCGGGCTCTTGGTTGTGGCAAGCTGTCAGCCTCTTCCCAGCTGCCAGGGCCTCCCGCTTGCTTTTTGAAAATGCCGCTGCCCTGCACCCCACCGCCACCGGACCAACGGCGGACTCTCCAGGACCATGACAAAAGGGCGGGGCTCAGCTCAAGGGGCCAGGCAGCTGCTTTGAGCCCCTCCGCGCTGGAGGAGGAGAAAGTTAAGTCCTCCTCTGCTTTGATTGCTGGGCAGGGAGGGAGTCGCTGCCGTGACATCACCAGTGGCCAGGAGTCAGGTGGAGGCGGAGTCGAGCCAGCACTACCGAGGCTCAGGTCGCCCCTGTCCATGCATTACGGACTGCTCCCAGTGTCACTTTTATTCCGTGCGGGAGCTGGGACTCGGGAGGACGGGTCAGGGAAGCGACTTTTTTTGCGGGGGGGGGGGCGGCTTTTATGCCGCCCCCCCGCAGTGTGCCGCCCTAGGCCTGGGCCTTGTTGGCCTAGGCCAAGAGACAGCACTGCTGCTGCTTCTCCTAAGTACGGGGATACCACATGTGTGGGACTTTTTGGGAGCCTAGCTGCATACGGGGCCCCGAAAACCAATCACCACCTTCAGGATTTCTAAGTGTAAATGTTTGATTCACTCCACACTACCTATCACAGTTTTGAAGGCCATAAAATGCCAAGATAGCACAACCCCCCCCCCAAATGACCCCATTTTGGAAAGTAGACACCCCAAGCTATTTGCTGAGAGGCATGGTGAGTATTTTGCAGCTCTCATTTGTTTTTGAAAATGAAGAAAGACAAGAAAACATTTTTTTTTCTTTTTTCAATTTTCAAAACTTTGTGACATAAAGTGAGGTCTGCAAAATACTCACTATACCTCTCAGCAAATAGCTTGGGGTGTCTACTTTCCAAAATAGGGTCATTTGGGGGGGTTGTGCCACCTGGGCATTCAATGGCCTCTGAAACTGTGAAGAGTGAAATAAAAAATTTACGCCCTTAGAAAGCCTGAAGGCGGTGCTTGGTTTTCGGGGTCCCGTACGCGGCTAGGCTCCCAAAAAGTCTCACACATGTGGTATCCCGTACTCAGGAGAAGCAACAGAATGTATTTTGGTGTGTCATTTCACATATTCCCATGGCATGTTTGAGCAATATATCATTTAGTGACAACTTTGTTAAAAAAAAAAAAAAATTGTCTTTTTCCCGCAACTTGTGTCACAATATAAAATATTCCATGGACTCGACATGCCTCTCACCAAATAGCTTGGGGTGTCTACTTTCCAAAATGGGGTCATTTGGAGGGGTTTGAACTGTCCTGGCATTTTATGCACAACATTTAGAAGCTTATGTCACACATCACCCACTCTTCTAACCACTTGAAGACAAAGCCCTTTCTGACACTTTTTGTTTACATGAAAAAATTATTTTTTTTTGCAAGAAAATTACTTTGAACCCCCAAACATTATATTTTTTTTAAAGCAAATGCCCTACAGATTAAAATGGTGGGTGTTTCATTTTTTTTTCACACAGTATTTGCGCAACGATTTTTCAAACGCATTTTTTTGGGAAAAAACACCCTTTTTAAATTTTAATGCACTAAAACACACTATATTGCCCAAATGTTTGATGAAATAAAAAAAGATGATCTTAGGCCGAGTACATGGATACCAAATATGACATGCTTTAAAATTGCGCACAAACGTGCAGTGGCAACAAACTAAATACATTTTTAAAAGCCTTTAAATGCCTTTACAGGTTACCACTTTAGATTTACAGAGGAGGTCTACTGCTAAAATTACTGCCCTCGATCTGACCTTCGCGGTGATACCTCACATGCATGGTGCAATTGCTGTTTACATTTGACGCCAGACCGACACTTGCGTTCGCCTTTGAACGATAGCAGGGGGGGGACAGGGGTACTTTTTTTTTTTCTTTATTATTTTTTTGCTTTTTTATCTTATTTTTAAACTGTTCCTTTCATTTTTTTTAATCATTTTTATTGTTATCTCAGGGAATGTAAATATTCCCTATGATAGCAATAGGTAGTGACAGGTACTCTTTTTGGAAAAAACTGGGGTCTATTAGACCCTAGATCTCTCCTCTGCCCTCAAAGCATCTGACCACACCAAGATCGGTGTGATAAAATGCTTTCCCAATTTCCCAATGGTGCTGTTTACATCCGGCGAAATCCAAGTCATGAAATGCTTGTAGCTTCCAGTTTCTTAGCCCATAGAGATGTTTGGAGCCACTCTGGTCTCTGATCAGCTCTATGGTCAGCTGGCTGAATCACCAGCTGCATTCTCAGGTTCCCTGTTGGGACAGAAGAGCCAGAGAAAAACATGGAAGACGGTGGGGGGGGGCTTGTAAAAGCAGTCTAGAGGCTAATTACCCGCTAGGATTGCTTTTACATGAAAGCTGACCGCTGGCTGAAAAGAATGATACCAAGATGATACCTAAACCTGCAGGCATCATTCTGGTATAACCACTCAAAGTCCGGCAACATACCAGTACGTTGCTGGTCCTTGTTGGGCATATATTGTAAACTTTTTTTTCATGCAGCTTGTGGGCTGAACGAAAAAAAGAGATTGATCGGTGGGTATGCCCACCATTAGAATACCTCCCTTCATCTACCCACTTCTAATGATGGGCATACATGCACCGTATATATATGCCGAAGCATGGGGGCATCCTCCTGCAAAAGTTAGGAACAAATCGCTCCTCCGCCCTCTGCTGCCCCCACGCTTCGGCATATATGCTGAAGTATGTAACTGTGGTGGTGAAATCACCTCAGACAGCGCTGGAGTCACGGCTTTATGTATCGTGGGAGCAAACGCTGTTGCTGTCAAGATAAATAAATCCGTGCGCCAACTGAATGGCGTACCTGCTAAGCAAATGATGGTTAACAATAAAACAAAGTAACATTACAGTATAACAGTAAGACTTACCATACCTGCAAACTAAATACAAAAAAAACATAGTAAAAAATAAAACATTTAATGCAACCTGTGCCTAAAATAAATATATGCCGAAGCATGAGGGCATCCTCCCGCAAAAGGTAGGAGCAAATCGCTCCTCCACCCACTGCTGCCCCCACGCTTCGGCATATATGCTGAAGTATGTAACTGTGGTGGTGAAATCACCTCCGACAGCGCTGGAGTCACGGCTTTATATATCGTGGGAGCAAACGCTGTTGCTGTCAAAATAAATAAATCCGTGCTGCAACTGAACGGCGTACCTGCTAAGCAAATGATGGTTAACAATAAAACAAAGTAACATTACAGTATAACAGTAAGACTTACCATACCTGCAGAGCAAATACAAAAAAAACATAGTAAATAATAAAACATTTAACGCAACCTGTGCCTAAAATATATATATGCCGAAGCATGGGGGCATCCTCTATCAAAAGGTAGGAGCAAATCGCTCCTCCACCCACTGCTGCCCCCACGCTTCGGCATATATGCTGAAGTATGTAACTGTGGTGGTGAAATCACCTCCGACAGCACTGGAGTCACGGCTTTATGTATCGTGGGAGCAAACGCTGTTGCTGTCAAGATAAATAAATCCGCTCTGCAGCTGAATGGCGTACCTGAAAACAAAAAAATGGTTACCAATAAAACACAGTAAACAGTAAAGTATCAAAAAATTGCATATCTGATAAGCAAACATGGTAAAACATAATAACAATAAAACATTGCAGAATAGAATACAGTAAAAAAGAGTAGAACAATAGAGAGAGAATAGAGAGAGAACAATAAAACGACAACTATTTTTGTTTTTTTTATTTTATATTTTTTTGTGTTTTTATTTCTTTTACTTTTTTTTTTTTTTTTTTTTTTTACACTTTTTTTAGTAACTTTAACTTTTGTAACTGGTACCAGGTTTGGGTCTCTCAAAATGCGATGGCATCTTGGGAGACCCTGTGAAAGTGTGTCCTAGTCTGTGCAGTGCTGTACCCTACACTAATACTCAACTAGTGAATGGTAGCGTTCAAAACATTCACCAATGCATAGACCAGGATTGTCAGGACAGGAGGGACAATAATACCGGGTGTCATGCCTATACCCGCGCTTGCTGCAGACACGACATCTTCTTTGGGGGGCTCGTTGGGTAGGGGTACTCGGGAGGACATAAGGAAAATGCCTCTCATGCAGCCAGCTTACTGCATTTGGTTGGGGAAGTGAGGTGGAGCACCGTCTGGATACAGAAGGGCTCTGACGATCTCTTCCTGGAATTTAAGGAAGGATCCAGTCCGTCCTGAAGCTCTGTATAGCACATGAGCGTTCAGCAAAGCCAATTGAAATAAATAAACAGACACTTTCTTGTACCAGCGTCTGGCCTTACGGGCAACTAGGTACAGCGCCAATAACTGCTCGTTGAGGTCCACCCCTCCCATATTTTGGTTATATTCGTGGACACAGAGGGGTTTCTCCACAACACCAGTCGCCGTAGTAATTTGGACCGTCGTGTCTGCATGAAGGGAGGTAAGAACGAAAACATTCTTATTATCCCTCCACTTCATAGTGAGCAAGTTATTACACTTGAAGCAGGCTCTCTCCCCCAGCCTAAAACGGGAATCTACAAGCCGCTGGGGAAAGGCGATTAGGTCGCACGGTGCCACATGCTCCAATCTGTTGATCAAAAAGGTGATTAAAAAGTGGCACGCTCGTGTAATAATTGTCCACGTACAAGTGGTACCCCTTTCCAAATAAGGGTGACACCAAGTCACACACAATCTTGCCAGCGCTTCCTATGTAGTCAGGGCAGTTTGTCGGTTCTACGTGACTATCTTTGCCCTCATAAACCATAAAACTACATGTATAGCCTGTGGCCCTGTCACAGAGCTTATACATCTTGACCCCGTATCTGGCACGCTTGCTGGGAAGGTACTGTTTGAATGACAAGCGGCCAGAAAACTTAATCAGGGACTCATCAACGCAGACAACTTGATGGGGAGTAAACAAGTCTGCAAAACATTGGTTGAAGTGGTTTACGAGGGGCCGGATTTTGTAGAGCCGATCGTATTCAGGGTCTCCACGAGGACGGCAGAGTTCATTGTTGTTGAAGTGCATGAACCGCAAAATCTGCTCGTATCGTGCCCTGGTCATGGAGGCAGAGAACAAGGGCATATGGTGAATTGGGTCAGTGGACCAATATGACCACAACTCACTCTTTTTAGTTATGCACATGTTAAGTGAAAGGCCCAGAAAGAGCTTAAATTCGGAGACCATAATTGGTCTCCAATCTCTGGCAAGGGAGGACTGGGGAATAGTGGTGATGTGTTGACCAGCGTATAAATTGCTTTGGTCCACAATAGCTCTATAGAGATCTTCGGTGAAAAACAGCGAATAAAATTCCAGTGGCGTAAAATCAACTGTTTCCACATGAATGCCGGGTTGGCCAGTGAATGGGGGAAGTACGGGTGCTGCAGAAGTGGTGGGTTCCCAATTCGGATTGGCGAATGCAGCAGGAAGGGCACTATGGGCACGACGAGCCTGTGTTCGTCTTCTTGGTGGCAGCGGGACACTACTTGTGCTTGCCACCTCGTCAGTTTGAACTGCACTTATGGGACTCGCCACGTCACCAAGTGTTACTGCAGTGCTGGATGTACGACCAGGGTGTACTAGGCCGCTGGTGCTTGCCAGTTCACCAGAAGGAATAGCGGCGCTAGTACTGCTCTGCTCCATACGAGGGACCTGCGGTTCTTACACATCAAGGACAGAAGAAGAAGTTTGGGGTCTGGTACGCCTGACCTTGGCAGGGACCACAACTCCGTCGTCAGAGCTATTTGTCATGGAGCCGCTGTCCTCTACAGGATCGTATTCTGAGCCTGAATCTGACAGATGAGTGACTTCCTCTTCACTATCTGTCATGCTCAGAAACGTGTAGGCCTCTTCACTAGTGTACCTTCGATTTGCCATTTTGGGCTCTAAATTTAGTGGTACACTAGTGAGACTCACAGGCAAAAAAGCTCCTGACTGTTAACGACTGTATCAAAACGCTACCAACAAAAACTGTTAGCGATCGCAGGGATCAGGCCTGACTCTGTGAACGCTGCAGTTATGTGTGTTTAGTGTTTTGTAAGTGACAGTGATCGATCGATACTACACTTGGGTGGGCTGGGCCGAGGGGCAAAACACAGGTGCTAGCAGGTATCTGGGCTGATCCCACTAACTGTGTTTATGGGAACCCTAAACTGCTGGGGATGCTAGTATAGATCTGATCGGATCAGATATTGATTCGTTCAGATACTATAGCACTAAGGGAGGTGTATGCTGCGTGCGTGGGTGTTAGCGGTACTGGCGCTAACCTGACGCTGCCTGGGGCGACGCAGACCTTATGTGACCCTAAAAACGTAACTTAGGGCAATTAGGGGTTAAACCTTTATTAGGTAATAAATGGCGGGTGCCCTAAAACTATAATAAACAAACTAACTAACCAGCATCACCCGTAACAGTTATACGGTGATCACTGGTGAAAGGGTTAACTAGGGGGCAATCAGGGGGGTTAAAACCTTTATTAGGTAGTATATGGGGGTCCCTGTCGCTATAAAACGCTGACAGCGAACCTATATACTTACCTCCCTAACTAGCGTCACCTGTGTCACTAATACAGCGATCAGAAAAACGATCGCTTAGTGACACTGGTGACGGGGGGGTGATCAAGGGGTTAACCTTTATTAGGGGGGGTTAGGGGGGTATCCTAGACCTAAAGGGGGCTAATACTAACTGCCCTACCACTTATAACTGTCACAAATTGACACCAATGCAAAAAAAAAAAACTGCTATTGGTGTCACTGTGACAGGGGGCACAGGCAGGGCCGATCCCAGGCGGGTGCACGGGGTGCAGTGCACCCGGGCGCCAGAGAGGTGGGGGCGCTGTAGCGCCAGAGTGCTCCCCTCCCTCCTCCTGCTCTCCGTGTCCAGAGCAGGCTCCCTCCGCAGGTCACGCCGCTGTGTTTTTTGCTGCTGCTAGAGCCCGTCCCCCCTCCCCCCTCCCTCCTTCTCCTGTCAGAGAAGGAGAGCAGCCGCCGGAGATCGGAGAAGCTGGTCTCTGTGTGGAGAGAGACCAGCTGCTCAGAGACTTCGCTGAGGGGGAGAGCAGTCCGTGCCTGCAGGCTGACACACACAGGTTCTCCTCCTCTGTCTCTCACTCCCACGGCCCACCCAAGCCTGTCTAGACAACTGCTCTTCACCCGGGCGGCGTGGCTGCACACTGTCCTCTCTAGCTGCCGCCCGGGTTTTAATGGGTCTCTAGTTAGAGTACTAATAGAGGGAGGTTTGTCTCTGGGGCGCTCTGTAGTAATCGAGGGGGGGTTGTCCCGGGGGGTCTGTACTAATGGAGGGGGTTTGTCCTGGGGGAGTCTGTAATAATGGGGGGGTTGTCCTGGGGGGGTCTGTACTAATGGGGGGGCTTGTCCTGGGGGGGGGTCTGTACTAATGGAGGGGGGTTGTCCTGGGGGGGTCTGTACTAATGAATGGGGGTTGTCCTGGGGGGGTCTGTACTAATGAATGGGGGATTTGTCCTGGGGGGGTCTGTACTAATGCAGGGGGGTTTCTCCTGGGGGGTGGTCTGTACTAATGCAGGGGGGTTTCTCCTGGAGGGTGGTCTGTACTAATGGAGGGGGATTTGTCCTGGGGGGGTCTGTACTAATGGAGGGGGTTTGTCCTGGGGGGTCTGTACTAATGGAGGGGGGTGTTTGTCCGGGGGGGTCTGTACTAATGGAGGGGGGTTTGTCCTGGGGGGTCTGTACTAATGGAGGGGGGTTTGTCCTGGTGGGGGGTCTGTACTAATGGAGGGGGGGTTGTCCTGTGGGGGTCTGTACTAGTGGAGGGGGGTTCTCCTGGGGGGTCTGTACTAATGGGGGGGTTGTCCTGGGGGAGTCTGTACTAATGGGGGGGTTGTCCTGGGGGAGTCTGTACTAATGGGGGGGTTGTCCTGGTGGGGGGTCTGTACTAATAGGGGGTTGTCCTGATGGGGTCTGTACTAAAGGAGGGGGGTTTGTCCTGGTGGGGGGTCTGTACTAATGGAGGGGGTTTGTCCTGGGGGAGTCTGTACTAATGGGGGGGTTGTCCGGGGGGTCTGTACTAATGGGGGGGCTTGTCCTGGGGGGTCTGTACTAATGGAGGGGGGGTGTTTGTCCGGGGGGGTCTGTACTAATGGAGGGGGGTTTGTCCTGGGGGGTCTGTACTAATGGAGGGGGGTTTGCCCTGGTGGGGGGTCTGTACTAATGGAGGGGGGGTTGTCCTGTGGGGGTCTGTACTAGTGGAGGGGGGTTCTCCTGGGGGGTCTGTACTAATGGGGGATTTGTCCTGGGGGAGTCTGTACTAATGGGGGGGTTGTCCTGGGGGAGTCTGTACTAATGGGGGGGTTGTCCTGGTGGGGGGTCTGTACTAATGGGGGGTTGTCCTGGTGGGGTCTGTACTAAAGGAGGGGGGTTTGTCCTGGTGGGGGGTCTGTACTAATGGAGGGGGTTTGTCCTGGGGGAGTCTGTACTAATGGGGGGGTTGTCCGGGGGGGGGTCTGTACTAATGGGGGGGCTTGTCCTGGGGGGTTTGTACTAATGGAGGGGGGTTGTCCTGGGGGGGTCTGTACTAATGAAGTGGGATTTGTCCTGGGGGTCTGTACTAATGGGGGGGTTGTCCTGGGGGGGGGTCTGTACTAAAGGAGGGGGGTTTGTCCTGGTGGGGGGTCTGTACTAATGGAGGGGGTTTGTCCTGGGGGAGTCTGTACTAATGGGGGGGTTGTCCTGGGGGGGGTCTGTACTAATGGGGGGGGCTTGTCCTGGGGGGTCTGTACTAATGGAGGGGGGGTTGTCCTGGGGGGTCTGTACTAATGAAGGGGGATTTGTCCTGGGGGTGGCTGTACTAATGGAGGGATCTTGTCCTGGGGTCTGCACTTACTGAGGGGGTTGTCCTGGGGGGTCTGTACTAATGGAGGGGGGTTTGTCCTGGTGGGGGGTCTGTACTAATGGAGGGGGGGTTCTCCTGGGAGGGTCTGTACTAATGGAGGGGGCTTTGTCCTGGTGGGGGTCTGTACTAATGGAGGGGGGTTGTCCTGGGGGGGTCTGTACTAATTAAGGGGGGGATTTGTCCTGGGGGGTCTGTACTAATGGCGGGGATTTGTCCTAGGGGGGTCTGTACTAATGGAGGGGGGGTTTGTCCTGGGGAGTCTGTACTAATGGAGGGGAGTTTGTCCTGTTGGGGTTTGTACTAATGGAGGGGGGGGGGTTGTCCTGTAGGGTCTGTACTAATGGAGGGGGGGGTTTGTCCTGTTGGGATTTGTTCTAATGGAGGGGGGGTTGTCCTGGGGGGGTCTGTACTAATAGAGGGGGTTGTCCTGGGGGGTCTGTACTAATGAAGGGGGATTGTCCTGGGGGGTCTGTACTAATGAATGGGGGATTTGTCCTGGGGGGGTCTGTACTAATGCAGGGGGGTTTCTCCTGGGGGGTGGTCTGTACTAATGGAGGGGGGGATTTGTCGTGGGGGGGTCTGTACTAATGGAGGGGGTTTGTCCTGGGGGGTCTGTACTAATGGAGGGGGGGTGTTTGTCCGGGGGGGTCTGTACTAATGGAGGGGGGTTTGTCCTGGGGTCTGTACTAATGGAGGGGGGTTTGTCCTGGTGGGGGGTCTGTACTAATGGAGGGGGGGTTTGTCCTGTGGGGGTCTGTACTAGTGGAGGGGGGGTTCTCCTGGTGGGGTCTGTACTAATGGAGGGGGTTTAGTGACGTCACTGCAGCTGCGGGCTCTTCTTTTGCTCCTTCCCCTCCCTCTCCTCCGCACGTGCACTGCTATACTAGTGAGCGGTGCTGGCCGGCACAGCCTCCCACTATGTTTTTTCCCCTGCCTTCATATCAGACAGGGAAAAAATAGAATAGAAAAAGGAGCATAGAAGACTATTGTGGGACATGTAGTCCCGAGGACTTACAGCCCCACTGTAACACGGAAACTGCAGCCCAAACAGCATGCTCAGCTGAATGGGAGAGAGAGAGACAAGAGCCTGGGAAAGCTTTCAGGGAAGTACACCCTGGACTCCAGAGGGAGAGGGCAGTGCTGAGGGAACACCATCAGAGAGGGAACCCCACTGCCCTGCACCACCAGAAGGAAAGACACACAGCCTAGCGCCATCTCTGGTGGAGAAAGGAATGGAGTCATTGCCGGAATACAGATCTGGGTGCTACCCAGCGGAGTCGCCACGGGCAATTCAGAGTGAGCTGACTCCTGATCAGAGGAACCGTTGCTGTATTGCTGGGTCAGGTGAGAGGGCCGATCGGCCATTATCTACTAACGTCCAAAGGAACTGCAGTCTCTGACCATCTTCTTGTTCTGACCATCTCTTGTATAATGTCTGCAGTCTCTGACTATCTCCTGTATTATGTCCGCAGTCTCTGACCATCTCCTGTATCATGTCTGCAGTCTCTGACCATCTCCTGTATTATATCTGCAGTCTCTGACCATCTCTTGTATAATGTCTGCAGTCTCTGACCATCTCTTGTATCATGTCTGCAGTCTCTGACCATCTCTTGTATCATGTCTGCAGTCTCTGACCATCTCTTGTATCATGTCTGCAGTCTCTGACCATCTCTTGTATCATGTCTGCAGTCTCTGACCATCTCCTGTATCATGTCTGCAGTCTCTGACCATCTCTTGTAGTATATCTGCAGTCTCTGACCATCACTTGTATCATGTCTGCAGTCTCTGACCATCTCTTGTATCATGTCTGCAGTCTCTGACCATCTCTTGTATCATGTCTGCAGTCTCTGACCATCTCTTGTATCATGTCTGCAGTCTCTGACCATCTCTTGTATCATGTCTGCAGTCTCTGACCATCTCTTGTATCATGTCTGCAGTCTCTGACCATCTCCTGTATCATGTCTGCAGTCCCTGACCATCTCTTGTAGTATATCTGCAGTCTCTGACCATCACTTGTATCATGTCTGCAGTCTCTGACCATCTCTTGTATCATGTCTGCAATCTCTGACCAGTTTCTGTACCATGTCTGCAGTGTCTGACTGTCTCTTGTATCATGTCTACAGTCTCTGACCATCTATTCTATCTTGTCTGCAGTCTCTGACCATCTCCTGTATTATGTCTGCAGTCTCTGACCATCTCCTGTAATATGTCTGCAGTCTCTGACCATCTCCTGTATTATGTCTGCAGTCTCTGACCATCTCCTGCATTATGTCTGCAGTCTCTGACCATCTCCTGCACTATGTCTGCAGTCTCTGACCATCTCCTGCACTATGTCTGCAGTCTCTGACCATCTCCTGTATCATGTCTGCAGTCTCTGACCATCTCCTGTACTATGTCTGCAGTCTCTGACCATCTCCTGTACTATGGCTGCAGGCTCTGACCATCTCCTGCACTATGTCTGCAGTCTCTGACCATCTCCTGTATCATGTCTGCAGTCTCTGACCATCTCCTGTATCATGTCCGCAGTCTCTGACCATCTCCTGCACTATGTCTGCAGTCTCTGACCATCTCCTGTATCATGTCTGCAGTCTCTGACCATCTCCTGTACTAAGTCTGCAGTCTCTGACCATCTCCTGTACTATGGCTGCAGGCTCTGACCATCTCCTGCACTATGTCTGCAGTCTCTGACCATCTCCTGTATCATGTCTGCAGTCTCTGACCATCTCCTGTATCATGTCCGCAGTCTCTGACCATCTCCTGCACTATGTCTGCAGTCTCTGACCATCTCCTGTATCATGTCTGCAGTCTCTGACCATCTCCTGTACTAAGTCTGCAGTCTCTGACCATCTCCTGTATCATGTCTGCAGTCTCTGACCATCTCCTGTATCATGTCTGCAGTCTCTGACCATCTCCTGTACTATGTCTGCAGTCTCTGACCATCTCCTGTACTATGTCTACAGACTCTGACCATCTCCTGTACCATGTCTGCAGTCTCTGACCATCTCCTGCACTATGTCTGCAGTCTCTGACCATCTCCTGTATCATGTCTGCAGTCTCCTGTACTATGTCTGCAGTCTCTGACCATCTCCTGTATCATGTCTGCAGTCTCTGACCATCTCTTGTATCATGTCTGCAGTCTCTGACCATCTCCTGTACAATGTCTGCTGTCTCTGACCATCTCCGGTACTATATCTACAGACTCTGACCATCTCCTGTAACATGTCTGCAGTCTCTGACCATCTCCTTGTCTGAAGTCTCTGACCATCTCCTGTATCATGTCTGCAGTCTCTGACCATCTCCTGTATCATGTCCGCAGTCTCTGACCATCTCCTGCACTATGTCTGCAGTCTCTGACCATCTCCTGTATCATGTCTGCAGTCTCTGACCATCTCCTGTACTAAGTCTGCAGTCTCTGACCATCTCCTGTATCATGTCTGCAGTCTCTGACCATCTCCTGTATCATGTCTGCAGTCTCTGACCATCTCCTGTACTATGTCTGCAGTCTCTGACCATCTCCTGTACTATGTCTACAGACTCTGACCATCTCCTGTACTATGTCTACAGACTCTGACCATCTCCTGTACCATGTCTGCAGTCTCTGACCATCTCCTGCACTATGTCTGCAGTCTCTGACCATCTCCTGTATCATGTCTGCAGTCTCCTGTACTATGTCTGCAGTCTCTGACCATCTCCTGTATCATGTCTGCAGTCTCTGACCATCTCTTGTATCATGTCTGCAGTCTCTGACCATCTCCTGTACAATGTCTGCTGTCTCTGACCATCTCCTGTACTATGTCTACAGACTCTGACCATCTCCTGTAACATGTCTGCAGTCTCTGACCATCTCCTTTACCATGTCTGAAGTCTCTGATCATCTCCTGTACCATGTCTGGAGTCTCTGACCATCTCTTGTATCATGTCTGCAGTCTCTGACCATCTCCTGTACTATGATTGTAGTCTCTGTCTGTCTCTTGTATCATGTCTGCAGTCTTTGACCACATCCTCTTATGTATGGGGACTCTTTCTAACAGACAGCCCTCTCTGTGTGCATCAGAGAGACTCCCCTCCAGGTCTCATTAGTGTACTCTCTTCCTGTATTTTCTTTATTGTTAAGAGATCGTGGGAGGATCCTAGGGTAACAAAGACTTCTTAGGGGAGCAGCTCTGTGTTTGAGTCGTTGCCATAGAATCATTTGTAAACGGGAGGAGTTGGTAAGATGACCACGCCCATGTGGGGGCGCCAGAAATATTTCTGCACCCAGGCGTCTGTGACCCTAGGATCGGCCCTGGGCACAGGGGGGTGATTGGGGGGTGATGGGGGGTGAAAAGTGTGCCTAGTGTGTTCCACTGAAAGTGTAGTGTTTGGTGCACTTACTTGATGTCTTCTCTCCTCGGCGCCGGAACGAAAAGACCGGCTCGAGGAGAGATGACATCACTTCCTCTGCCTCTGTTTACATTACAGAGGCAGAGGAATGATTTAATTGGCTGGGAGCGATCGCGAGGGGGTGGCCACGAATGGATGGCCTCCCCCTCACCTCCGATCGCTGGGGGAGAAATACCAACCGCCTTGGGCACCTGTACGTTACTTTGCCTGCCCGTGCCATTCTGCCGACGTATATCGTCGTGAGGCAGTCGGCAACTGGTTAAAATGAAATGCAATCAATCAGTGATCACCCTTCTCACTAAGTGCTAGTTCACACCAGACGCAGTTCCGTTCAGTTCCATGTGCTTTTTTTTGTGCAGGAAAAAATGTGCTTTTTTTTCTGCACAAAATGCGTGCACAGTGTTTTCCATGTATTCCAATGGCACCAGTCCACACCATGCAGTCAGTTTCTGCACCGGAAACTGACTGCATGGTGTGAACTAGACCCATTGGAATACATGGAAAACACTGTGCATGCATTTTTAGTGCAGAAAAAAAGCGCACGGAACTGCGTCTGGTGTGAACTAGCACTGAATACACAATATACAATCAAATTGTATAGTGTATGGCCATGTTTATACACCTAAAATTACTAGTTGCGGTTTCAGTGCCAATAATTGTTAACGGCACACCAAACACAGAAGCAAACACACATTTTGCCATGTGAAAAAAACGAGGGCCAAATGCTGCAAAACGCACAGTAAAAAACACGCAACCCACAAAGCGCCAAAATGTCCCATTAACCACATGTAGCATGAAATTGAAATCAACGGGCTGCCCTATGCATGTCACAGGAAAAACAAGACACAAAATGTGCGCTCCCACTGTGCTAGATGTGAATGGGGCCTTAAAGTGAAATTGGTGCAGTAACACAAGAACAATGTGGCTCCATTCACATCTGTGTGTTTCCTTGTATTTCAGAAATGTGCTGTACCAAAAATCGCAGTAAAAAACGCACCAAGCGCCACTCTAAAAGTTTTGAAGCTTCTTTGGGTTGATTGCTGTGTGTAGGGAAGCCCATTCGGGTGTATGGGTTACCCTATGTGTGATGAGTGAAAATGCTCCAAAACACCTCCTCCCTCTCGCTAAAGAATAAAAAAAACGCATGTGGAAATGCAAGTTCCCGCTATTGCAGAGTTGTGAATGGGGCTTGACAGCTGAGTGTTTCTGTCCACATCCTCCTATGTACTTGTATAAAGATGGCCATATACTATGCAATCTGATTGTATATTTAGTGAGAAGGGTGATCACCGATTGATTGCATTTCATTTTAAAAACATGCATCTGGGAATGGGTGGGTGGATGATGCAGGGTGTGTGCTAATGGGGTCAGCTGATCAACTTCTTCCTGCGTCATGTCCTAAAGTCTGTAAGGCTCGGTTCACACTAGGGGCGGCACAACTTGCAGGTCGCCTCACTGAGGCGACCTGCACACGACAGGTGCGGCGACTTGCAAAACGACTTCTATATAGAAGTCTATGCAAGTCGCCTCAAGTCGCCCCAAAAGAAGTACAGGAACCTTTTTCTAAGGTTTTCTACGCAAGTCGCTACGATTAGAACAGTTCCATTGTACAGAACGGGAGGCGACTTGTCAGGCGACTAGGTCGCCTGACAAGTCGCCCCCGTGTGAACCGGCACTAAGGAAGAAAGACATCACTAATGAAAACATGGATTAGAACAAGAAAAGTAAGTGAATGTAGATTTAATAAGAAGCTTTGATATTTTTGCAATAAAAGTACATGAATGCTATATTGGTGCATAGGGATGCTGAAATTTAGAAAAAAAAAAAAAAAAAAAAGTGTACAAAATATTTACCCTTTAACGCTTAACCACTTCCCGCCCGGCCTAAAGCAAAATGACGACCGGAAGTGGGTTCACTTATCCTGACTGGGCATCATATGATATCCAGCAGGATAAGCCGCGATCGCGTGCACTAGGGGGCACGCAGCGCGGTGATCGCTGTTGTGGTGTGTCAGTCTGACACACCGCAACACCGATCTCGGTAAAGAGCCTCTCACAGAGGCTCTTTACCACGTGATCAGCCGTGTCCAATTGCAGCTGTTCACAGTGTAAACAGGAAGAGCCGTTTATCGCGTTTCCTCACGCACGTCTGACAGACGCGAGTAGAGGAGAGACGATCGGCTGCTCTCCTGACGGGGGGGGGGGGTCTGTGCTGATTGTTTATCAGTGCAGCCCTCCCGCGGATGCCCACCCAGGACCACCAGGAATGCCCACAAAGGACGCCCACCAGGTATGCCACCCTGGACCACCAGCGATATGCCAATCAGTGCCCAGGCAGATGCCATCAGTTCCCATCAGTAATGCCTGCCAGCAGTGATGCCCATCAGTGCCACCTATCAGTGTCACTCATAAGTACCCATCATTGCAGCCTTTCAATGCCCATCAGTGCCACCTATCAGTACCCCCTATAAGTGCCACCACATCGGTGCCACCTCATCAGTGCCTGTCAGTGCAGCCTCATCAGTGGCTATCAGTGAAGGAAAAAACGTACTTATTTACAAAATTTTATAACAGAAACAAAGAAAAACATTTTTTTTTTAAATTTTCAGTCTTTTTTTTTTTTTATTTGTTTAGCAACAAATAAAAACCACAGGATGTGATCAAATACCACCAAAAGAAAGCTCTATTTGTGGGAACAAAATAATAAATGTTGTTTGGGTACATGACCGCGCAATTGTTATTTAAAAAGTGACAGCGCTGAAAGCTTAACATTGGCTTGGGCAGGAAGGGGGGAAAGTGCCTGGTATTGGAGTGGTTAAAGAAGCCAATCATCTTTTACCATTATGATCTGATAAATTAGTATACATCAGATCCGAAGGTTTGTATAATAGTCATGGACCACGTAAGGCACTATTATAGGTCTCAATCAAATCCCCTAGCTGTAAAGCCTGGAAGAAATGGCTTGAAGTTGAGGGCTCCGTTGAGACCTGGAGGTGATGTCTTTTAAATTAGAGATCCAGCGTAACTCATGTTGGAGAAGGGACTCATCAAGGTCACCACCCCTTTGGCTGGAATGGACTCTGTCCAAGACAATAAAGAAAATTTGGGGAAACTTTTCCGCATGCAACAATGCGCAATGTCTTGCCAGAATTTTTGCATCGTCTTCTCCACATAAAAGCACCCACATTCACATTGCAAAAGATGTATTACTGCTGTGGTTTGGCAAATAGCAAAGTGTTTAGGATTGAACATACAACCATTTGGAAGTCGTATGTTCTTTCTAACATCCATATACTGAAAATAGGAACAAGAGCCACACCGAAAGGTTCCCCGCAATTTGCAGGAGTCACCTCTCAGGTGTCCGTGATATTCAATTTGTACCAATTGATCACCCACAGAACAAACTCGTCTGTAGGTGATAAATGGGCTGTATACTGTATATGTACTTTTTGGTATTCTTTTTTTCTTTTGTTATGTATTTCCCAGGCATAGGCAATTACCCTCCAGATGCATCTCCCCTGCACTACCTCCTGGCCACTGGCTGATTTTGTGGCAGCGTCGTCACTCCCCGGGACGCGTGGGCCCCACAGCAATTCCATGCTGGTGGGGGTTTCTATATAGGTGCTGCGGGTTGTTCCAGCTGGCTCCACTAGATGGCGCTAGTTTAGCACATGCACACACAGTCCCTTCCATCTTGGAGCCGTGTGTCGTCGGCCCTATGGCATGCATAATAGATATTATGCGACGCAGTGGAGCCAAGGGATCGCGGAGTGAGCCATCAGGTGGGGTCACCCAGGCCAAAATCTGGCTTGGGGACTCCTAAGAACCACAAGTGGCACTAATTTATCCCTCACAGGGTTTGAATCTCCTAGGGAGGGGTCGAATACACTCTCCCCTCCTCTTCCTACTTGTATACTGCTGTAGTATGATTTTTTTTTTTTTCATTTATTTCTTATTCATTTCATCATCCATTTTATTTATGTTAGATGTTTGGGACTCTCCATCCCATAATACCTTGGATGGATTGGTTATGTTCCAACCCCATTCAATCAGCATTACATCCTATCTGTTCCCTGATGTGTTGCCTTCATATGCCGCCTCAGCTCCTGTGCTGTTTGTTTGACCCTGGCCCACCATTGGTGATCCTGCCTGCACCAGTTCCATGGGCGGTTCTGTAAGTATGGGTGGATGTTTACCACTTCCCCTTAACTTAACCCATATGCTTATTTGTGCAACCAGTCTGACCCAATACTCATTATTTTTATAGGCTTTGGCCACAATGGCTCCTGATGAGTGGTTATCAACCACAAAACGCATCGAGCTACTGATGCTACACTCATGCATCTTTCATTCACAGCAACATCCAGATATGTGCAACATTGTGCCTATCCATGGCCAGCCTAGATACCTACTTTTTATCTTGTTAGTTTTTGCTTTTTAAGTCACTTATATTGAACTATCATGTGATATTGTGCCTTTGCATGTACATATATGTGTACATATATGTATGTATATGAAATGCATTACAAGACTCATAGTGCTGTGTGTCTTGTTTGTATGTATGTATGTATGTATGTATGTATGTATGTGTGTGTATATATATATATATATATATATATATATATATATATATATATATATATATATATATATATATTTTATATGGAAATTTTATATGAATTATTTATTTTATTAGTACATGCTTCATTTAAAGTCCCAACCCTTTATTCAGTTTTTCAGCTGTAGTATGATCTAATCCTGTTAAAGCACAACTGATCTATCTGATGCGCAGATGTTGGGCCCTATAACGGATACATACTAATGTAAGTAAAAGACCAGGGTGTATCCCTGGTCCTCTCCTAAGGCCTCACAATGCATGTAGGGTTTTGTTATATGTAGTGCACAATTTTCCATGGGATATATCCCTTCCCTTGACTACCGCTACAAGACTACATGCCTGTTTTATCTTCTGAAATGTGAGTTGTTCTTGATGTAATATTTTTAAATAAATCCAAGTTGAAACGTTATCACGCTATGTGAGTGTTTTTATCCCTCACATGTTATACAAATTACTCGCTTGGCCCACGGTGCACCCATTGACGAGGAAGCCGTGCTGATTTCTTCCCCCCATCTGTGTGATGTCATCTGACAAGATATGATACCATGACCGGTCGGTCATAAAGCCTTTTTGACCTGTATGGCATATGCCATTTCAGGCCAATTTTTCTGGTAAGCCTCCTTGGTTTCTGGTGTTGGTTCTAGCACCGATTTCAATCCTCTGTGCACTTTTGGTCTCCCTACGGCCCATCTATCTGCTAGGTTGCCGGGTCTGAACAATCCCCCTGCATGCCCAGGAGACACATGTTTATCATCAATTGTTGCACTGCCATCACAGATTTTTTGCTGGTGTTTGTTCACTTATTTGGACTTTATATTTTATATTTTTTTACATTTAGTACTATTTCGTGACTTTTTACACTACCTAATTCATTTTATGTAACCAAGTGTTATTATTTGTCACTGTCACATCCATTCACGTAGATTTCTTCTGTTTTATACCGGAATACCTACTTTTGAAGTCACTGAATATGTAATATAATTTTTTTACATTATTTACTTATCACTTCCACACATTGTTTGTAGCGCCACACTTTTTGAATTTGTATTGATATATCCCTTCCTATAGGGATCTTTTTTACCAGCATTATTTTTACTATCTTTTATATCAAATGCATGTATCATACTACTTTGGCCTTCAGTCCAGTATATTTATTATGTCATTCTTTTTCCCTACTGATGAAGAAATTGATCCTGTATTTCCAAAACATGTTGGGAGTAGGAGTCATTTGGTGAACCCCTATGTATGACTAAGTCCATATTTATGAGACTAACCTGGAGCCAACCCCTATTTCAGAGTATTGTATACTATTTTACATTGATTATTATATGTTGTTTCATTGTTTTTATTCAATACCTATGAATTGATTAACTGAATTGTTTTAATAATTTGTAATAAAATGTATACTTTTTTTTAATACTTTGGTTACGCTCTAGCTACTACCCTTAAAGTCCCATAGGGGGTTCCTTCTTATTTTTTGGTAAATAGTCATTCGGGATGTGGCAGTACAGTCACTAGACTACAGTTCAACACTGGGCAAGTTCTTTATTAAATGCTTACATATAAAGTACTAAAGTGACTGGCCTCAGCGCCAGTGCAAGGATTTGTCTACTTGGGCGAAGGTGCATTTTGGTGCCCCCACCAACCATTCTCCTGCCCCCCCTCCCCTCCACAATGCAAACTGTCAATGTTGCTTCCAGTCCCGGACGCCGGAGATGGGCAAGTGACACTCTGGATATATAGTGAGGGGAGGGGGGCACTTTACTAGGGTGCAGTATTGCCAACCCCCTGAAGTGAAATTTACTGAGAGGGTGCCCAAAATTTACAAACATCACCAATTTTTTACTTGCAAAAATCATGAAATTTACTGACAGAACCACATTTTTTACAGACGCTTCAAAAAAGTACATAAAATGGCCAATTTCAGTGCAAATATCAATATTCTAGCTATATATTGTGCTAATCGCACATGTAACTAGTGCGATTGGCAATATGTTTAAGCTATAACAAAAGGCAAAAAAAAAGTTCTCCATTTATATGAAGGTCAGGTTAATATAACCAAACACAAGGTTTTGCTTTACAGTGTAAGTGGGAACTCTACAGACCCTAACGTAAAAGGGAACATTCTGGACCTGATGTAAAGGAGAACTGTTGTGGAAAATTTTATATTAATGTTTTGTCATAAGTCTCCCAGTGTCTGATCTCTTGCAGTCCACTCTAAAGAGCTGACTGGGGCAGACTGACGCTGGCTGAGACCTGTTAGGTAGTGGAAAACTTCCTGGTGTTAGGAGAGAGGTGTTTGCGGAGAGAGGACATGTCCGCTAGCAAAGGGCCCCTGTGCAATGCACAGAACTATCGTCTGGTGGGGATGCGTTCACTCTGCAAAGACATTATCGGTTTAGCTCTTGCCACCCCTGGTATGCCTGATCAACATGTTTGGGGTGCCATGACATACACCTGCAGATAATATCCCATGCACGAGGAACTTTAGTCATCGTCTTAAAGTATATTGTATCATGTCCTGTAGTAATTGGTGGTTGTTTTGTGTTCTCTGTTGTTAAATCCTTATATGGTCACTTACATCCTGTGAGGTCATATCCTGTAAGGTCACAAGCTTTTAAGAGGTGTGTTTGGCTGTTGGAAGCCGAACCCTCAAGCTTTGGGACTTCCTATTGATATGTTAATAAAGTGGCTCACTCAGACAGCTGAGGGAGGCTGGCTGCAGTGTGTTTTTTGGAACTGGAAGCATGAGGATGTGATTATTTGTGAGCATGAGGCACACACCAGAGGATGAGCTACACCAGAGGAAAGACATATGATCAAAAGGTGAGATGCATTTATATCATTAGACGAAATTGTTATTATGATTAGAAACAGGAGATTTGGCTGTGTGCAGCCAAATTTCTATGTCAGAACCAAGAGGACTCTGATGTAATAGGGGATGCTGCAGACTCTGGTGTAAAGAGAAACTCTGATGTAAGGGAGTCTCTGGTCACCATAGCCAGCTCCTTACACAAGAGTTCATAGAGCTCCCCCTTACATTACATCCCACAAAAACTGCAGATGTTGCACAAGAGATGGTCAGAGACCGTACACATGGCACAAGAGATGGTCAGAGACCGCACACGTGGCACAAGAGATGGTCGGAGACCGTACACGTGGCACGAGAGATGGTCGGAGACCGCACACGTGGCACAAGAGATGGTCGGAGACCGCACACGTGGCACAAGAGATGGTCGGAGACCGCATACATGGGATTGTCAGAGACCGCATACATGGTACATTGGATTGTCAGACTGCGGCCATGATGGCACATGGGACTGTCAGTATGAGACTGGGCATGGCAGGGCTGATACTATAATATATACAGCTTGCTTGTCCTACCTTTCACATAGCTGGGAATGGGAGAGAGAAATCTTAATTTGTGCTGTGATCGTTCGTGCTCCTCTTGAGCCTTCTGCTGGGCTTGGCCCCTCCCGCTGGTCTGACTTGGCTCCAGGCTCCTCCCTGGGCTCCCTCTTTCCTCACATGCTGTGTGTGTGCTGCTGAAATGGAGCCATTGCTGTGGTGACCATCTAAGCTGCGCCCAGGTGGGAGGATAGTTTTTCCCCTTATTCACGATCTTTGTCTCCAGGGTTTAAGGGAGAAGCAGAGAGGCGGCGGGAAAGGGGGGGGTTATGGTATCTTCGAGTGTGTCACTCAGTCTCTCTCTGTGCTGCAGCTGGCAGAGAAGTACAGTAGGCAGGGTAGCCCGGGATTCTAGTAAGCAGAGGCGAGCAGCGCAAGTTAACAGCGCCCGGCTGGGGCTGTGCTGCCTGCTACTCCTGTCAGTGTGCTGCGCTGGGTTCAGTACAGGTGCGAGGACGGCCATCCGCTGGCGCCAGCATAAGCACTTCTTGGGGAACCCCTGCTTTTGGCGCCCCCCCTCCTGGCGCCCTCAGGTGGATGCCTTGCGCTGGCCATGATGATACACAGAGATTAAACAAATCATCCTACATTAAATGTACTTGTTATCTGCAGTCTTCTCTTCTCTACATCAATTCAAAGTCCATAATTTTATAAAGTTTGTCTGAGATGTGTGGGCGATTAGCTTCAAGTAGAGAGTTCTCCGAGAGGTAATCCAGCCATATGCAAGGTTAAGGGCTTCCTGCCCATGTTTATTTGGTCAGCAAAACTGCAACGGACAAGGATTCCCACGCAGGGGTAGAAAACATAGTCTCAAAGCATAAGTCCATCAACAATTGTAAGCCTCCTGGCTAATAAATAGACCTCACCGAATCTGCTGTAGGCATGTTCCCTCACAGCCTGCTTCCTTCTCTCTCAGCACCACCACTGATTCTACTCAGGCAAGTCAAAATTATACCCCAAATGGGGGGAGCGAGGTGTGGCCAGTCCTTAACCCCTTGCTGCCTACAGACCTTTCACTCATTTATCTTAAGAACCTCAAGATCCTGCGTGGCAGATACACCCCATCTATCACTGACAGGGGCTGTCTTTCACATACCCCCCCTCTGATGAACCCCGTGGGTTTGAACACCGGCTATAAAACAGTGGGTTCTAGAAAGGGCATCTGTATTTTTCTGGTTACAACCTGCGCCCTGTGCTCCACTTTTTAAAAGAGAAATCTTGGAGCGCCAGGAACAAAAATCCTTGCACCAGCCCTGCAGTGGCCTCTCGGGGGTCGCAGGAGACAGTGAGGGAACGAGCAGGTAGTTTTGCAGCTAGTGAAATAGCCACTGGCAGCTCGGATTCGGAGCAGGAAGACGGTGGAGAAGAGGAAAGAAGGGGCCCCAATATAAATTAGAGGATGTAGAGGACCTGCTTGAAGCCATATATGAAACACTAGAAATCGAGGAAGAGCTTCCCTCAAAGCATGACTTAATGTACCAGGGTCTAAGAAAAAAGAAGTCCAAGGTTTTCCCAGTCCACCAGGTGATGTCTGAGGTGGTGCGGAAGAATCAGGCAGACCCAGAAACCCTTTTTTGCAGCCAGCCACAAAGCGAGGTTTCCTTTTGATGACGACCCACAGGCAGTGTGGAACAAATATCCTTAATTGGATGGTCCACTGTCAAAGGTCTCCAAAAAGTCACTGTTAGCCTTCAAAGACATGGGACATCTTAAGGACTGCATGGACAAAAGGGGAGACGTGGTCTTGAAGAGGGCATGGGAAATGACTGTCGTCAGCTTGAAGCCTGCGCTACAACTTGCGTAGCCAGAAACTTAGACTTCTGGCTGTCCCAACTCCAGGATCACATCAAAAATGGTACGCCCAGGGAAGAAATGTTTAAGTCTTTGCCCGATCTCTTCAAGGCTGCGGCTATATAGCGTATGCATCCACAGAGTCTGGTAAACTTGCGGCAAGATCCGGGGCTCTAGCAGTGGCAGCTAGACGAGCCATTTGGCTGAAGACATGGTCGGGAGACCTTGCATTCAAGCTAGGATTGTGTAATCTTTTGTTTTCCAGAGATCTGTTTTTTAGGACAGGGTTGGACAAGGTCCTTCAAAAGAACATCAGACAGGAAGAAAGCCTTCCTGACCGAAAGATGCAAAGCCCCGTGGAAGAGGCTTTTTTGAGGGCAAAGGGAGCGATCTGAAGACGAAAGGAAAGATCACCCCAAGAAGCATTGGACGGACCATAAGGGGAAGCCAAAGAGCAACATTCTCTTTGGCCCTTCTGGCCAAACCCCTAAGCAGCAGTTACTACAAGATGCGAGTAAGGGGAAGATTGGCTACCTTCCTACCTCAATGGCAAAAAATGACAGCCAACACTTATGTCTTAAACATCATCGCCAGGGGTTACGCTTTTGGAATTCAACAGCTTTCCACCAGAGAGATTTCTTCTGATGAAACTTCCCAGGGATCCTGAGAAAGCTTGAGCTCTTCCCTTGCTTTTGTGAGAAATGGTAGACCAGAAGGTCCTTGTTCCAGTCCCAGAAAAAGAAGAACGGCAAGATTTCTAGTCGCACTTGTTTGTCATCAAGAAACCTTCCGGGAAGTTTCAGCTGATTTTGAATCTAAAATCCCTGAATCAATCGATGTTAGAAGATTTTAAGTTCATTATTATTTTAAGTGATAAAAGTTTGTGAAAAAATATATGAAACACATAAATGTTATATGTAATTTGTGATGGTTTCTGAAGGTTAACAGGATGGAGGACAGAGGACAGAGGAGTGGTTTAGCTGGGTAGATATTTCTATTTTGAGTTGCTATGTCAGGACAATGGGTGGAGTAATGTTGCTTATCTTTAGACTATAGCCATTTAAAGTATATATGCAAATATGGGTGTTACTAGGATATGCTGACATAACATTTTGAAACAGTATAAGAATGGATCAGATTCATGGTAGAATAGGAATGGAGTAGGGTTACCAAGAGAAAAGTAACCCAACACTTTGGAGAATGTAACATCAAGATGTCTCCTCCTCCTCCTCCTTCTGAGACCATCACCATGCCACATGTTATCGATGTAAGTCTGGTCTTTGCTTATCTTTCTGAACAAATAAACAACCTTTCTGGAAGCATCGTATGAACGAAGGATTCTTCAATTTCTACTAAGAAACTAATTCCTAAAAGTAAGTTGGAAATGCGGCCTTGGACAAAGTACAGAAACATATCTCCTATACACCCTACCCTCTAGGAGAGAGGACACTGATATTTATATAACATATAATACAAAGACATTGCTATACATTCAGAAACGCCCCTGAGAATAAGAATTGATAATATCTATAGTATGGATATTATACTTTTCTTTCAATGGCGAGCAAGCTAAAGTGGTCAATTTTTTCCCACTCCTTGACAAAGGGGGGAAACGAACACAATTTTGTGATTGATCAAGTCTCGGGAAAAAACGATCAAAGAACCTAGAAGGAGGCGTTTGCGTCAGATGTGGACAACAGTTCAGTAAAGTCGAGGGTGAGTTTTTCTTTGTCTGTTTTCTCACCTCTAGCCAAAGTTTGTAACTTTGAAAAAAAAACAAAAAAAGGAAGACCCAGCCTACGAAGTTGATTGACAAGGCCATTTGGACGGTATGCTTCAAGCTATTGTTGGAAATCCAAGACTTTGTTTGTGAAAACGTAACGTTACGTACGTGAAGATTTCTGCCAAGGTTAGTTCCTAAGAAGGTGAGAAAGTCTCACATAAGAAAATATTGGGTAGTTGCCCAAGAAGAAAAAATGTTGAATCAGGAACTGAGACTTCACGTTATTTGAAAAAGCTACCATTGAGGTACAACAGGCAGATGTATGTACTATTTGGTAAGCTAAGATGAAAGTCAGATTTTGATGTTTGAAGATGGAAAGTCCAAGAAACAGGCAAAGAAAAATCAACAGGCATGTACACTAAAGCACACTAAAGCACACTACAGCACACAATACAAGGAACAAGGCAAAAAGCTACAAGAAAATGATTCTTCCAAGAAAAAGCAACAAACGAAAGAAAACGCAATGAACGAAAGAAAACGCTACAAACGAAAGAAAAAGCAACTAACGAAAGAAAAAGCAACAAACTAAAGAAAAGGCAACGAACAACAAAGTTAAAGGACATTATTCATCTCTTGTTTTTTTTTTAAGTGCGCACAAGGACTATCATACTAACAAGGGTGAGTGTGTTTGTTTATATAAAAGGGTAACATGGGATGGTTAATATCTCAAGGCTCAGAAGTATTTTCCTGTACCATCGGAAAATTGATACATTCCATATATATGGAATACAGGAATACATGCAGTAGTAATTAATTAATGCCAGAGTGTAAAGAAGTTATTTAATAAGGAAACTAAGTTTAATGCTGCATGTAAATGTTTATGAATATTTTAGCCCTGAAAAACAGAAATGTGTGTTATTACACGTGGTCATTCTAAAACACATATATAGGGGGCAGAAAAAAAAGTTTTCAGAGAAAAAAGTATTGATTAAGATTGTGGAAAGAACTATATGAAATTGAGATTATGGAAAATAACATGGTGTTTAGTGTCTTACAAAAATCCTACAGATTTGGTTGTAAGAAATAATAAGTTAAGGATTGAACAATTTATACAAAAATTTCAAACTTAAATTTGGTTATTAAATTAAAAGTAGTAGATTGTTCTAATTTATTTAAGACTACCCAGAGAAAATATTAAAATATGAAAGTTTTGTTCAATCTAAAAAATTGTAAAAATAACAATTGTTAAAAGTCTTTGTAAAGGAGTATTTCTGGTAAAAGTAAGGACTTTGATTGAGGGAGGAGTTTTCTCGGGGATATGGCCAATCACAGTTTTTGGGCAGAACCCAATCTGTGAGTTTCACGAGATTGTCCTCTAAACAATTTTTTTGTCATTACTATAATCAGGAAAGTCATATAACGTAGTGTACATGATTTTTGGCAGATGTACAAACAAAATATGTTTAAAAAGTGGTAAAAAGGTTAAACATTTTAAAAACGAAAAACTAGATTGTTACAAAATTGTACAATGTAGTGTATACAAAGCATGATAGCTAAGACTGACTGTAACAGATCATTCTCTGAAGAGTTTGTGACATGTGAGGAGTGTATTACCAACAGAGAAATGCAGATCAAGTTACACAGACTAGTCGTCATGTCATGACATTTTTCACTTTTGTGGATCAAAACACAACACATTTTTGTGTTAAGTCTTCCAAATATCTGGAAGAGGATTCATTGATGAGAAAAATATATTTTTAAAAGGTATTATTACTTACTAAAGTAATTATTTTTAAAAAATAAAATTTTTTGGGCCTTATTAACTTTTCTCGAGAGTTCATTGAGATTTTTGCAGACAAAGTATCTGTCTGAGTAAATTTTAATGAATTATATAGGCTTACTGTAGGGCAAATATTTTTAATTACAAGAGAGAACTTATATACAATAATTTGAAGATCTAAAGAAAGCCCTTATTAATTTAGTGTTTTTGATTAATATAGAGATCTCTCTCAGCCATTTTACATTCAAGTGTATGTGGGTGATGAGACAATTTCATTGGTATTTATAAAAAAAATGTGTTAGGAGTGCATTGTCCAATGCTACAGATCAGAGACATTGTAGGTTTGGCACCATTTGTTTTGAAAACATCTTATGTTACACTAAAGGTGTTATTACAAGGAAAACAGAAGGTGTCAATGCACACAGCTTTGTCTAGTGGCAACTGGATGTTAAAAAGATCAGTTGTAGTGGTATTTAAAAATACATGGGGATTAAATAGATGCAATGTGAGGGATAGAGCCACAGTTGTATAAATTAAGGAAAAAGTCACTTATTCAACTTTTAGTGGACGCATTGAAAGCTGAACTTAAGACTGCCATGTGTTTAGCAGTCAGAGTGACAGGCATGTGTGGTTCAATCATACTGTATGAGAGGAATGTTTTTGGTTCTGAAAAGAAATTTCAACATGATCAAATTTCTTTCAGAAATAGAATATTTGGGAAAGCCCAACCTAAATTGTCAGTGTAAAGAAAAAATACAATAATCTGGTAAGATTATTCTTTTACAAGATTTAATATTAGTCACAGGATAAAGAGGGGGACTGACATTTTGTCTTAGAATCAGTACAGACTGATGAAGATAATATGTATGGTAAAAAATAATTGATTTCAACAATAATGGATAGAGTTATTTTTAAATGAAATTTTTACTTTTTGCATATCCAGGTACCTGACTGACTGACTGATTGATTGATTTTTTTGTTTAAGCTAATGAAAGAAATTCTAAACTACTCATTTTAGAACACTTTGTCATCAAACTTCTGAATAATGTTTTATTTGTTTATAGAGCAATCCAAAAGGAAAGAGTAACCTAATACTACAAAGTATTGAGGAATTTGGCAAATCTATATAGATTGATTATATTAGTTTTTTCCACTTGCTTCAGGAGGATACAAGGATGTTGTTTTTTTAGTTAATGTTTCTTTTTGATAAATTAATTGAGGTTATTCTAGGAAAAAAAATATTTTTACCAAAAGCTAAGTGTTGTGAACTTATGTCATATTCCATTGGGGTTGGATTTCAAACCATGGAATCAGATTATGATTTAAAATTTTGCAGGACATGTATGCAATTTTAGGTATTTAGTAAAGTTTTTGTTTCTTATCATCTTAAGTACTCAGGTATTGTAGAACATATGAATAGTATTATAAAGTCTAAATAGGGTAAGATGATTCAAGAATAAGGTAAAGATTGGGTGACTTATTTACCTGCTACAGTTTTAGTTTAAAAACTTTATTATTTTCTAAACATAAGGTTTGTTAACTTTTTGAGTTAATGACAGGATGTCTTTTGAGATTAGTATACTCCGTTATTTTTCTATAATCTGTTGTATAGAAAGAAGTGTGGTTGCAAACTTTGCAAACAGTTACAGGTATTTCAGAAGTTTGTTCACAAATTATGGCTAGGCCTTTGCTAAATTTAAATAGATATGATGTTTTGAATGAGATTTCTACTTCTAATGAGTATGTTTAGTAATTTATTCCAGTAGCTAAAGTTATGGTTAAGAATTAAAGATCTGAAGGTACCAGGGATGCAAACAGAGATGTCAATTGGGATGCCAATTGGAAAGATTATTTTGTTATTTTTAAGGTACATTGGAATTTTGATTTTTTGTTTCTAAATAATTAGTAATAAAATAAATAAAAATAATTGGTAAAAATAAGAATAAAATGGGTAAACACAGAAAGGATTATCAGTCTAGAATGGTTTATATTAAATAATGAAAATTTCTAAGGAAAACATATTTTTATAAGAATTTGATACTTGTTTTCATTTTCTTTTATAGATATGTCTTTCGTTTCTAAATTTAAAGAATATGATTAGATAGATAAATAAATAGAAAAATAAATAGAAAGATAGAATATATAAAACATGACAATCAAATAATGGGAACGTTTTATGTTTTTTATGTATCTACAGACGAGTAGATTATTTATTATGTTTATAATTGTTCTGTGTCAAGGATAATGTATAAAAACTTACATTGTAGAAGTTATTTGGTTATTGAAATTTCCAGGAATGGAAGAAATTTTATTTATTGATTAATAATTTATATTACGAAGCAATATAATTTGATTTTTCAAAGATATGTATTTCATCTTTATATTAAAATAGTCAAATTATATGGTTAAAGTCATAAGAGTTTCACAAGAAGTTAAATAAATTTATGAAGTTGAAGGAAGAAAATCTTTAATATTACATGATTTAAAAGGAGAATTAAAATTAATTAATAAATATAATAATTTAAATTTTCTCAATGGAATGAAATAGTTAAATATTTTTCATAGGGATATCTGAGTTTTGGAAAATGTTTATGTACAAAATCTGACACACTAAATTGTATTACTGTTTATTGTATTGTATTAATGTTTATTGTATTGTTTGTATTGAAAAAGTGGATCAGAGACCTTTATTATTTAAGATGAATGCACTTATTATATCTGTTGATTATAGTGCATTGAGGGGGAATTGTTAGAAGATTTTAAGTTCATTATTATTTTAACAGACACATTAGTTTTACTTGGAAAGGGGAGGAGCCGGATGTGGGTGCTTAGCTGACCTCGGAGATCGCTCGGGGATGCCGGAGCTCTCCTCCCTCCCTCCTCGTGGCGAGCGGTGAGGTGGCGACGCTGATAACGGCGCCTCTCGCTTGGATGCGGGCGGCCGCCTCCTACCTCTCACCCCTGGATCAGATCGTGGGACCGTGCGATAGCGGTCGCCGACCCCCCCCCCCGCGCCCCCTCTCTATTATCCCTCTCTGTTATCCCCACCCGCTCCGCTCCCGTCTCCACTGCTCTACCCTCGGAGTTTAGGAAGGGGGGCGAGCGGAGCAGCGAGGTTAAGAATCTCCCGACAAGAGCTGCTGGTGTTCCGGGAAGCCCCAGCACAAGCGAGTAATGCACTAAAAGCATATGGAGAAGGAGCTGGACGAGAAGGGTGGACGGACATTAATGACAGCTCCCTTGGAATAAAGCAATCGCAGGAGAGGCAAAGACCGACAACCCTCAGATAAGTGGAATAGTAAATAGAATTTGGAGAGGGTAAGTGCCTCATATGCAATGTCACTGCTGGAGCATGAACATGTAAATGGAAAAGGTGATATGAATTGAAAGTGATTTATACCTTAATTTTGTATGGACAGCAACATATTTAAATTATCTAAGATACCAGGTCACCTTAAGGCTTACAAAATGTATACAAAATATCTCTAAAAGGTGTAGATCTTTTCGTTTAAGGACATGGGAATTGTTTGATGTTGAAGTAAAGTAAATACAACGGAGAGGGTCTGAAAGAAATTAGAGGCAGGGCCGGCGTGTCCCTTACCTCTCTTTCTTCTATTTCGGGTCTGCCGATGTTTTTGGGACCTGATGTCTATGATTAAAAGACCTACAAGGGGCATTATTCTAAGCTGCTGATGAGGGTGCTGTCGGTACTGGGCTTCCCCCTTGGGGTTTTTCGTGTAACACCAGGGTCATTGGCGGGCAAGTGAGGACTGGAACGGTATGATATGTAAGAATCAAAACTGTATGAGAGGAAAATAAAGCTTATTTGAATCAATCACAGGCAGGGAACTGTGTAAACCCATCCAGGCCATTTCCTGTAAGGCAATTGCAAAAGGTACTTAACCCATCTGCAAGAAAAATAAAGCCTCTGGATCGGGTCCTTGGATAAGTTACTTATTAAAGGTGGTGCTTCTCTTGGTAACACCCGTCTGAATAACATTACCCCCCTTTCTGAATGGTGGGATCATAGGCCCATACATTTAAGGTACATAAAAGACAGGACCAGTATAAAGGACAAGTGTTGACAATACTGGTGCGGTGATCTCTGGGGTCTTTGTCCAATTGGGGGATTCATACCAAAGGACCCCTTGTCAGAATTAATGGAACTAAGCAGCACTACTTGGATTCTCATCAAGGTGGAGAAACCCTCCTAGGAGGGGAATCGCAGTAGAGGCCTACAGGTTCTGTGGACTTCTAGGGTCAAAGTCCACACTAGGGGAGGTCAAAGTTGGCAAAGAATGAGAGGAAAAGCGGGTAAGGGGGGAATAACAACAAATCCAGCAGGAGCGTCTGCTAGAACTAGCTCCAGCCCAGGCACAATAAGGAAGTATATGGTCCAGGATAACACGCATGCAAGCCCAGGAAAGACATCCGGATCAAAAAATAAAACCCCTGAACGCCCGCCGAAAGTTAACACAAGGAGGCAGCTAGCTGAAGTAGAATCTCTCAGTGTAAGTTCAGCAATTGTAGAAATAGCCCCAATGGAGAGTCAAAGGGAAGGAGTATTGCCAACAAAAAACGAAATAGCGGAGATGTTTGCTAGACTGGAAACCTTTATCAAAGCTGAAACAGAAGCAATACTGGGGGATATGGGCCATATACTGAGAAGAGTAGAAGAGGTTGAGACGGTGAATGAAAAACAGAGGATGGAGATGGGGAATCTGAAAGGTCAGATAGAAGAGTTGCAACGTGAACACAGGGACCTAAGATATAGACTAGAAGATCAAGAAAATCGTAACCGAAGAAAGAACCTGAGGATCAGAGGCCTCCCAGAGGCGCAGGGGGAGGGGGAAAATTTGCAGGAAAAGGTGGATCAAATTTTTGGAGGCCTCATTAATCCAAACGATAAGAGGGTTAAACTAGATAGAGTACACAGACTTAGGAAACCAGCTGAGATTAACAAGGAAGCGCCTCGAGATGTGATAGTGAGGTTTCACAACTACCAAGACAAAGAGAAAATTAGGGCAAGTTTGAGAGGCAATCAAACAATTAAATATGGTGAATCCAATTTACAAGTATATCCGGATCTGGCAGTTGAGACACGGGCAAGGAAAAGAGTTCTCAGACCATTACTGGAACAACTTAAGGCTCGAGAAGTGCAGTACTCCTGGGGGTTCCCAGCGTGCCTGATTGGGAGAAAAGATGGGCGCTCAGCGACTTTAAGGTTCCCAGAAGAGACCCAAAATTTTTGCCGCAAGCTGGACATTCCACTCGTAGATATACCAGGGTGGTGGGAGAAAACGGGAGGGCAGAGCATCGCAGAAGATATACAAAGCTGGAAACCAGTATTTAACAGGAGAGGGCCCTAAACAAGTGTAGAAATAATTCGAGGAAAATAAGCTTTTATATTCTGAGTGGAGGGGCTGGAAAATAATAAAAAAAAAAAAAAAAATAAAGTCAGAGAGAGGTGACTGGGGGGCGGTGGGGGGGCTGGGGATATGGGGGGGGATCCTGGGGGGGTGAGGGGAGGCGGGGGAGCGGAGGGGGATCCGGCGGAACCCGGGGCGGGCTGGGGGAATTTGGGACTCCCACACTGAGCTCAACCCTTGGGGGGATAACCGTAGGGCCGGGTGGAGAAAGGGAGGCCACGGTCAATAGTGCCACTAGAGGGCCTGATACCCCCATATGCAGGGGGGGGAGGGGAAGGGAGGGGGGGTGGGATTGGTGGGGGAGGGGGGGATTAAGGGAGGGTCGAGACCAGTACAATCCTATTTGCCTACCATTCTTGGGTCCGGAAAGAGAAAAGGGAAGGGAAAAAAAAAAAAAAAAAAAGAATAAATGACTGGAATAAATCTTGTAACTTATAATGTGAGGGGTCTCAATGCGCCCATAAAATGCGCTAACATTATGAGCGAGTTGAGAGCCAGTAGAGCTGGGGTGGTCTTCCTCCAGGAGACACATGTGTTTATGGGGAGAAGTCATAGGATAGTGTCTAGGGAATACCCGTTGTGGTTTTATGGAGATTCCCCAATAAGGGGTGCAAAGGGGGTGGCGATTGGATTTGCAAGGGAAATTCGCTTCCAGATAGAGGAGAGGCTAACTGATCCTGAGGGCCGATTTCTGTTCCTGAGGGGCAAACTAAATGATGAGGAATATACCTTAGTTAACATTTATTGCCCAAATGTTAACCCGGGTAAATATCTAATTGGTATATTATTGAAATTGGAAAGTTTTAGGAGAGGGAGGGTTATTGTGGCAGGAGATATGAACTTGTGCTTAGAGCCAGGTAGGGATTGTGCGTCGCGTGTGCGGGGGACTGGAGGAGTGTGGCTAAATAAACTTAAGAAAAAACTACATTTTCGTCAGCTAGTTGACGTATGGAGGATGCAGCATCAGAAAATAAAAGACTACACTTACTACTCCCCCGTCCACGCGACGTACTCAAGACTCGATTATATTTTTGTAGAACATAGGAACCTAGAAGAAGTAGAAGAAGTAAAAATAGGACCTATAACTTTTTCGGACCATGCCCCGGTGACACTGCGAATTAAACAAAAAGTTCAAATACCCCTAACAATTAATTGGAGACTAAATGAGGATCTCCTGCATGACAGGGAAATTGATAAAATAATTCAAGAAGAATTAAAATTTTATTTCAGAACTAACACCTCAAAAGAAACATCGGAGTCAATAGTCTGGGAGGCCCATAAGGCCTATATTAGGGGGATAATAATAAAGGCAGGTGCGGAGAAAGAAAGAAGACGGACTAAAAATTTTTGTGCGCTTCAGGAGGAAGTTAAAAAACTAGAACGGCAGCATAAGGAAACCGGGGAAGATGGGACTCTGGGAAAATTATATAGAGCCAGAGAAGCTATGAGACAGCAGATAGAGGCAGAAAATCGCAGAAAATACAACTTAGTCAAAAAAGAGAGATATATTCATGGAAATAGACCGGGGAGACTCCTGGCAAGGGCCCTAAGTAAAAAGAATAGTACTAGATATATTGATAAAATAAGGACGAGGTCAGGAGAAATTAGATATAAGGATGTGGATATAGCAAAAATCTTTCAAGAATTCTATGGGGATCTTTATTCATTAAACAAAAAGAAGGATAAAGAGAGAGGGCAAAAACAAGAAAAAATTAGAAATTATTTAAAAGAAACAGGGATGGTTAAAATAACAGAAGAGGAGAGAACATCCTTGGAGGCCCCTATTACAGAGCCCGAGATAAGGAAGGCCATCAAAGAGACCCAGATAGGAAAGAGCCCTGGTCCAGATGGGCTGACAGCAATATACTATAAGAAATATCAAGACTATCTAGTGCCAAAACTTTGCGCCTACATGAACGAAATAGGAGAGAGAGGGGAAATGAGCAGAGATGCTCTGGCGGCAAACATAGCGATTATTCACAAGGAAGGAAAGGATGACACATTATGTTCTAGCTATAGGCCCATATCCCTTCTAAATAGTGATACAAAATTATTTGCAAAAATAATAGCGGGCAGAATAAAACAAACAATTAAGAATATCATCCACCCTGATCAAGTAGGATTTATACCGGGTAGACAGGGAAAGGATAACAGTATTAAAACCCTCTTGATAACACAGGAAATTAAAAAGAGTGGAGTCCCAGGTCTGCTCCTGTCTATAGACGCTGAAAAAGCGTTTGACAGGGTGGACTGGGACTTCATGTTGGAATCACTCAAAGAAGTAGGATATGGGGATAAGATTTGTACCTGGATCAGGGCGCTTTACTCCAAACCATCAGCGAGAGTTAAAATAAATGGGTCCCTGTCCGAACCCTTTTTTATGTATAATGGAACGAGACAGGGATGTCCAGTCTCTCCAATGCTCTTTCTGCTGGCACTAGAACCCCTTCTTACTAGGTTAAGGCAGAATCCGAACATTAGGGGAGTAAGTATAGGCGAAACCGAATATAAGCTCGCAGCCTATGCGGATGATATTCTCCTATATATAACAAACCCAAGGGTTTCCCTACCGAACGTGCTGGCCACAATGCAGGAGTACGGGAAATTATCCAATTTTAAAGTAAATACCACTAAATCAGTTGTATTAGACATAAACCCTAACAAAACAAGAGACCACGCATATCAGGAACACTTTCCCTTCAGATGGAAGAAAGAAGCCCTAAACTACTTAGGAATCAAAATTACACCATCGGCAGGAAAATTATATCAAGCAAACTTTTTGCCACTTATTAATGAGGTAAAAGCAGAATTAAATAGAATACACCGGGGACAACTGTCGTGGGCGGGAAGAATCAACATTTTTAAAATGGTTATTTTACCAAAAATAACATATAAAATGCAGATGCTCCCAATCACGCTCCCACCTGCATACCTCAAAAGACTACACTCAATGATATTAAGGTTCATATGGAAAGGGAAAACACCACGGTTAAAGTACACTCAATTAATAAATGTTAAAAGTAAAGGGGGGTGGGGAGCACCAGATATTGGTAAATATTACGAGGCTATTGCACTTGCGAGAGTAGTAGAATGGGTTAAAAATAAGGGAAAACAGTGGGTAGAAATTGAAAATAAAATAAGTAAGGCAAATTTACACAAGATAATATGGTGTTCACCAAAAATAAGAAAACATAATATAGAATCACATGAAATCACGAGACATGCACTTAGAACATGGGATCTTATGCACAAAAGGGAACATTGGGAATATAACTCACTGCTAATGTCACTAAAGGACGTAGACTATTTTCCGCCGGGGAAGGAAGAGTGGTTTGGTAAATGGCTCCTAGATGAGAACGTGCAACTGAAGGATGTAGTGTAGAAGAGTAAAATATGCTCCATACAAGAACTTAGGAACAGAAGAGACAGGATAAGTATCAACCCATGGCGCTATGGTCAACTGAAACACTTTGTGGAATCCCTACCTCAACCAATTAGGACAACAAAAAACTTACTCCCATTTGAAAAAATATGCATGGAAACAGATGGAAGAGGGGGTTTCTCCCGCATATACAAAATATTAGTGGAGCTGAGGAAAGGGGACACCCGGGCTTTCATAGGCAAATGGGAGATGGAGTTAGGTTTAACGCTGACCGAGCCAGAGGTAGATTTGATACTGAAGCGACTCCTGACTACGTCAGTCAATTATAAAGTATTGGAGATTAACTATAAGTGCCTAATGAGAATGTACATGACCCCGGAAAGGATTCATAAAATTGATGGGGGAAGATCCCGGCTCTGTTGGAGGGGATGTAATGAGATAGGGACGATGGCCCATATGTGGTGGACGTGTCGTGAGATAGGAGTCTTCTGGGAGGAGATTAAAAAATACACTAAAATGATCACAAATTTGGATCTGCCAAAGGACCCTAGGGTTCTTATATTTCACTTGAGTGAAATGCCCACGAGGGCCTATCTCAGGACACTCCTGCCCCACCTTATAGATGCAGCTAAAAGCATAATTGTCAAAAATTGGAAAAGAAAAGAAAGACCAAGCATGAGGGAATGGATCAATAAGATAAATGAGATACAGGAGTTGGAATACTTAAGGTTTAGTGACGGGACAAAAATGGAGGTTTATAGGACAAAGTGGGAAGTATGGGAAAAATTAAAAAAATCTATAAAAGCAACTGAGATATGGTCACATGAGTAGTGGAGAGGGCAGTTTTGAGCTAGGGTAGACGTGGGAAACCAAAAGGAAAGGGGGTGAAGCGAGGAGGTACGGTCTCGGGGTGGGCAGAGGGGTGGAGGGGGGGTGGGGTAGGAAGTAAGAAAGTAATAATAAACAGCAGAAGCAGGGGGGGTATATTGTTTCCTTTTACTATATTCCTAGTGTTATGAATTAAGCAAATAGAGCAAAAGCCACAATGATGTGAGGATCAAGGGGAAGAATTTTTGAATATTAATTTGAAAAAATGAATTCCCACGGTAAATCTTCTTGCTGAGGTGGCAAAAAAAAAAAAAAAAAAAAAAAAAAAAAGTTCATTATTATTTTAAGTGATAAAAGTTTCTGAAAAAATATTTGAAACACATAAATGTTATATGTAATTTGTGATGGTTTCTGAAGGTTAACAGGATGGAGGACAGAGGACAGAGGAGTGGTTTAGCTGGGTAGATATTTCTATTTTGAGTTGCTATGTCAGGACAATGGGTGGAGTAATGTTGCTTATCTTTAGACTATAGCCATTTAAAGTATATATGCAAATATGGGTGTTACTAGGATATGCTGACATAACATTTTGAAACAGTATAAGAATGGATCAGATTCATGGTAGAATAGAATGGAGTAGGGTTAACAAGAGAAAAGTAACCCAACACTTTGGAGAATGTAACATCAAGATGTCTCCTCCTCCTCCTCCTTCTGAGACCATCACCATGCCACATGTTATCGATGTAAGTCTGGTCTTTGCTTATCTTTCTGAACAAATAAACAACCTTTCTGGAAGCATCGTATGAATGAAGGATTCTTCAATTTCTACTAAGAAACTAATTCCTAAAAGTAAGTTGGAAATGCGGCCTTGGACAAAGTACAGAAACATATCTCCTATACACCCTACCCTCTAGGAGAGAGGACACTGATATTTATATAACATATAACACAAAGACATTGCTATACATCCAGAAACGCCCCTGAGAATAAGAATTGATAATATCTATAGTATGGATATTATACTTTTCTTTCAATCGATTTGATACAAGTTCCGCATGGAATCAATATTTTCAGTAAAAAATATCCTTCAACCAAGAACCTTTATGGCGACCATGGACTTCAGGGATGCCTATCTCCACATTCCCATACAAGAAGACTCCCAGAGATACCCAAGAATGGCAGTGGAGATAGAGGGGAAAGAAAACCATTTCCAGAGGAGGGCTCTCCCCTTCGGGCTATCCTCTTCACTGAGGATATTCACCAATCTCCTAGCCAAAGCCTTGGCCCCTCTGTGATTGAAGACAATGACAATAGTTCCTTATTTGAATGACCTGTTCTTCGCAGAACCATCAGAACTACAGCTGGCTAAAGACCTTGCGGTGGCCCAACAATGGCTCTAGTCACTAGGGGGGATCCTAAATATTGAAAAATCAAACCTTTGTCCTGCCCAGAACATATGATTTTTGGGATATTTTCTCAGTTCCACAGAACAGAAAATATTTTTACCGGAAGAAAAAATTCAGGGCCTAACCAGGAGAGTGAGTTCAAAACAGAACAACCTTCCATGTCAATCAGAGAGCTGATGTCAGTTCTTGGTCTGATGAGCTCAACGATCCCAGCGGTTCAATGGGCAAAGTTTCCTCTAAGGCCTCTACAAGTGTCGTGGAAAGTGTTCAACTGCTGGTGGCACTGTGGCTCCCAGATCTATAGGCTGCAGTTCCGGTGTCCACCAGCAGGTGTCTCTCAGCAGTCAGGGGCTGATATCATCTCATGCAATCAGCCATCACCTGATGCTAATTGCAGGAAGTATATTTAAACCCAGTGCATGCTCTTCCTCATTGCCTTGGTATTGTCTCCATGTGCCCCAGACCTGCTTTCCAGTGTTCCTGTATCTTGCATCCTGTTTCCTGTTCCTGGACCCTGATCCCTACCCTGCAGCCTAAATCCTTCCCACCTGCTCTTTGTCTCCTGTTACCCTCTCCTTATCCAGTCTTACACCCAGCTTCCTCTGCTTGATCTCCTGTGTATGACCCTGGTCTCGGTCCGATTACACTTTGCATTCCGCACATGTTGTATATATTTGATTTAGGCTGTTCATTGTGTGTCACTCTTTGGTTCACTGGTTTGTCTTACACAGTTTGGTATTTTGGAGGTGCGTTTACACTTATGTTATTCCCTTAGCTTTTAAATAAATTATATTATTTTACAATCTACTTGTGCCTGGTATTCTCTGTGGCAGTCCACACATTTCTGGTCACACTGATTACTGACAACAAGCCTTTCTTCTGCAAGAATAACAAGAGAAACTAGACTGAACACTGACTTCCAGCTTCAGTGAAGAGAGCATTTTGTCTGGCATGGTCCTTTCCAACCTCACGGAAATTGACCATGGACACGAGCAGGTGGGGATGGAGAGCCCATCTGGCAGGTCCACCCGCTCAGGGTAAATGATCCGCGGAAGAAGCACAAGTGTCCTTATATTGGAGGGTGCCTATGGGGAATTTATTCGAGCTAGATGTAATTGTTCACCAGAATCAGCCTTTAAATGGGAATGTGGGGTTATTCATCATCGCCTGTTAAATAGAGGGTAAATCATTCCAAATATACATCAAGGACTAGAATGAGCGCTGATGAAAAAATAGAGGAAAACCTAATACTTTCAGAAATAATTGTAACAGGCCAACCCATTACCTTTGTAACTACATTTTCTCAATAATATCATTAAATTTCCAAAAAAATAAAAAGGAATCTGCCTATATTATACACAGACAGGGCCGCCATCAGGGGGCTACAGCTGATTAACATGTACCAGGCCATAGTGTCTGGAGGGGCCCGGGTCCCAGCAACCAGGAAGTGTGCAGGAGAGAGGAGCCGGAGGAGACATAGTGCAGGAGAAAGGGAGAAAGGCGCCGTAGGCGAAGCACATACTAAGCACAGTAAGCTGGCAGGGCTGAGACTCGGGAGATTTTATGGGGGAGGGACTTAACAGCCTTTCAGTTGCTCATTGGCTAAGGAGGCAGCAGGAGGCGGGCTGCTTTGCCTCATGCTGTCTCCTTAGCCAATAGTTACACAGGGTGGACTGTCGATCACTGCAGAGCCTCGTGCTTCCTGTGTCGGTGGGACGGAATTCCTCTGCAAAGAAGCTACTGCAGAGATCGAGGCGAGTGCAAAAAAAAAAAAAAAAAAAGTGTTTCCCTGAAGCTGCTAGAAGACATGTACAGTGTACAGCCTGTGCTCCCCTGGTAATATCACTGTATTGGCAGTCCTATTGCTGTCCTTTTAGCAGAGTGAAAGTAACTTTACACATGTGTAGCATAGGTGTCAGCTGATGTCACCATGTTCAAAGGACAGCAATATGGGTAGCATTAGAGTGACTGTTATTGGTGGGCAATTGCGTATAGTTTATATATTGTTTTTGTGCGTGCTTGCAAAATTAAAGTGGGCCAATCTGGATGAAGTCCAGGGCCAAAGTTTTCTCCCAATTCAGCCCTGATTATAGCAGCCCAACAGCATAACGTCATTATTTTTTGTTTATAAAAGGGAAAACCATGCATTTTAAAGCACATTTGAAGAGTGTATTATTTATAGATAAGACAGATATGAAAGCACATAGGGCTTTCTATACATAAGAGCAAATTCCAACTAAAAGTGGTAAATGTGCGAACATGGTACAGGAGGTGGTCATAGGCTGTGCGGACATGGTACCGGAGGACATACACAGGCTGCGGAAATGGTAAAGGGGATGCAGAGGCTGTGGACATGGTACAGGAGGACATATCAGAGGCTGTGGACATGGAGGAGAAGGACATATCAGAGGCTGTGGACATGGAGGAGAAGGACATATCAGGGGCTGTGGACATGGAGGAGAAAGACATGTCAGAGGCTGTGGACATGGAGGAGAAGGACATGTCAGAGGCTGCAGACATGGCACAGGAGATGCAGAGGCTGTGGACATGGTACAGGAGATGCAGGGGCCGTGCACATGGTACAGGAGATGCAGAGGCTGCGGACATGGTACAGGAGATGCAGAGGCTGCGGACATGGTACAGAAGATGCAAAGGCTGCGGACATGGTATAGGAGATGCAAAGGCTGCGGACATGGTATAGGAGATGGAGGCTGCGAACATGGTATAGGTGAGGCAGAGGCTGCGGACATGGTACAGGAGATGCAGAGGCTGCGGACATGGTACAGGAGATGCAGAGGCTGTGGACATGGTACAGGAGATGCAGAGGCTGCGGACATGGTAGAGGAGATGCAGAGGCTGCGGACATGGTAGAGGAGATGCAGAGGCTGAAAACATGGTAGAGGAGATGCAGAGGCTGAAAACATGGTAGAGGAGATGCAGTAAGAGTCCAGGGCTTACTACGCATGCACCAATGGCGCATTGCCGCAAGAGGAAATCTGTGCCAACTGAGCATACGCCAAAGACGCCTCACTGCGCCAACCCACACCTGCGCAGAAGACCTGAGGGAAAAAGGTGGGAAAATTCCCAGGAGGAGCACAGGAAATTACCTCAACCTGATGGAAAAAGGTGGGAAAATGCCCAGGAGGCACACAAAAAGTGACCTCAAACTTCCCTATATAACCCAGCCCAGACACTGCCAAATTGCTGGATTATCTTCAGCCCCCCCTATTCCTGTGCTAGTGTGTGATCTGTCTGAATTTGTTGTGACCTGGAAACCTATTTCACTACTCTTGTTTGCTGCTTGCCATTGACCATTCTACTTCTTTGCCCCTTTTGTACTCAGCTGCCAGATTGGAACTGACCCCGGCTTGGATCTCGACCATTCTTTTTCTGATTAAACCTTTTATACTTCGTTGCCAAACTGGACTGGACCTCGGCTCGGATCTCGGACTAAGGCTTGCACGGTGCTCTGCACCCCTGGCACCGGTGTCCACCAATTCTCTGTCTCCAACTCCAGAGGCTTCAAGGACCCGAGGTGCAAGGGAGGCCTACCCGTCACTTCGGTTTCACCTCAGGTAGGTGGCCCTCATGACAGAATAATCCAGCCATGTCTGAGGGGAGTGCTTCTGCCTTCGAGGCCCTGTGCCAACAAATGGCCTCTGTGTCTCAGGCCCTGGCGTCCATACAAGAGGGGTATTTTCAACTGGAAGGTCGGCTGACTGCAATGGCCAATACCTCAGTTCGGAGCCCTGCGGAACCACCTGTTATGGCTATGGAGCAGCCCATCTCTACTCCAGCTCCTGAACCACAGTTTCCTATGTCGGAACGCTTTTCAGGGGTTCGCCACAAGTTCCGGGCTTTCAGGAACGCCTCTCGGCTATACTTTACCTTACAGCCTAGGGCATTCTCTTCAGGGGATACAAAGGTCGGGTTTGTAGTAGCCTTACTTACAGAAGAACCTCAGGCATGGGCTCATCAGCTATTGGAAAGGCAAAGTCCTATACTGCACTCACTGTCTTCTTTCTTCGATGCCATGGCAATGCTCTATGATGACCCACAACGAACTACCACGGCCAAAACAGTGTTGACCTCTCTACAACAGGGCAAACGCCCTGTTGAGGACTACGTAATGGAATTCTGCAAGTGAGCGGCAAACACTGCATGGAACGACGCTGCCTTGCGCCATCAGTTTTGCTTTGGCCTGTCCGAGCCCCTCAAAGACGAATTAGCAAGAGTGGGGCTCCCTGATACATTGGAACCTACAATTCAGTTGGCTATCCAGCTTGATCGCAGACTTAGAGAATGTCGCAGGGAACTATCCGGTATGGCCCGTCCCACATGGATGCTCCCACGAGTACCCATGGCTCCACACCTGAGAACCCCTGAGACCCACGCATCAACCCCAATTCATGATGCAGAACCGATGCAACTCAGCTTAGTTCGTGCACCCCTCACACCCAAAGAGAGACAATGCCTTTGCCTGAACAATCAATGCCTGTATTGTGGTGGAGCGGGTCACTTTCTTCAGGGATGTCCCATTAGGCCAAGTAAGTGGATCGAACCACCATCTGTTTCGCCATACGTTGTTAAATCCTCGCATCTCACTCTCTGCCTCTCTTTGCAGATACTGGGAAGGACAATCTGAGTAATAGCCATTATTGTCTCTGGGGCTTGCAGCTGCTTTATTGTCATCCACTTCTCCAAAAAGTGTGGAATCCCACTATGCAAGAATCCCCAGCATTTACTGTTCATCTGGCAGATGGCTCCACACCAACCTCTGGTCCAATAACCCCAACAAGGCTGTTTGACGGTTCAACCCCTTTCCACAGATGACAACATCTTCTCCCCCAGGTTTACAGAGACTTCCTGGACATCTTCGACAGAGGATGCAGACACGGTTCAGGAGATGCAGAGGCAGCGGACGTGGTTCAGGAGATGCAGAGGCTGCGGACGTGGTTCAGGAGATGCAGAGGCTGCGGATGTGGTACAGGAGATGCAGAGGCTGCGGACGTGGTACAGGAGATGCAGAGGCTGCGGATGTGGTACAGGAGATGCAGAGGCTGCGGATGTGGTACAGGAGATGCAGAGGCTGCGGACGCGGTACAGGAGATGCAGAGGCTGCGGACGTGGTACAGGAGATGCAGAGGCTGCAGATGTGGTACAGGAGATGCAGAGGCTGCGGGCGTGGTACAGGAGATGCTGTAAGGTCCAGGGCTTACTACGCATGCACCAATGACGCATTGCCGCAAGAGGAAATTTGTGCCAACTGAGCATGCGCAAAGACGCCTACTGCGCCAACCCGCACCTGTGCAGAAGACCTGATGGAAAAGGGCAGGAAAATGCCCAGGAGGCACACAGGAAGTGACCTCAAACTTCCCTATATAAGCCCAGCCCAGACACTGCCAAATTGCTGGATTATCTTCAGTCCCCACTTGTTCCTCTGCTAGTGTGTGTGATCTGTCTGAACCTGTTGTGACCTGGAAACCTATTTGACTACTCTTGATTGCTGCTTGCCACTGACCTCGGATTTGTACCTTAACCATTCTATTTCCTTGCCCTTTTTGTACTCAGCTGCCAGAGTGGAACCAATCCAGGCTTGGATCTCAATCATTCTTCTTCTGATTAACACTTTTATACTTCATTGCCAAGCTGGACTGGACCTCGGCTTGGATCTGACTAAGACATGCACGGTGCTCTGCACCCCTGGCACCCGTGCCACTCGGTGTCCACCAAGTCTCTGTCTTCATCTCCAGAGGCTTCAAGGACCCGAGGTGCAAGGGAGGCCTCCCCACTACTTCAGTCTCACCTCAGGTACATGGCCCTCGTGACAGATGCACAGGCCGCGGCCATGGTACAGGAGATGCACAGGCTGCAGCCATGGCACAGGAGATGCAGACATGGTACAAGAAGTGCAGAGGCTGCAGACATGGTACAGGAAGTGCAGAGGCTGCAGGCATGGTACAGGAGATGCAGAGGCTGCAGACATGGTACAGGAGATGCAGAGGCTGCAGATATGGTACAGGAGATGCAGAGGCTGCAGATATGGTACAGGTGATGCAGAGGCTGCGGACATGGTACAGGAGATGCAGAGGCTGCGGACATGGTACAGGAGATGCAGAGGCTGCGGACATGGTACAGGAGATGCAGAGGCTGCGTATTTGGTACAGGAGATGCAGAGGCTGCGGACATGGTGCAGGAGATGCAGAGGCTGCGTACATGATACAGGAAATGAAATAAATATAGGTGATGCCTATAAGCTGCGCACAATGAACAAACAATAAACTGAAAAATTAAAAAGATTATACTGTGAACCTGTGAGGAACAGCTTGTAGTGAGAGTAAGTCTAAAAATGCGTTAAAGAAATCAAATAAATCTTATACCGCGTTCCAAAAACCAATCATATACCATAAATAAGTAAATACATGGGGTACTCAAATTAAATTAAACGTGCTAAAATTGTGATAGTAAATACTAAATTTAAATGTCCATGTAAAATAAATTGAATTAATTAAATTAAACGTCCGTGAGCCACCACCAAAGTCTTCAAATGAAATGAAATGTATTTATTTGATTTCTTTAACACATTTTTAGACTGGTCTCACTACAAGCTGCTCCTCACAGGTTCACAGTATAATTTTTAAATTTTTCAGTTTATTGTTTGTTCTGTGTGCACAACTTATAGGCATTACCTATATTTTTTTCACTTATTTCACGTCCACTTAGGAGGTTACAGCCAGAAACAATGGATATTTTTGAATTTATGAACAATAGAGTTTTAAATGTCAAAAGTTTTTTTACCACTGCACAGAATTCTACTCACAAGGTGGGACATACTACTTTTAGAACAATATAGCAGGCACAAAATGCCACCCAGACATTTAAGATGAGACTTGGGTCCCAGTGATGGGTTAACCGAACAAGATTTTGTCAACGGTTGGTTTAATTTTTTAAATATTAGTGAACATAAATTAAAAGATTTAATTATATCAAGAAGGAGGGTCAAATTAGCTCAAATTGAAACTAAGATCACAGAATTAAAAGAAGTATTAAGCCCATTCAAAGATTCTCCAGAATATAAAGAAAAATCCACTTCTTTTATTGAAAAAAATGAGACAATAAAGCCAAAAAGATCAAGAAATATCAGAGAGATCTTAAAGATTATGGTGACAATTCAGTGTACCAGTGGCAGGAAGATGTGAAGGAGGCAGCTATTGTCTCTGCCGCCTCCTCACCTGTTCACAGCTCCAGGAGAGACAACACAGTCCCGACACCGGGCCCCTCTAACCTTGGGAGGTCTGGAGGCAACACACCAGTTCCACCTAGAGGAGGTGCCAGAGCAGGTAGTTTGGGAAGAGGAAGCCTACCTCTGGGTTCCAACAAGTCCCAGGCTGGTACTTCTAAAAATTCTTACCAACAGGGACCTACCAAATATGGGGTACCCACACAGAATCGTTTTCAACCTTTACAGTATTACAGCGGACCCCCTGGGGGGCAATCAACATTCTAGGGGTTTTCCACGGAGAGGACATGGAGACCCACCAGGATCTTGCAAAAGGGGGAGCTGGAAACACCACAGAGGCCCCTATGGCACCAAAGGGGGGAGAGGGGGCCAACAGTGGAATCAATCATGGGCACCCCAATATGAGGGACCCCCAGATGTATGGCACCAACTCGAACCAGAGTGACACCATTGGGAGGCCCCACATTGGCAACAGAATGGCCCACCGAGAGACGCCCCAGAGGATGTAGAGAGGGGAGAAAGACTAAAAAGAAAGGGGTACTGTCACGGAACGCCCCACACTCCGCTTGAGTGCTTCCGTCATATACCGCTTCCTAAGTTCTGGAACACGAGTCCAATGGATCTGGCTATAGGAACCCCAAGAACTAGACAACACCAGTCTTGGAGTACATCAGAACTGTCTTTATTTTTAGATCTCACAGACCTTTATACAGCAGGGATGACTCAAAGCTAACCTAATTAACATGACCTAATTTACTACAAAATGTACCCAGACCAGATGACAGTCTTGTGGGCACCGAGCTTCACACATTAATACAATTAACAATACAAACAACAATCTCCCCCCTCCTCAGCCTAGACCATTCGTCTATTAGCCAGTGCTGGTGGCTAATGTGATCAGCTCTCTCAATTAACATAAACACATGTTGATAACACCAGCATCTCCTCACAGGATGTGTCCCAACAGAATGAATCAGTCTTATCAGCAGGGGGCTGCTGGAGGAATCCCCCCTCCCTCTTCAGGGACACAAATATACAGTAAGGAGTCCCCATACAATATATACATGACTGAGTCCGATTAATACAGTTCAGACTGGATTTCTCATTCACCTCAAATGCTAGGGCCCATAATCGGTGGGCAACAGGCTTGCATACAGTCCTCTCCAACAGCCTCCGCTCTGGCCATGCCCGTGACAGGTACCAATTGGTAAAGGGATATTTAATCTCGGAGGGGAGACTTTTACCACCAATGAGTTGATGGTTTTAGAGCTTGGACTTAAATAGGCTCAGGATAAAAGTTTGGAAAGGTTAAATGCTTTCATTGATAACGAAAGGTTCATAAAGCTATGTACACATTATTAGATTTTCTGCTGATTTTTTTTGTCTTCAGATTTACCAAAACCATGTAATATGAGGTCAAACCTTAAGAGTTTCAATTTGTATGCAATCAGGCAGGCCCTTGGACTACACGGATTTGGTAAATCTGAAGGCAAAAATCAGCAGAAAATCGAATGCCTTGTTTCCACTGAACGGATCGGTTCGGTTCATTTCGGTACGGTACGCTATTTTGAGTGTTTCCATTATGAAAGCGGCCCATACAACCAATCCGAACCGCACCATTCTGGGTCCTGCTTCAGATGTGGGGCCATAGAAAATGGTACGGTTCGGTTAGGGCGGAGCTATGATACATTCCACTGATTGGTGGACGTGTGACGCCATGCTAGACATTTTTTATAAACCCACGTATGGCCCCTGGTGGTCTGACTGGCAGTGGAAACGCTCACCTGAATAGGCCGGACCATTCTAGGCCTTCCAAACTGTACCGACCCGAACCGATCCGCTCAGTGGAAACGAGGCATAATAGTGTGTATGGGGCTTTAGAAAGCTGAATATAAAAGAAATGTTATGCAGAGAAACCCAATACAGACATTTTAGATAGGGAATATCCAAAATGGTTTTAAAATTACTGCGCTGTCATAAAAAGTAATTATGTGAAAAAATTAGTGCTTAAAAGTGAAATTGAAATAAGTATGGAAAAGCAGCTGCGACTTCCTGCGAGATACACACACACACCCAATCAAGTTGCGCTATATTTTCCATAAAAAATGTGAATATGTGCAATTAATTAATCTTATTCAACCCTTATGAAGTGAAAATCATGAATAAAAATTGATCAGCACACTATAATCATTCCATTCAATTGATAGTAGATCACCAATGTGAAATCAGCACACAATACACCCAGGAATAGCGATGAGAAAAGATGTGCCTTCCACCTGCACACACACTGCTGCTTACCGACTATTACAGGAGATCACATTTGCTTCTGGCTTAATACTCCACCTGGGCCTTTAAATATGCAGCGAAGGTCACAGCGTCTTCCCAGATGTTTACCATTCACAGGTACACGTTGCTAGATAATCCCCATGAGAAAATAAAAGCTTCCATAGCATAAAATCTTTGGGTGACTTAAGTATAAAAAGTATTGCACTTACATTTAAACAAATTCATGCAGTAAAACTCCAAGCCGGCCAGCTCTCTATTGCAGCCCTTTGTTCCGGGACTTGTGTGAACGCGGTGACGTAGCTCCTTCCTACGCATTTCATCACAATTGATGTGCCCCAGGACGACGTCAATTGTGATGTCCTTTTTTCCCCCACAAATAGAGCTTTCTTTTGGTGGTATTTGATCACCTCTGCGGTTTTTATTTTTATTTACAAAAGAAGAGCGACAATTTAAAAAAAACACAATAGCTTTTACTTTTTGCTATAATAAATATCCCAATTTAAAAAAAAATTTCCTCAGTTTAGACCAATATGTATTATTCTACATATTTTTGGTAAAAAAAATTGCAATAAGCTTATATTGGTTTGCGCAAAAGTTATAGCGTCTACAAAATAGGGGCTAGATTTATGGCATTTTTATTATTATTATTTTTTTACTAGTAATGGCAGTGATCAACAATTTTTATCTGGACTGCGATATTGCGGCGGACAAATTGGACACTTTTGACACATTTTTTGGACCAGTAACATTTACACAGAGATCAGTGCTATAAAAATGCACTAATTACGGTATAAATGTCACTGGCAAGGAAGGGGTTAACACTAGGGGGCGATCAAGGGGTTAACTGTGATCCCTAGGTGTGTTCTAACTGTGGGGGAGATGGGACTGACTAGGGGAGGAGACCGACTTGGTATGAGGACACGATTGGTCTGCTCTCCCCTGAGAGAACCGGGATTTGTGTGTTTACACACACAGATCCTGGTTCTCGCTCTGTCACGAGCGATCGCAGGTGCCCGGCGGTCATTGTGACGGCTCTGGGGACACACTGTGGCCACGTGTGCCTCCTACAGCGTCTTAAAGAGGCAACGTACAGCTATGATGGCTCGCCCAGGGGAGCCATCCTGCCATGGTATAACTGTGGTGGCCAGTCGGGAACCGGTTAAAGGTGTAGCAATGGGGGCCAAGTATGCCCCTAGTGTTGCCAACCTTCTCCTCAGTCACTGAGAGGAACAAGTAATTTACAAAGAACCTATTCCTGACGTCATTCTGTACAAACGATACATTATGGAACGGTAGCATGGAGAAACTGTCAGAGTTCATTACAAACATTTATATCAACCAGTTTGGTTTAAAATTCACTGGCACTTGTGATTTGTACCATATCAGGATCTGGTACTCGCCAAGGCAGAGGGACATATTATTAAGAAAACATTTTTCAAGGGAACCGATAAGAATGGCTACACTCCTATGGCCAGTTGACATCATCCCAAATGGTTGGGAGCAATCCCTAAGGAACAACTGATGCGCATCCATCGTAATTGTGCCAAAATAGAGGACTATGTTGAACAATCCGAATTGTTGGTCAATAGGTTCAAAAGGCTATAGAGATGCCACTTTGGCAGTTGTTCGGACGCAGGTATTTTTTTTTATAATTTTATTTATTTTTATTTTATATAAACAGGAGAGAAATGAACAATCCTTCTGTATATTACATTCCATTTCTGCACATACAGCCAGACAAGAAATAAAAAAAAAAACAAAAAAAAAAACATGATAATAACTCGTTACATTCCTTTCCATCTACTCCTGTCTGTTTCTAATATATTATCCAATAAAGATGGATAAAAGAATTAACCCAAATAAACATAAAGAAGTCACAAAAGAGGCAAAGAAAACAAAGAAATTAGAGGAGTAATCTTTCTCTCTCATTTCTGCCCTCAATGTTGTTACTCCTTGCCGCGTCAGGAGGGGGACGCTTCCCCCAGACCCGGCCATAATACTCCAACTCAGTATACTCATAATACTCCACTCTCAGTATTCTGACTGCAATTCCTATTTATAGTCCATTTCCCCCTCCTTTCCCTACCCCACTCCAAAAAAAAAAAAAAAAATTACCCCCCCCCCCTTTAATTTGTATCAATTCATTTTTTCCCTTCCTCCGAAGAAATAAAACAGATCCATGGCGACCACGTTTTTAAATAAATTTCCCTTTTTTTTTCTAATTGTCCAGACTAGATCTTCCATCCTGTTTACTTCCTCTACTTTCCTAATCCACATACTCACTGTAGGGGGTTGTGCCTGTTTCCACTTAAGCGGGATGCATGCTTTAGCTGCATTCACCAAATGACACAAAATGGAGTTCCTATATATTTTCCCCAGAATCTCTGACAGATGCAAAAGGAAAAAAGCTGGGTCTTCCTGTATTTCCACATCGCTAACTTTTTGAATTATCTCCCGGACCTCCCTCCAAAATGTCCTCACTCTGGGACAAGACCAAAAAACATGTAACAAAGTCCCCTGTTCTATCTGGCATCGCCAGCATCAGTCTGATGCATTCGGGAAACATTTTTGAAGTTTATCTGGGGTTCTGTACCATCGTGAAATGATTTTATAATTAGTTTCCTGTATTTTGGTACATATTGCTGTCTTAAATATTGAGTGTATCATATTTGTTTTTTGTTCCTCCGAAAAGGTCCTCCCCAAATCTGTTTCCCATTTCCGGAGGAAAGGTAACTGATAGTTCTCCAATGGTTTAATCAACAACACATACATTCTGGAGACAGCATGCTTTATTGGTTCAGTCTCCATACAATATTTCTCAAGTGGTAACAGATTCCGATCCAGAGGACTTGGTGGTACCCTAGCATATAGATAATGTCGTAGTTGTACCGCTGACCAAAAATCTAATTGGAAGGGGCCATTTCTGTCTACCAATTCCTGCACTGTTGGCCATCTGCCAGATCTCAGAAAATGCAATGCCTGATACAGTCCCCGTTTGATCAGGACGTCAAAAGGTCCTTTTTGTGTTCCTAATATGAATTGCGGGTTCCTCAATATAGGTACTAAGGGTGATTCCTGTGTTGATAACTTACCCTTAAAAAAGAGTTTATAACAAACACGGAGGGTAGGTCCTATTGTTGGGTGTGTCTTAGTTTTATATGCCAAATCCTTAAAACACCAAGGGGCCCTATACAGTAACTCCCCACTCTGCGCTTGCTCCAATCTTGGCCAGATTTTAAGTTCTCCATGTCGGCACCAATCCAACAGGCGGCCCAGATGTACTGCCTGGTAATATATATATATATATATATATATATATATATATATATATATATATATATATATCTGGGACAGCCAGCCCCTCTTTTTGTTTTCGTAGGGAGGACAACAGTGTCCTCCTGATCCTAGGATGTTTGTGTGCCCAGATGAATTTTGTAAATATTTGTATATTTCTAAAGAAATTCCTAGGGATTGCAATTGGGATTGCCTGAAGGAGGTACAGAATCATTGGTAGAATATTCATCTTAATTATATTGCTTCTTCCAAACCAGGAATGTAATCCCTTATGCCATCTCTGCAATAAGCCTCGCACCTTTTTTAATGCTGGTGGGAAATTAAGCTCATATGTTTTAGAAGGGTCCACTGCTATACAAGTCCCTAGATACTTCAGGAATTGGTCTGGCCATTGATCGGACACAGGTATTAAATATGGACCGCCAAGGTTTGTTGGTAGACAAACCTAAAAAATCTAGTACTAATAGAAACAATATGGTATTTCTAAAGGAATCTAATGGGGATTATAGATCTGTCAGGAAAGGTCCCCTCTGCTGGTAATATCGATCATTTGGCGTGCAGTACTGAGGTCCACCAGCAGGTGTCTCCTGGCGGTTTGGAGCTGTCAGAAGAGCTTTCCCTGCTGGTATTTTGTCACCTTTGGGCCACAGTACTGGCATCCACCAGCAGAGGAATCCTGGCAGTATGGAGCAGGTATTTCCCTCTGCAGACAGGTGTCACCTGACTTTAATTAGCAGCTGCAGTATAAATACCCGGCAAGTGCATACGCATCTTGCCTTGGTACTGTCCTTGAGCCCTGACCTGCAGCCTGCATCCGGTTTACCTGATTCCTGAAACCTGATTCCTGGAGCCTGTTCCTGTTCCCTGTCTGTTTCCTTGCTCTGGACCCTGAGCCTTGTATCTGACCCATCCCTCCTGTGATCCATCCATCCTCTCTTGTCCTGTTTGTTGTCCTTCCCCAGCTGCTGACCTCCCATTGACGACCCTGGCCTGGCTCTGTTTATGATCTTGGTATTTCCCTTACTTGTATATATTTGTTCTGTTATTATTATTATTTGTGGGGTTCTGTTTTGTATTTGGTGTGGTGCACTGAGTGATATTGGAGGTGGTTGTGTTATATTTATTCATTTATCTTTAATAAATCATTTATATTTTTACTTATACACGTCTGGGTTTCCTCTGTTGCAGTCCACACAGTTCTGGTCTTGTCTGGTACATGACGGCATACCAAGGCCATCCCTGACCAGAAGTGGCTGCACAGAGGAACCATCTTGGTTCTGCTGGCTTTGCTGGAATGAATCCCAATATAATCCCATATTATGCTCTGCTGGCGTCAGAAAGTGGCGAGTATCTCCACCAGTCACTAAAAGAGTTGACCAATGACCAGCTACTTGAGATCATCAGTTTGGCTCACTCCCTGGTTGACCAGAGCTGTATGTTTGGGGATGTGCAGCCTTTGATCCAAATATGTGCTGAGCTAGCCCTGTCCTGTGTTCCTAAGACCAGTGATGATTTTTCTCCCCCTTTCAGTGCTGGTCAGGTGGAGTCTCTGGTGTGGCTGTTAGAGGATGATTCTGCATGCTTTTTTGAGCACTATTCCATCTATTCTCAGCAGAAGCTTTTGGAGTATATTCACTCAGTACAGACCCTTGTTAGACAGGCAGCATGTGATCCGTCCTTTGTCCAACCCATACACTCAGCATGGTCTAATATGTTACAACCAGCCCCAACCAACCCACAACAAATCACCTGTGCCATCAGACACCTACCTGCCCACAAGTCTGTCTCCCCATCACCCACGCCAAACTCAGTTGCAGCTCAGTATACATTGCTCCCAACCAGATACTCATATCAGGATCTTTGCTTCCCTGTACCTATCCTGCATTCAACCCACCTGCCTCTTCTAAGCTGCCTACTAATCCACAAAAACTTCCCCCAGCTACTGTTAGCTCTTCTCCACCATATCCCAATCCTCCTTTCCAGTCTGCTGCACTCCCCCACCTACAGAGCCTCAGTGACTAAACCCAAGAAAAAACGAAAGTTTTTTCCAACCAAGACGATCCTACCAGTAACCCAACCTTCCTCCGCACCAGCTAATCCAATCCAGTCTGACGTCCCAGTGCTTGCAACCCAGTCTGACGTCCCAGTGCTCGCAACCCAGTCCGACGTCCCAGTGCTCGCAACCTAGTCGGACGTCCCAGTGCTCGCAACCCAGTCCGACGTCCCAGTGCTCGCAACCCCGTCCGACGTCCCAGTGCTCGCAACCTTGTCCGACGTCCCAGTGCTTGCAACCCTGTCCGACGTCCCAGTGCTCGCAACCCAGTCCGACGCCCTGATGTCCACTTTCCAGCCTGATGTCCTGGTACCCACATTCCAGCCGGAGGGGCCAGTGTTCTAGCCGGAGGGGCCAGTGTTCTAGCCAGAGGGGCCAGTGTTCCAGCTGGAGGTGTTCCAGCCTAAGGGGCCAGTGTTCCAGCTGGAGGTGCCAGTGTTCCAGCCGGAGGGGCCAGTGTTCCAGCCGGAGGGGCCAGTGTTCCAGCCGGAGGTGCCAGTGTTCCAGCCTGATGTGCCCGCTCTCCAGCCTGATGAGCCCGCTTTCCAGCCTGATGTGCCCGCCTTCCAGCCTGATGTACCCGCCTTCCAGCCTGATGTGCCCGCCTTCCAGCCTGATGAGCCCGCTTTCCAGTCTGATGAGCCCGCTTTCTAGTCTGATGTCTCATTGCCTGCTGCTCAGCTCGATGACCTGGAACCTGCTGCCCAGCCTGATGTGTTCCTGTCCACTGCCCAGCCTGATGTGTTCCTGTCCGCTGCCCAGCCTGATGTTTTCCTGTCCGCTGCCCGGCTGGACACCATGAACTTTCCCCAGTAACGGCTAGTTGGAGCGTCCGGAGGTTGCTCCTTCAAGGGGGTGTACTGTCAGGAAAGGTCCCCTCCGCTGGTAATATCAATCATTTGGCGTGCAGTACTGAGGTCCACCAGCAGGTGTCTCCTGGCAGTTTGGAGCTGTCAGAAGAGATTTTCCCTGCTGGTATTTTGTCACCTTTGGGCCGCAGTACTGGCGTCCACCAGCGGAGGAATCCTGGCAGTATTGAGCAGGTATTCCCCTCTGCAGACAGGTGTCACCTGACTTTAATTAGCAGCTGCAGTATAAATACCCAGCAGGTGCACACACATCTTGCCTTGGTATTGTCCTTGAGCCCTGACCTGCAGCCTGCATCCTGTTTACCTGATTCCTAAAACCTGATTCCTGTACCTGAGACCTGATTCCTGGAACCTGTTGTTCCTGTTCCCTGTCTGTTTCCTTGCTCTGGACCCTGAGCCTTGTATTTGACCCGTCCCTCCTGTGATCCATCCATCCTCTCTTGTCCTGTTTGTTTCCCTTTCCCAGCTACTGACCTCCTGTTGATGACCCTGGCCTGGTTCTGTTTATGATCTTGGTATTTCCCTTACTTGTATGAATGAATGAATGATTTGTATAACGCTGCAAATGCGAACTGAATCGCCTCAAGGCGCTAGATCCTTCCTGTGTTGTCCAGCTTCTTAGAAGAGGTAGGTCTTGAGTTTTTTTCTGAAGGCCTGATGGTTTTCTTCCATGCGAATGTAATTTAGTAGCGTATTCCATAGCCGTGGTCCTTGGACTGCAAATCTTCCTTCTCCCTTTGTTTTGTAGCGGGGTTTGGGAATAAGGAGGAGGTTTTGGTTAGAAGATCAAAGACTGCGATTGGGTGTGTAGCGTTTTATTTTCTCGCATTGGTATTGAGGAGTGTTTCCTTGTATACATTTGTGGGTGAGGCAGAGGGTCTTGAAAGTGATTCGATTCTTTACGGTTAGCCAATGTAGGCTCCTCAGGGAAGGGGAGATGGATTCCCAGGGTTTTTTTCCTGTTAACAGTCTTGGCGCCGTGTTTTGGATGATTTGTAAGCACGCAAGCTGATATTGGGGTAGTCCTATGTAGAGGGAATTTGCGTAGTCGAGTCTGGAATTAATGATTGTTCCAACTACTGCTGCTTTGTCTTCTTCTGGAACGAAGGGGATGAGTCTACGTAGCAGGCGGAAGAGATGGTTAGATCCGCTGACTACTGATCCTATTTGTGCATCCATTGACATTTCTGAGTCAAAAATGACTCAGAGACTCTTTTGGTGCTTGGAGAGATGATCTGTCCAAAGATGGTGGGAGGTGTCCATGGGGTCTTCGTTTTGGAATTTTGGTTTGCGTGTAGGAGAGGAAGCTCTGTTTTTGATCCGTTGAGTTTGAGGGAGCTAGTGGTCATCCAGTCGTCTATCAAAGTGAGGCATTTTTCTAGTCGCTGATGATGAACTTTTCCTCCGGTGATGCAAAAGTAGAGTTGAGTGTCATCAGCGTATGAGTGGAAGCAGAGGTCCGATTTTCTGATGATTTTGAGGAGGGGGCGGATATAGATGTTGAAGAGCACTGGTGACAAGGGTGAACCTTGAGGGACTCCACAAAAGATTGCTTGGGTTTCAGAGGTGAATGCTCCTAGTTTCACTGTCTGAGAACGATTTCCTAAGAAGGATGCGGACCATTGTAGATCTGAAACTGTGACTCCTGCTACTTCTGTGAGGTGGATGAGTAGAGTATTGTGGTCCACTGTATCGAATGCTGCACTGAGGTCCAACAGTACCAGGAGACATGATTCTCGTCAGCTGCTTCGAGGGCGCCGTCCCATATTTTGAGAAGTGCCGTTTCTGTGCCATGGCCTTGGCAGAAGCCTGATTGCAGAGGGTCCAAGAGTTTGTGTGTGTCCAGGTGGTGTTGTAGCTGTTGTACTACTGCTTTCTCCATAATCTTGGAGATGGTATTAAGGCTTGTTATTGGTCTGCGATAGTTAGGGTCCTTAGGGTCGAGGTTGGGTTTCTTTAGCAGGGGTTTGACAATGCCATGCTTGAGGGCAATCGGAACAGTCCTTTCTTTGAACGACTGGTTTATGAGAAGTGTTTATAGTAGGAACCAAGATGTCGGAACATTCTTTCAGGAGTTTTGTGGGAATTATGTCGTTTGGTGATGTGCTGTCTCTGAGGCTTCTGATGATGTTTTTGGTGGTGTCAGTGGTGATTGGGATCAACGAAAAATTTGGTGATTGTGTGATGTTCGTGTAGCGTTGACAACTGTTTCTAGCTCTATGTGTATTATTCAGTACAATAGTTGTGTTAGTGCCATCTTGTGGACAATTGATAAAGCACAATAAGTTTACGTCTCAGGATTAAGTGACATGGAAGTGATTCACTGTTTACTTCGGAACTGTAGCTTTGACCCACCCACAATGCTCCTGGACAAAGTTAGAACTGAACTGCATTGTGGGAGGATATAAAAGGGTCAGCAGCGGCCATTTTAGCCTCTTGTGCCTGGGACGCATGGCCTGTCAGCAGGACTCTGTGGGTGTGTGTGTCCCACAGGGTTGCGGCCTACCTTGCGAAGGAGTGGAGCAGCTGCAGTATCCTGCGATCGCAGTGAGCTGGACAAGAGACGTGATAACCGAGGACTATCGGTCGTTTGTGAACGGAACAGTGTGACGGCGTGGTGGTGCCTCCATACGGAACTGAGAACTGCTGTACCGGAGACATTCACCTGCTGGGATCCCGTGTGGTGAGAGGGTTGATACCCAGGAGTTTAATTGAGTATTACACAACATCTTTAGAATTGTACAGAGTGTTGCTGAAACTGATAGTCCCACGGAACAAGTTAAGTCTGAGAGTATTACATCCAAATAGACTTCAGCGTTCAAGAGCGGATGTTAGATGTTTTGTTTCTTCATATAAAGACACCTAGTCACTCATTTGGATTACAATTGTTTTAGTGTGTTATACCACACTGTGTAACGCCCAGGAGGAACCCTCTATACGGATTACAATTATAAAAGCTAGCGAAGACTGAAGACGTCTGGACTGCCTTTTTCATTGCAGGGCCCTGCATTTTTAGTATAGTGACTTTAAGGTCTAGAGCAGGGGGAGCTCCTGGGTATAGGATTATACCACTGTATATATATATTTATTTTTTTTTTTTCTGTGATTGTTATTGACTGTCATTATCATTCCTTATAATATCACACTACGTTGGTGTGATAGTATATTCATTGAAATAACTCTTTATATAAATATATTACTTACTCAAAGAAAGAAGTTATTTTTGGTCATTATTGAAGTTTGCGTGCAGTGTTGTCATTTCTCCTACAGGTGGAGTTATCAGCACCCAGGCAGAGGTAACCATAATTTTAAGTGTATATTGTGGGTTAAAGTTCATACTCATATTGTTACAACACTGCACTACAGTTGTGTCAAGGGAGTGAACAATTTAGGAAGGGTGTAGAGCAAAGAGGACAGGCCCGCTTAAACCAGCAGCTCCACCCTGAGTTATTGCTACATTCGTATCGATTTGTTCTTTTTTCTTTAGTTGAATGAGGTTGGTTGTTTTTTTTCTGTTGAATTGTTTTCCGGATGTTGTCGATTTTGTCGATAAAAAATCCCATAACTCATTGCAGAATTCTTGGGTTTTGTTTCCTGGGGGCTCTAGGCAGGTACAGTACCTGACCGCGAGATTGTGTTTCCAGCGTGATAGCATTGCCCTGGTTCTCGGCGACAGGGTACTGTGCATGTTGCACTGGCTCACTCATCGACAGGCAGTGCTGACAGCTGTCCAGTATGAATCCTGAGGGGGAATGCCGTGCCAAATTTTAAATGAAAAAAACGGCGTGGGTTCCCCCCCAGGGGCATACCAGGCCCTTAGGTCTGGTATGGATTGTAAGGGGAACCCCTACGCCGAAAAATCGCAGACCCTTATCCAAGCACACAGCCCGGCCGGCCAGGAAAGGGGGTGGGGACGAGCGAGCACCCCCCCTCCTGAGCCGTACCAGGCCGCATGCCCTCAACATGGGGGGTGGGTGCCTTGGGGGACACCCCAAAGCACCTTGTCCCCATGTTGATGAGGACAATGGCCTCTTCCCGACAACCCTGGCCGTTGGATGTCGGGGTCTGCGGGCGGGGGGCTTATCGGAATCCGGGAGCCCCCTTTAATAAGGGATCCCGGCCCCCCACCCTGTGTGAATGAGTATGGGGTACATGGTACCCCTACCCATTCACCTAGGGAAAAGTGTCAATAAAAAAAAACACAGTACACAGGTTTTAAGAGTAATTTATTAGGCAGCTCCGGGGTCTTCTTCCGACTTCGGGGGGGTGGGGGGTCTTCTTCCGGTGTTCCGCCTCTTCTCCCAGGCCCCTCCGCTATCTTCTTCCAGCTCTTTTGCTAGTGAGGGGCCGGGTCTGCTGCCGCTGTCTTGTCTCCACTGTCTCGTCACTTCTTCTCTTCTTCCGATGTTGACACGACGCTCTCTCCGGCTGGAATGCTTTGTGCGAGCTGCGGAGCCATTTATATAGGCGGTGACCCCGCCCCCTTGTGATGTCATGGTCCCAGCATGCGCAGGGACTCTGGGGTCACGCCCCCTTATGACGCCAGAGTCCCTGCACATGCTGGGACCGTGACGTCACAAGGGGGAGGGGTCACCGCCTATATAAATGGCTCCGCAGCTTGCACAAAGCATTCCAGCCGGAGAGAGCGTCGTGTCAACATCGGAAGAAGAGAAGAAGCAACGAGACAGCGGCAGCAGACCGGGCCCCTCGCTGGCAAAAGAACTGGAAGAAGATAGCGGAGGGGCCCGGGAGAAGAGGCGGAACACCTGAAGAAGACCCCCCCACCCCCCGAAGTCGGAAGAAGACCCCGGAGCTGCCTAATAAATTAATATTAAAACCTGTGTACTGTGTTTTTTTTATTGACACTTTTCCCTAGGTGAATGGGTAGGGGTACCATGTACCCCATACTCATTCACACAGGATGGGGGGCCGGGATCTGGGGGCCCCCTTATTAAAGGGGGCTCCCGGATTCCGATAAGCCCCCCGCCCACAGGCCCCGACAACCAACGGCCAGGGTTGTCGGGAAGAGGCCCTTGTCCTCATCAACATGGGGACAAGGTGCTTTGGGGTGGGGGGGCCCGCAGGGCGCCCCCCCTCCCCCAAGGCACCCACCCCCTATGTTGAGGGCATGCGGCCTGGTACGGCTCGGGGGGGGGGCGCTCGCTCGTCCCCACCCCCTTTCCTGGTCGGCCAGGCTGCGTGCTCGGATAAGGGTCTGCTATGGGTTTTGGAGGGACCCCCACGCCGATTTTTCAGCGTAGGGGTTCCCCTTACAATCCATACCAGACCTAAGGGCCTGGTATGCCCCTGGGGGGGAACCCACGCCGGTTTTTTCATATAAAACTTGGCGCGGCGTTCCCCCTCAGGATTCATACCAGACAGCTGTCAGCACTGCCTGTCACTCATTGGGACTCCCGATGAGTGAGCCATCTCGGCGCTGGCTCCCGTGACGGGGCTCGCAGGTGTCAAATCTCGCCGAGAAATGTGGCGAGATTGACACAATATCGCGGTCACCTACTGTAGGGTTCATAGTCTTGGCAACTATTTTGAAGAGTTGAAGAGGGCGGTTTAAGGCTGTTGAGATGGTGTTTGAGAAATGTTCCTTTTTTGCTTTGAAGATTGCTTTGTGATATTTCTCCGTGAGTGCTTTTGTAGTTTGTGTGGTTTTCCTTTGTGGAGTTTCTTCTCTAGGCTCTTTCAGCTCTTCTTCTTTCCTGCTTTAGTAAAGTAAGAGTGTCATTAAACCATCCAGAGTTTATTTTGCGGATGTGTGTTCTACGTTTTGGAGCCACTGAGTGCGCTGTTTGTAGTAATGCCTTGTTTAAGGTGTTGAGTGTTTGTTCCGTTGAGTGGCTTAAGTTTAGCATTGCTATTTTCTTTGATAATGTGGTTTTGAAGCGTTCCGAGTGTAGTTTCTTCTGAGATCTTGTCCAGCGTATTGTTATTGTGTGTTTACGTTTTTGGAGAGTGGTGTTGGTAGCGATTTTTAAATTTGATAGCGTGGTGATCCGTCCATGGTAGCGGTAGGTTGTCGAATATGTTGACGTCCATATTTTGTTTGAAGATGAGGTCCAGAATGTGTCCTGAACCATGTGTAGGAGCATTTATCATTTGCTGAAGACCTAATTCTTTCAGTTGGTTAATGCAGGCGGTGGTGATAGGGTCTTGGATGGAGTTTGCCCAGAGGTTGAAATCTCCAAGTGCTAAAAAGTTTTTGGTTTTCGGGGTGTGAGTTGACATGAATTCTGTGAAGGGTGTAAGGAGATTGGTCTTCGGTCCTGGTGGTTTGTAACATAGTAGTATGTGAAAAGTGTCTTGGGGTGTTGTTTGAAGATGTAGGATGAGTGTCTCCATGAAAGGCACGGAGTTCTGTACAGATGGTTTGATGAGCGTGAGGTGAGATTTGAAGATCACTGCTAGGCCTCCTCCTTTTTTTTTCCTTTTCTGTGCTCAGTTAGGATCCTGTAGTTCTCAGGCACTAATTCGGTTAGGATGGCGTTGCAGTCGGGTGTTAGCCAGCTTTCTGTAATGAAGAGGCAATCTATGTTGTTTTGGGTGATGAAGTCGTGTACTTCCAGTCTGTGCTTGACTGCAGATCTGGTGTTGATCAGAGCGCATGCTAATTGTTGTGGTTGAATTGTTGTCTTCCTATATTTGATGGTTGATTGTAGGTTGGTCCTTAGTAATTGTTCTTTCTGTAGTATTTTATGAACGGAAGTTGTTAATGTTGAGGTGGTATTTTTTAGCCTGTGGAGAGCGTCCACTGAGTATTTGAAGTTGCACATGGCGAGAAAATTGCTGAAGGCAGGATGATGCGTTGATACTGATGTAGCGATGTTGAGGTTGCTGAGGAAATGGTGGTCCTGAAGGGTGCCGCTGCTTCTGTTGCTGAGAAGATGATGGTCTGAAGGATGCCGCTGCTTCAGGGGTGGCGTTGATGATGGTGCGAATGGAAATGTTGGTGGTGGAGGGGGGCCACACTGGCCTAACCGCCCTCCCGTTGATCCAGAGGAAAGCGAAAAACCCCTAACTGAGCTAGCCAATTGCTGCAGCAGAGGAAAAAATTACTTCCTGACCCCCGGAGGCGATCGGACCCAAGGTCCCTGGACCAACTGCTAGTAGGTGGGCCCTGGGTACTTACCTGACCCGGGTTGGTCGGTGATGAGTAGAGAAGGGAGAGGGGTGGGGGGGCTGTCGGATCGAAGGAGAGGGCACTAGGGTTGACCTAGGCCACTACTTACCGATACTGAGCCGCGCCTGGAAGGATCGAGATTAACACCGGTGTAAAGCCTGAGCCGAGGATTGTCCTGCTCTCAGTATCATCCCGTGCCCTTGCAGTGAGGTCCGGTAACGGAGGTGGTATTCAGGGGTAGGAAGGGCAACTGCCCGCTAGAGACAGAGAGGGGTGAGCTGAGGAGGTGGGCTGGAGCTGGGCCGCAGCCGCGGTCTGTCCCCCGAGTCTAGCAGCTAGGGACGAGGTGACCAAACGGCAGCTGTGGAAGGTGCGCTGGTGAGCAGTGGGCTAGTGGGTCCCTGTGAGTACTGTTGTGGAGTCCAGGGATGAGCTCCGGGCGGCCGGCAGAGAGATACGGCCGCGTCTGGGAGTACCAAGATGGCCGCCTGGCTAGGCCTGAGCTGCGGTCTGTCCGGATGGTAAGGATCCCTGGTGCAGCAACATTCGCCGTATGTGGCTGGTGGTAGGGTACGGGAGGAGGGGGTGCATGGGTCTGCCGATCGGGCTGGGGGATGCTGGGGGAGGAAGGCGACAGGCCGGCTAGGCCGGAGTGCTAGACCGGAGCCGAGGTGTGTCCTGGGAGGCTGTCCTACGAGGCTGGCGGGCTGGAACTAGGCATCCGGAGGCAGTGGATGACGCGATGGAGACTGGGGGCCGAGGTGTCTCGCTCTCGTTTCTAGAATGTTGCTAGGGGCTGCTGGGGGGACCCGGTCAGTCTGCTAGGAGTCCGCTGGGGAGCCCAGGATGAATCCTGGATGGCCGGTGCTTCTAGCAGACATGTCTGCTCTATGCTCTGCTCTGACAACACTGACAGTGTATATATTTGTTCTGTTATTATTATTATTATTATTTGTGGGGTTCTGTTTTGTATTGGTTGTGGTGCACTGAGTGATATTGGAGGTGGTTGTGTTATATTTATTCATTTATCTTTAATAAATCATTTATATTTTCACTTATACACGTCTGGGTTTCCTCTGTTGCAGTCCACACAGTTCTGGTCTTATCTGGTACATGACAAGATCTCTGGAGCAAATTGTTAGAAAGCATTTGCCCATTCTCTTGAGGGATAAAACCTTGGCAGATCTTCTCCCTAAACAACCCACCTTCATCTACCGGTACTTTTTTGGACTCTACAGGTTTTTTCCACTGCAAGAGGTGTAAGGCTTGCAGGACGACTAAAATAGCAAAGAAAAAGATTGAGTCCTTTGCATCTTCGAGCACTGGCAGACAATGCAAGATTGATAAGTTCATTTTTTGTGACTCCACCCTTGTCACCTATCTGATTTCCTGTCCGTGTGGGCTTCAGTACGTGAGGCGCACAATTAGGAAGTTAGGAGTCAGAATCAATGAGAATCTCAACAAAATTAGGATTGGGTTTCCGAAACAGTTTGCCCAACCATTTTAGAACCCACCACAATCGGGACCCTAGTGTGGCTTCTTTTTGTGGGATCGATGGGGTTATACCACACTGGCAGGGTCAACATAAAACAAAGTATTTCAAAAAATGAAACGGAATGGATTTATAAACTCAATACTCTACATCCTGCTGGAATCAATGTGGATATTGACCTGAATTGCTATATTTCTAATTACATTCTGTTATGGTGTTCTAATTTACTTCTCTCCTTACATCATGCTTAAAGGGGCTGTAAAGGTAAAAATTTTTTCACCTTAATGCATTCTATGCATTAAGGTGAAAAAACTTCTGACAATACCGCCGCCCCCAGCCCCCCGTTTTACTTACCTGACGCCTCGAAAGTCAGCTTCGGGTTCCCGACAGCTATTCCTCCGCTCACCCTGGCCGCTGATTGGCTACAGTGGATGGATTGAAAGCAGCGCAGCCATTGGCTCGCGCTGCTGTCAATCACATCCAATGACGCGGCGCGCTGGGGGGCGGGGCCAAGTGATACAGTGAGCGGCTATAGCCGCCGGCTGTATCACGGGAATGTGCCCGCAAGCACTAACCACCATGCGAGGGAGCTCGCATTAAGGTGGTTAATGCTTGCGGGGAGGAGCTGAAACAGCCGCCGAGGGACCCCAGAAGACCAGGTTCGGGGCCACTCTGTGCAGAACGAGCTGCACAGTGAAGGTAAGTATAACATGTTTGTTATTTTTTAAAAAAAAAAATTTTTCCTTTACAACCCCTTTAATTCACAGTAATGGTGAGGGCAATATCTTTTTTAACCTCAAGATGGCTTTTCCGTTAGTGAGCAAGTTGTGATTTTTCTACTGATAAACAATGCAGTGTACACACGGGCGGACTTTTCGACCGAACTTGTCCACCGTAATGAATCCGTCGGACAATCCGACCGTGTGTGGACTTCATCGGACTTCTGATGGACCTTTTCGGTGGAAAATCAGACGGACTTGAAGCATCTTTCAAATCTTCCCGCCAGAACTCCGCCGGAACCAGTTCCTAACGGGAAAACCGTTCGTCTGTATGCTGGTCCGACGGACCAAATACAACGCAAGGGCAGCTACAGCACCTGCCCACGAGAATGTTTCCAGCGCGGTCCTATCGCGCTGGTTCTCGGCGACAGGGGACTATACATCTCGCGCTCGCTGCAATAGGAAAAACGCATTTTCCTATTGCAGCGAGTGCAAGAAAGAGGCGACAATGTCCCTTAGGTCTGGTATGGATTTTAAGGGGAACCTCCTACACTGGAAAAACGGCGTGGGGGTCCCCCTAAAATCCATACCAGACCCTTATCAGAGCACGCAGCCTGGTGAAAGGGTCGAGCGCCCCCCCTCCTGAACCGTACCAGGCCGCATGCCCTCAACATGGGGGGTGGGTGCTTTGGGGAAGGGGGGCGCCCTGCGGCCACCCCAAAGCACCTTGTCCCCATGTTGACGAGGACAAGGGCCCCTTTCCCGACAACCCTGGCCGTTGGTTGTCGGTGTCTGTGGGCGGGGGGGGCTTATCGGAATCTGGGAGCCCCCTACCCATTCACCTGGGGAAAAAAGTGTCAATAAGAAAACACACTATACAGGTTTTTAAAGTAATTTATTAGGCAGCTCCGGGGGTCTCTTCCGACTCCTTCGCTCTCTCCTGCTTCTTCTCCCACTCTCCGGTTCTTCTGCTGGGCTCTTCTGCTATCTTCTGCTCTTTTGCCGCTCTTTTGCTAGCGGTGGCCCGGTCTTCTCCATCGTCTTGTTCCCTCCTTCTCTTCTTCCAATGTTGACACAACGCTCTCTCCCGCTGTAATGCCCTGTGAGTGGTGCGCAACGACTTGTATAGGCATGGGACGTGGTCACTGGGTGATGTCACCCAGTGACCCCGCCCCTTATGACGTCACAGTCCCATCATGCCCCGGGACTGTGACGTCATAAGGGGCGGGGTCACTGGGTGACATTACCCGGTGACCACGTCCCATGCCTATATAAGTCGTTGCGTATCGCTCACACGGCATTACAGCGGGAGAGAGCGTTGTGTCAACATCGGAAGAAGAGAACAGGGAAGGAGACGATGGAGAAGACCGGGCCACCGCTAGCAAAAGAGCGGCAAAAGAGCAGAAGATAGCAGAGGAGCCCGGCAGAAGAACTGGAGAGAGGGAGAAGAGGCCGGAGAGTGGGAGAAGAAACAGGAGAGAGCGGAGGAGTCGGAAGAGACCCCTGGAGCTGCCTAAATAAATTACTTTAAAAACCTGTCTAGTGTTTTTTTTATTCACACTTTTTTCCCCCAGGTGAATGGGTAGGGGTACGATGTACCCCATACGCATTCACATAGGGCGGGGGGGTGGGATCTGGGGGGCCCCCTATGAAAGGGGGCTCCAGGATTCTGATAAGCCCCCCGCCCGCAGAGGCCGACAACCAACGGCCAGGGTTGTCGGGAAGAGGCCCTTGTCCTCATCAACATGGGGACAAGGTGCTTTGGGGTGGGGGGGCCGAAAGGCACCCCCCTACCCCAAAGCACCCACCCCCCATGTTGAGGGCATGCGGCCTGGTACGGTTCAGGAGGGGGGGTGCTCGCTCGTCCCCACCCCCTTTCCTGACTGGCCGGGCTGCGTGCTCGGATAAGGGTCTGGTATGGATTCTGGGGGGACCCCCATGCTGTTTTTTCGGTGTAGAGGATTCCCCTTAAAATCCATACCAGACCTAAGGGCCTGGTATGCTCTTGGAGGGGAACCCATGTTTTTTAATTTAAAATTTGGCGTGGAGTTCCCCCTCAAGATTCATACCAAACACAGTGCCTGGTATTGGCGGGGATCCAAGTCGGATCCCCGCACCAGTGTGAACCCGGGCTTAATGTCAGCAATGCTTGTCGCTCATTGGGAAAGGGAAAAAACATTTTTTCCTTTCCCGATGAGTGAGCCAGCTCGGCGCTGGCTCCTGCGACGGGGCTCGCGAGTTGTCAATCATTAAAAGCGGCGAGATTGACTTACTTTTCTAGTCCCGTCGTACGTCATCACGTTCAAAATGAACGGACTTTAGTCCATTCGGAAGTCCGTCGTAAGTCCGTCTGAAAGACCGTCGGACATTTGATGCTGAAAAGTCCGCCCGTGTGTACACGGTATAATGCCGCATATACATGAGCGGACTTTCCGGCAGACTTGGTCCGGTGGACCGGACTCCGTCAGATAATTCGATCATGTGTGGGCTCCAGCTGACTTTTTTTACCCAAAAGTTCGATGGACCTAGAAATTAAACATGTTTCAAATCTTTCCGACGGACTCTGCTTTCTAGCGTACAAACCATTCGTCTGTGTGCAAGTCCGACAGACCAAAACTGACGCATGCTCTGAAGCAAGTACAAGACGGAAGCGCTCGGTCTGGTAAAACTAGCCTTCGTATTGAAGCTAGCACATTCCTCACGCTGCTAACTTTACTTTCTTCATGATTTATCCTCATGTCATGACTAATATTATAGTTTTTAAAAGTCAGATCTCCATAAATAATGTAGCAAATTATTTATTTGACTCATCATTTGAACTTTTATATTTCAACAATATATATTTTACAATTTGTGAAAAATTATCAAAAATCTATTCATTTAAATGTTTAATTTTTTTTGGAGTTTCAAGTTACCACAATAACATTATTATTTTGTATTGTTTATGAACCTTAATGAGGTTGGTGTCCCTTGTTAATTTGACATAGGGGGGTTATTTTCAAAAGGCAAATTCATTTAGCACTACAAGTGCAAAGTGCACTTGAAATTGCACTGAAAGAGCACTTGCAAGTGCAGTCGCTGTGGATCCGAGGGGCACATGCAAGGAAACAAAAAAAAAATCTTTTTAGCTTGCACATGATTAGATCATAAAATCAGCAGAGCTTCCCTTCATTTCAGATCTTCCCCTCAGATTTACAGCGACTGCACTTCCAACAAGTGCACTTGCAGTGCAATTTATAAAGTGCACTTTGCACTTGTACTTTGCACTTGAATTGAAAAATGATTTTGCCTTTTGTAAATAACCCCCATAGTCTTTTTGACATGTACCTGCCTACTCACAAACAAAATGTCCTTTTTGAATAAAAACACATAGTAAATAATTTGAGGTAAATAAAATTTATTCTGGGAAAAACATAAATGAGGAAGGCAACACTGGAGACACTTTTGGAATGTTTGAAGCCTTTTGTCCCCCAGGGCACACATCAAGTCAGTGGAAATCAAAATTGTGATCTTGCGGAGTCCATAGAATAGGGAGCACAATCTGCGTCTTCTGTCAGACCAGACTGAAGCCAGGCAATCACTTTCGACTCTTCCGTGGAGCCTTCCCTGCACGCTGCCCTGCAGCCTTCCCTCCATGCTTCTCTGCAGCCTTCCTTTGAGGCTGTGCCTCTGGTGGTGTACTTGTGGCAGGAGGAGGAGGGGCTTCATCCAAAATATGGCTTGTTTGAGTAAGCTGGCCCCTCAACCCCTTCTGAAGGGCCTCATAAAAAATCCCCTCACAGAGGAGGCATTGCCCCTTCTCAAGTTCCATTAACCTGGTGGCCAAATAAGTACCATAGGCCTCTTCAGCATTGGGGGGTTACTCAGCATTTGGCTGGCTTCCCGAAGGAGGGCAAGTGATTCCTCCTCTGTTCGGGTCATCTTCCTGGGCCTATTGGTGGTAATGCGGAGGGGAGGCACCTGGCATTCAGTGAGGCTTCTACTGGCCCAGCCACCTCCTGCCTGCCACTGGGCATGGCCTCCTCCTCTCTACCACTGGGCAAGGCATCCTCCTCTCTACCACTGGGTACGGCTTCCTCCTGGCTGAGCTCATCCTGTGTATAAAAAAAAGGGACATAGTTGTAATTTTTGCTTCCTCAATCACACACAATTTTCAACTCATGTCTTGCAAATATAATTATAAACAAATAGGAAAGGCTATCAATTTGACCCCACCATTTTTCTAGCTGTTCACCAATCTTTGAAGTACATTTTTGGCCACTACTGTCTAGTGATATGTATACATAATAATTGTGATTAAATCATTGATTTGTAAGCAATTCAAACATTTTAGTTTACATCATTAATATTTTACACAATCCAAAATTCACAAAAAAAGTATACCTGGCTGCAGCTGGGGGCATCCACTTCATCAAGGATGAAAGGGCCCGGTTCTTCCTGGGACACCTCAGCTGGGGTGGAGGGAAGGGTGGAGGTGGAGGGAAGGGTGGAGGGAAGGGTTGAAAGCGATTGTATTGCTTCTGTCTGGTCATCCAGAAATTTCAGTTTGGGGTAGTACCACAGCTTGGGGACATAAACCTTGTCTGCTGCTGCTCCTGATTTGAGGGAATCCTGTATCTTCTTGTGTTCCCACCTGTACATATTCTGCCAGATCCCAATTTTATTTTCCACTAACTTAATGTCTGCCTGGGGGACTTGAGTCTTTACAAACTCCACAAGTTTAACAAGTGTTGCCTGCCTTGCTTGCTTATTGAAATAAAAGGGGTGCTTGACCTCCCACAGGTTTCGGTTCTCTTGATAGGTCAATAAAATGACTCAAAAAATCCTCTTCCTTAAAGGGATTCATTTTATCTGAAAGACAAGACACAAGATAAAAACTGTAATGTCAGTCCAAACTCCCAGTATAATTTTTTTACAGAATATAGGGTACACACACACCAAACACATACACACACACCAAACACATACACACACACACACACACACACACACACACACAATAAACACATACACAAAACACACACCCACGTTTAAATCTTAACCTTCGTTTATGACGCTCGCTACTTCCGTTCGGACATATATGTGCCAGCGTACTAGCTTTATATACACTGCGCATGTGTCATGCTCCACCTGCGTCGCCCGCCCCTGACGTTCTTTAGGACGATTTTTACCCGCCCCTTCACTCTTTGCTGCGCAGTGGGAGTATATAGAGAAAGATGGCGGAGAGATTATCTGGAACTAGCGCGGAGGAAAGCCTGGAGCCACAAACATCCAGATCCAGAAGGAGATATAAGGCCACCAACATGGCCTTTGAAGAGATGGTGGCCATATTGAGGAGGGAGGACTATAATGGCAAAAAAGGACCGTACACCAGATCCAATATGCGGAAGGACAAAATAATGTCCTCAGTTGTCACCACTATTGAGGAAAAATTTGTGATTAAACGGGCTAAAGAACAATTGAGGAAGCGCTGGTCTGACCTAAAACCTAGGGAGCCTGAACAATATTGCCGAATCAAGAAGGTGCTTAAAAAAAGTAAGTACTTGCTGTGTGTTCCTATTGAGATACTTAACTTGCATGCTGATCCATATGCTTTTCGTTTATACAGCATCGTTTGTAAAGATCGTTCTTTTGAAACTACATATGATTATAATAAAATGGCGTTTGTTTTGCAAGAAATATGATGGTACAGGGTTGTACATACATTTAGGGCTTGATAATATGTCGTATTAAAATAAGTTTTGGATGTTGTGTAGATGTGTTTGAAACTAGAATGCTTAATAAAAAATGATTCAGTGTAATGTAAGGACAGGACACAGCAGCTGTTTCCACATCTGGACTCACGAGCACTAGTGTACTGTGTTACACCAGAGTACATTTTTGAGGGTAATCCACACAGGGGCTCCAGGGGATACTTGAGGTGTCTCCATCTGTGAAACTTGCATAAAAATGTTAAGTATTGCAGTTTTGTTAAAAGGGAATTTGAATCCTGTCTTAAAATATTTTTTTTTTTTACAAACAGACAATTGTCCACCACTTCAAAGCAAGGTTTCATATTCCTATTTCTGGCCTGAAATATCACTGTGTTAAGTATACCTTTTTGTTTCATTCTCATAGGGGAGAAAAGACTCAGACAACAGTCAGAGGATCCCAGGACCCCCCCAAGTCACCAGCCTGAATCGGGAATTACCCCAAGCCCCAGCCCAAGACCACGCCCACCCAAGGATCTGAAGGAAGGAGAGGTGGAGAAAGTGGGCGAGATTTGCACCCCACCAAGTGTGTCCGACACCCCAGCTTAAGGTAATCTATTTAGGCGTGCATATATCTAAATACATTTTTCTCCACAAATTTTAGGTGATGTTCTGGTTGTGGAAGGCCAAACGGCGGAGCCATTTAGCACAGACAGTGCACAAAGACTGATTGGGCAGATAATGGTGTGGAATCGCCAAATTGATGGAATGCGAAAACAAATTGACAGCATGAGAAATCGGCTGGACAGCATGCAACAGGAAATGATTGATGTTTTGGGGAGAATATAATCACTTTTTGACCAAAACATCAATTATGTTCTTTATTTCATTGGAAAATGTTCTATTTTTTAATTTTTTCAAGTTGTGAAATAGTAAAAGCCAAATTTAGCAGATGCACACGGTGTGTCATCATGTGCTACCTGCCATCAGGGGATCTCAATGTACTTGTTTTGGGTTTGCACCCTCTTCCTCATAATGCTAGTTTGTGAGAGCAAATGGATTGCACACACAAAACACGTCCATTGATCCCGCATGATGGGAGATAGCACATGTTGACTTTACCCATTTGGACTCACAATTTGTGTGCATCTGCTAAATTTTGCTTTTACATGGGTGACATCACCAGCACAGTTTTTGACGTGTTGAACTTTGTAAGTTCCAGAGTTGTTTTTTTTTTTTATGTGTGAAAAAACCCTGTTGTAAAAAAAAAAAGTTGTCTAAACAAATATTTTTTGATAAATATGCCTAAAATAAAAAAAAAATTATATTGCTAAAAACAAAAAAATGATAAAAAAAATTAAATTAAATGACGTTTTCCAAAAATGCACCGTTGAATGTGCGCACAGTAAAATGTTTTTACTACGTGTGTGGCTTCTTATTTCAATACTCAATACCAGTTTATTAATTTTTTTGGTGTTTACAGTGACAAAGGGCCTTATTGACTAAAGGGAAATGCACTTGCCACTACAAGTGCACTAGGAGACAGCCAAAAATAAAAGCAAACAAGAATAAAAACAAGAGATTTGATCCAAAATATTTTTTTTTTATTTTTAAAAATTTTAAAGATGTTCTGGCATTGCAATGGCCCCCCTACCATTTAAAATAATTGACATATCTGTCCCGCACTTGACGGGCGGTTTGGGGGGGGGCCAAGCCAGTACGGCCAGTATCCAGGCCTGTGAGTGCAGATTCGGCACTAAGTCTGGCCTCAGGCCCAACAGAAGTGAGATATGTTGTAGAATGTCTTCTTAAAAAATTATGTAGAATGCAACAAGCCATGATGACATAATTGATTTTATAGTCCGCCATATTGATGGCCGAGAGGAACAAACTGAATCGGCTGGCCATAATCCCGAAGGCATTCTCCACAACACTTCTCACTCTGGCCAGACGGTAGTTAAATACCCTCCTCTCCGGGGTGAGGGACCTTTGGGGGAACGGCCTCATCAGGTGCTCGCCAAGAGCAAAGGCTTCATTTGCGATGAAAACAGAGGGCAGTCCCTCAACGTTCTCGGCATCAGGTGGCAATCCCAGGCCACCAGTCTGGAGACACTGGCACAACTCTGTGCAACGACTCCTCCGTCCGACGTCTTCCCCACGTCCACGAACATAAAATCCAATTGTGCCGAGACCGCCTCCATCAATACTACACTATTAAACCCCTTATAATTAAAGTAGTAAGACCCCGAATGGGGTGGTGGCACAATGCGAACATGCTTCCCATCGATCGCCCCTACACAGTTGGGAAAGTCCCAACGGTCAGCGAACTGGGAGGCCACAGTCTGCCATTCCTGTGGGTTGGAAGGAAACTGTGGAGTCAAACAAGAAAAAAATATATATAAGTACTTTTAAACATAACTTTGCTAGCAGATTACACAAAAACATTCTTGCACAACAGCAGTCTAACATTTTTTTAAAGTATTATTTCTAAAAAAATCTAAAAAATAAGGCCCACTTATAAGATTACTCACCCCCTCTAATGGCCCATTGATCAATTTGTATGTGGGGGTGGGGTAGGGGGAGTTCTAATTTAGTAGAAGTTCACACATGACATTTGGAGACATTTGAAGGGGTGGGGGGTCTAATTTAGTAGAAGACCACACATGACATTTGGAGACATTTGAGGGGGTGGGGGGGTCTAATTTAGTAGAAGACCACACATGGCATTTGGAGACATTTGGGGGGGTGGGGGGGTCTAATTTAGTAGAAGACCACACATGGCATTTGGAGACATTTGAGGGGGTGGGGGGGTCTAATTTAGTAGAAGACCACACATGGCATTTGGAGACATTTGAGGGGGTGGGGGGGTCTAATTTAGTAGAAGACCACACATGGCATTTGGAGACATTTGAGGGAGTGGGGGGTCTAATTTAGTAGAAGACCACACATGACATTTGGAGACATTTGAGGGGGTGGGGGAGGGTAAAGCAGTACAATGGAGCTGACAATATACATTGTTAAAGAGACTATAGGCTATAGGTGTATATGGGCCCAGGAATGCATGATGAGGAGGTTAGTGAAGGCAAATATGCATGTAGGGCAAAACATGATTTACCAAAAAAAACATGCATGCATGAAGATAAAGGGGACATTCACAGCATATTCCAAGCATGGTAATTAGGTAACAATGAAATTAATACAATACATTAGCAAACATTAAAGACATTATATCGTGTAATGTTAAAGGATAAAAAAACTTACCTGAATATAGTCCTTCTGCAGGACCTGAATTATGGCAGAACAGGTCTCTGGGATAATGATCCCCAGAGCCTGGGGGGAGATGCCTGTCGAGAACTTAAGGTCCTGAAGGCTTCTCCCAGTCGCCAAGTAATGTAACGTGGCAACTAGCCTCTGCTCCACAGTGATGGCTTGGCTCATGCAGGTATCCTACCTGCTGATATAAGGGGTCAGCATAGCCAGCAGTCGTTGAAAAACAGGGTCTGTCATCCTGAGATAATTCCTGAAATCCTCAGGATTATTCTCACGGATCTCATGGAGCAAAGGCATGTGCGAGAATTGGTCACGCTGGCGCAACCAATTCTTTGTCCATGAACTCCTCCTCGCCCTGTTCATAGACTGGGCTCGGGTCAAAGTATGACCGTATTTATCAGCCTATAACACGCACTTTTTACCCCTTAAAATCAGGGGAAAATCATGGGTGGGTGTTATACGCCGATGCCTGCTGTCTCTCTGAGGGAAGAGGAGCGCCGCTGAATTACATAGAGCCGCGATCTCCTGTGTACACGGCGCTCCGTCACGCACAGTCACGCCTCCTGGCCCCGAATTGGGCTACTGTTCGGTCTATCATATGAGCAGGGCCAGGAGGCGTGGTTGTGAGTTGCTGAGCGCCAGATACACAGGAGATCGCGGCTCTGTGTAACTCAGCGCTCGCTCCTCCTCTTCCCTCAGAGACAGCAGGGATAACCCAACACTGGCGAGGCTGCAGTTGGGCACTGAACAGGCTACATTGTTGGGCAATTTAATGGCTGCAGATGGGCACTGAACAGACTGCATTGTGGGGCAATTTAATTGCTACAGATGGGCACTGAGCAGGGTGCATTGTTGAGCAATTTAATGGCTGCAGATGGGCACTGATCAGGGTGCATTGATGGGCAATTTAGAGGCTGCTGATGGACACTGAGCAGGGTGCATTGATGAGCTGTGACCCCAATTTTGCTTCAAAGTTCTATATTTAAAATGTAAGCTGTTTTCCTTAAACTTCCCCCCTAAAATTGGGGTGCGTGTTATACACCTGTATTTGTTATACGCAGATAAATACGGTATATACCAATTTTTAGTAGAATATTCAAAACGATTATGGAGGATGGAAGTGGATTGGATATCCAATATGCGGTTGTTTATAAAAGCATGGGAAGTGACGCGTCCGGCCACATGACTCCTGATGACGTCAGATGTTGCTGACAAAACACGGCGGATCGTATAGTACGTGACACGTCACTTCCACCAGTTGGAGCGCAGGTGGAACGCAAACGGCATACCTGCATGGTTTAAATTGAGCAGATCGATTTTAATGCAATGCTACCTATGGAATAAAAGCTATTTTTATATACTATGAGGAGCCCCTTCTTTTCTTGATACGTGACCGGTCGTTGGAGTTTATCATGCTGGGGACCAGTCTCTTATCCGAAGACACATTCCCATCGGCATCCACGCTTGTTTTGACTACCTGTAATGGGTGTCAAATCGGTCTGGTGAGTAGGATGTTTGCTTGTTGCTGGTGGAAGACGGCACTTACTTCACCCAGCTATTAAGGATTTCCATTTCTAACTTGGATTGAAGACTTTGGTGGTGGCTCTCGGACATTTAATTTAATTCAATTTATTTTACATGGACATTTACTTTAGTATGTACCATCACAATTTTAGAAAGTTTAATTTAATTTGAGTACCCCATGTATTTACTTACTTATGGTATATGATTGGTTTTTGGAGTACAGTGTGAAATTGATTTATTTGATTTTGTTAACACACGGTACAGGAGATGCAGAGGCTGAGGGAATGGTACAGGAGATGCAGAGGCTGCAGACATGATACAGGATATCCAGAGGCCGCGGACATGGTACAGGAGATGCACAGGCTGCAGGCATGGTACAGGGAAAGGGCTGTGGACATGGTACACAAGATGCACAGGCTACGGACATAGTACTGGTGATGCAGAGGCTGTGGACATGGTACAGGAGATGCACAGGCTGCAGACATGGTACAGGAGATGCACAGGCTGCGGGCATGGTACAGGAGATGCAGAGGCTGCAGGCATGGTACAGGAGATGCAGAGGCTGCAGGCATGGTACAGGAGATGCAGAGGCTGCAGGCATGGTACAGGATATCCAGAGGCTGCTGTCCAGGAAATTTTAAGCTTCTCCTCTAAGCAAATAACTTTTTTGTGCTTAAAAGCACAAAAACAGCTCTCTTCTATTAAGCTGGGAAAGCCCGCTTGTATATCTCCAGGTAACACAGACACAGATGCTGGTATCACGTTGAGCTTAGCAGAATCCTCCATAGAATTGGCAGGTCCATTTATTTATACTATTAACATGAATAACAAAGAAAGGTGGTGGATTCAGAATCAGTCAGACACTTGTATTCTTTCAAAAGAACCAAACACACACATGTATATATACAAATAGAAATACAGTAGTGACGTGTGCAGATGGTCGTGTGCAGAGCCATGTGGCAAGCGTCTTGTGAGACACAAATTGTCTCATAATTTGAACACTAACTACATGGCTCTGAACACAATCGTGTGCATATTCCCACTGCTACCAATGACGCGAGCCATACTCTATCATGGCTCAGTGAACCATAATTTTGTATGGATACGCTATGGTTCCCATGTACGCAGATCTGCTTACTTAGGAGTGTAGATTCAGTCGCCATGAAGTGGCCAGTCCCTTGGTGAGGCATCAACAAACATCCTTAACCGCTTCCCGACCAGCCGCCGCAGTTCCATCAGGGGAATGCCTGATGAAGTCAGGTGATGACGTAACATGTAGGGAGTGGCTGGAAGTGGAAGTCAAGTAAATACCGGAAGTGATGTGAGAACGGCGTTCAAACGCCATGTGATCTGGTTTTTAAGCTTGTTGTAATTTTTACTGGTGTAAGAGTCCAGCTTGTTCACTTAATAAAAGCATTTTTATATTTTGAACATACTACACTATTGGAGTTCTCTCTTTCTCCCATCCCTTCCCTATTCCCCCCCTGGGAGTACGAGAACATTACGAGGATGTGGATTTGAAGCTTCCATACAAGTATAACATAAATTGGAACGGAGGACCCCCTGGTGGTAGATGTCAGAATAGTGGAACAGAGTCTTTTACAGAAATACATGCTGTTGATTTAAGAAATTAAGGTGAGAGTTCTGTGAGCTGATTGATGGGATTATATACCTCTCACCCTTAAGTTGTGCGGTTTGTTTAACCTACTTTGGAGGAGCATTTTGGACATTAATTAGAAAAATGCCTGAATAGGAGATAAACACCACATTGACTTTTATTTTTTGATGTCCCTGGATTTATGTACTAATTCATTAATTAATTAATTGTACACCACTTATTAACTGTATTTATTTGGCACTTTTTGCACTTTATCTTTATTGCTGTAGCGCGGGATCATTATTGATTCATGCATTCATGAGTGTGATGTGAACGCTATTAGACCCTGCTGCAGACAGTTTCTCATTGTATTTGATTGCACTTTAATTGCACATTACGCACCTTGATTATTTTATCACAATTCTGTGGTGGTTCCTTTTTTTCACTACTTTTTACTATTTTTAAGTCATATATTAGTCCATTTTGAGCACATCACAGTAGGGCGAAGGCTCTCCATGTTTATATTATAAATCAGTTAGGTTTTAGCATCAGGCAGGGTTTGCGTCACCCCAGGCAGTGTCAGATTAGTGCCAGTAGCGCTAACACCCACGCACGCACCATACACCTACCTTAGTATAGTGTCTGAACGGATCAATATCTGATCTGATCAGAACTATATTAGCGTCCCCAGCAGTTTAGGGTTCCTAAAAACGCAGCGTTAGCGGGATCAGCCCAGATACCTGCTAGCACCTGCATTTAGCCCCTCCGCCCAGCCCAGCCCACTCAAGTGCAGTATCAATCGATCACTGTCACGTACAAAAACACAACACACATAACTGCAGCGTTCGCAGAGTCAGGCCTGATCCCTGCGAACGCTAATGCCCCGTACACACGATCGGACATTGATCGGACATTCCGACAACAAAATCCATGGATTTTTTCCGACGGATGTTGGCTCAAACTTGTTTTGCATACACACGGTCGCACAAAATTGTCGGAATTTCCGATCGCCAAGAACGCGGTCACGTACACCCCATATGACAAGACTATAAAAGGGCAGTTCAGTACTAAGCGCGGCACCCTTTGGGCTCCTTTTGCTAATCTCGTGTTAGTAAAAGTTTGAGAGACGATTCGCGCTTTTTCAGACTCGTGGCTTTCAGATAGTTTTCTGCTGTTTAGTTTGTGCTTGTGGGTTTGTATCTGTTCTTCAGTGCGAGCAGCGAGTACAATTGACTTGTCATTGTGTTCGTTCATTACTGATTTTCAGGTCGCTCTTCACAGGCCTTGCTGTTCTTCAGTGCGTTCTGTTACTTCGTTCTGAGCAGCCGACAGTTTTCTAGCCATGTTGCGTATACGTACTCCTCGTAGAGTACGTGCTGTGCGGGGGCTTGATGTTGGGGTCCTTACCTTGACACAAGTCCAGTCCATGAATAGGGTGGGGAGGAGTTCATGGACCAAGAATTGGTTGCTCCAGCGTGACCAGTTCTATCACATGCCTTTGCTCCGTGAGATCCGTGAGAATAATCCTGATGATTTCAGGAACTTTCTCCGGATGACAGACCCCGTATTTCACCGTTTGTTGGCTTCGCTGACCCCTTATATCAGCAGGCAGGATACCTGCATGAGGCAAGCCATCACTCCGGAGCAGAGGCTAGTCGCCACCCTGTGGTACTTGGCGACGGGGAGAAGCCTGCAGGACCTCAAATTCTCGACAGGCATCCCCCCCAGGCTCTGGGGATCATTATCCCAGAGACCTGTTCTGCCATCATTCAGGTCCTGCAGAAGGAGTATATAAGGGTAAGATTTTTATCCTTTAACATCACATTTTATTGTATATAATGTTTGATAATATATTGTATTTCTTTCCTCATTCCCTAATTACCATGATTGTAATAAGCTGTGAATGTCCCCTTTGTCCTCATGCATGCTGGATTTTTATGTAATTTATTTTTGGTCCTTCATACATATTTGCCTTCACTTACCTCCCCAGCATGTTCTCCTGGCCCTATATTCACCTTGTGTAGTCACTTAACAATGTATTTTGTCAGCTCCATAGTAGTGCTTTACCCTAAACACCCTCTAAAATGTGTAAAATAGTGATGTTTGCTTGAAATTCATGCAGCGTGCCAGAGGCTTTTTTTTGGTCTCCCAAAATCTTTTTGAACCCTTCCTCCCCCCAACTGCTAACTCAGCTGATACCAATCCTCTATCTGCTGACTTTGCCAAACCCATACACACTATACCCACTTCTTTTGTGGTCAGATTTATGGATGAATTTCCCAAAGCATGTAGTGCAAGGGCCTGCCTGAATACTTTCAAATGGTACTGTTTCAAGTTTTTGTATGCTATTATTATCTTGATAGGTAATAGCAGAATGTAAAAATGTGCTAAAATGTGTACAGCGTGTATTTATCTCTTTTGTATTATGACACTTCTTACCTGTCCAGTGGGCTGCCAATAGTGTAAAGTAAGGAGGGGCTGGCCAAAGTAATACACATTATTTAGGCATTCATCTCTCAATGAAGTGGAGATGGTTACCTGTCTAAAAAATCTCCCCCCATAAAATATATAAAATGACCAATGAGAGGGGGGGGAATCTGGTAGGTGGACCTTATACCTTTGTCTTTAAATACTCCCTAAAAAAAATGTTATACTGATGTTGGCCAAGAATGTTTGTGTCTAATCTGCTTTCCATGTTTATGTGCAAAATGATTAATTTATTTTTCTGGTTTGACTCCACAGTTTGCTTCTAACCCACAGGAATGGCAGACTGTGGCCTCCCACTTTGCCCAGCAGTGGGACTTTCCTAACTGCGGAGGGGCAATTGATGGGAAACACGTCCACATCATCCCACCACCCAACTCGGGGTCATACTATTACAACTATAAGAAGTTCAATAGTATTGTGATGTTGGCGGTGGTGTTGGCTACTTACGAGTTCCTGTATATGGACGTGGGGAAGAATGGCCGGATGTCAGATGGTGGAGTCATCGCAAAGACGGAGTTCTACAGGCATCTCCAGAATGGCAGCTTGGACTTGCCACCTCCAGAAGACAATGTGGAAGGACGCCCATTCGTCTTCATTGCGGATGAAGTGTTTGCGCTGGGGGACCATCTTATGCGGCCATTCCCTATGAGGACCCTCACCCCGGACCAGAGGGTTTTTAATGACCGGCTGGCCAGAGCCAGAAGAGTGGTGGAGAACACGTTTGGAATCATGGCCAGCCGGTTCCGCCTATTTCTTACACCCATACACATGGCAGAGTATAAACTGAATCATATCATCCTGGTGTGCTGTGTTCTCCACAACTTTTTAAGGCGAAATTCTGCCAACTATGCTGCCTCAGTGGGGCCTGAGGCTGGAATTCATGTAAATGAACCAACCGTGATGGCTCTTGAGGCTGGCCGTCCTGGTTTGCCCCCCTGAGTGCCCGCGAGGTCCGTCTAAGATACCTTGAATACTTTGCGGGTAGGGGGGGGCCATCAATATGCCAGACAATGTCTGAGCCTTTTTTTTAATAAAAAAATGATCTTACCTACTAAAATATTTGCTGACATTTACTGCTTGTGTTTCTTTTAGCTGACCCTGACTGAAATGTGTGTAGTCCTGAAAATGGCGTGATTGTGTAACATTAGAAAGCACTGTTGGGTGTTATTTACTAAAAGCAAAAACACTTTGCACTACGACTGCATTGAAACTGCACTTGTAGTGCAAAGTGGATTTGCCCTTAGGAAATAACCCCCATTGTCACAGAAAACACCAATTTTACCACAACAAAAGTTTGGGAGCATTGAAAGAATAATCCACATATTCTTGATTATCAATCTTTTTAATACCAGCACATGTGCATTTATAAAAGGTTTTTAAAACAAACCAACATGTTTGTTGTATAACAATTTTTGGGTCACATTAATAAAAGTAGAAATGTCCTTTTAAGGTAAAACAGGCATGTTTAAAACCAACAAGAAATACACTAATCTGGAACGTACAAAGTTCAACTTTGTTATAAATTGAAGGCAATATCAGACAGGAGTATTTATAAACTGTGTTTGATATTGCGTTCAGATGGGGTGAAGTCACCCCTGGAAAAGCCAAATTTTGAAGATGCACACAAATTGCCGAATGTCAACATGTGCTAGCTGCCATCACGGGGGATCAAGGGACGTGTTTTGGGGGTGCAACCCCTTCCTCTCAGCTACTTTATTATTGAGGAAGGGGTTGCACCCCCAAAACGCCTACATTGATCTCCCGTGATGGCAGATAGCACATGTTGACACACTGTGAGCATCTTCAAAATTTGGCTTTTCTCGAATATGTCCAAACATAGTAAAAAATGTTAAATTCCAAAAACCAACAAAAAAAAAAGGGATTTGGATGCGTTTTAAACTCTCCCTAAAACATCAATGATGTTCTTCATTTTCTTTTGAACATCATTGATGTTTTTCTGGATGTTTTCCAAGTCCCTATTACACCCCATGATCTCCCCAATCAGGATCTGGGCACTCTCACTGGTGAAATGTCCTTCATCCACAACATCACGATCACCTAAAAATATAGAAAAAAAAACACACCATGTATTATAAATATGCCGGCATCCATCTCTTACCTGAGCCTGTGGTCGCAGACACTCACCTGTTGTGACTATTTCCACCACGTCTCCCTCCTCCTCCTCTGCTTGGCTTTGGGGGATTTCACCTTCTTCATGAGGTGGGGGTCTGTGGTCTCCTCTGATGAGTGGTGTCCTCTGAGTCTTTTATCCTCTATGTCAAAAAAAATAGGTATACTTAGTACACAGATATTTGATGGCAGAAATAGGAATATGAAACATTGCTTGGAAGTGGGGTACAATTGTCTCTTTTGGCAGAGTTCCAAGATGAAGAAATATTTTTTTCCTTTGTCAAGCTTGAATACTTACCTGTTTTGTACAAGCTTCACACATGGAGACGCCCCTATAGTATACACTGGAGCACCTGTGTGGGACCCCTAATAAAAAGGGTGTTCTTGTGTCCCACACTAGTGCTCCAGCGTCCAGATGTGTAAACAGCTGCTGAGTGTCCTCTCCATACACAGAATCTAGTTTGCATTTCATTCTAGTTACCAACCCATCTACACACCTAAATTATTTTAAGTGAAGTAGGCTAGCAAAAATGTATTCAAATGCATATGGCCAAAACATGGTATTTTCTATGCCGAACGAACAATGTTTCCTATGAACGAACAATGTGCCCATGAACATGAAAGTTGCCATTTTAAACTGTACAACAGTAAAGAAAAGCACATGGAGCAGCACGAACGTAATAAAAATAAAGAATAGGAACACAGGACAACTACTTACTTTTTTGCAGCACTCTCCTGATCCTTCTGTACTGATCGTGCTCCCTTAATTTGAGGTCCGACCACCGTTTCCTCAGTTGATCCTTGGATCGCCGTACCCCAAAATTTCCGGTGCAGACTCTTGACTACTTTCGCCATGATCCTGGCCTTTCTCACATTTGGGTTGGGGTAAGGTCCATACTTCCCGTCATGTCTGGAGAAAAGAAGAAAGCCCCAAGGATATTGCGGACACAGGGAGAAGTAAATTAGGGTATACCCATAAATAAAAAGTATGTATATTTTATTGGTACAAAAGTAGTAATAAACAATACAAAATTATCTTGTACAAAAATCACCTAAGAACAATATACAATAGAAACTGCAAGAAATGAAACAGTCGCTGAGCTGTAAATGCACCACAGATCAAAAACGTGAAGTTCGACTAGTACGGCATGTATGCCAAAAAACCCAACATGTTTCGGAGAGCAAAGAGAGGGATTTTTAAGTTATGTATATTTCCTTCTTCGGGGTAAAAAACAGACACGCTGCTTCATTTCTATTGAAAGAAAAACATATATAATAGATAGTATGTGTATTAGTATATGTTAATAATTAACCAGTTGGTTTATGGCAACAGAATGGTACATGTAAGGTAAATAAAGGTAGTCTATACTTACATAACAGTATTTTTATTTTTAATTTACACACCAGCAGACAGAGCGTCGGGACTTGGATATTGCTTGGCTGTATTTTCAAAGTATATCTGTATTTAAGAAAAAACACTCTCATATAGTTGAAAATTAAAGCTGAGAAATCCGAACTAAGTCGGTATGACCAGGATCAGTGGATGCACCCGGGCGGTCCAACAATACTCACGGGGATATCCCTAATGGATGGGGATGGACATCTAATAAAAATATAGAAATGGTAGATGGCAATAAGACTACATGCACTGAAGGTGTGGGGTTAATTGAGCCAGGAAGACATCACTGCCCCAAAGTAAAAATACGCTAGTAGCGGTGCAGGGGGATAAATAACAAATAATATAGATACCTGCGGTATGCATGTCGGTCAGTGTCCACAAAGATCCCCGGCGTTTACTGGCTGTGTAGCAATGACTGCCAACACAGTCAGGCATATATACGCCCAGGGATCGAAAGGGCCATGGTATTTGGGTAGTAGGAGGAGGGAGAGAGGGACAGGCAGACACAGGTGCTAGGGATCGTCAGCTGACGTCTCCCCATATCACCTGTGCTGCTGAATTCCGACCCACGTTCGTCTTCAATGGGAATCCTCTGGCCGATGCGGCGTCCGGCATCACTGCGCATTACGTGGTGACGTCAGACATCGACACGGCCTCCGGCACGGAAGTGGGCGGATGCATTGGACGAAAGAAAGTCCAGTGCGCAACTGTGGACAACAACTGTCTCCACAGGTGTACTCGCCCTAGACACCCCCATGAGAGGGGGTGAAACTGCCCCACAACGGCACATGGAGTGCGCCACCATGGGGCCCCCCGTGACGGGGAGCCTCGGTGGACCATCAAGGGCACCAACAAAACCAGAGAGAAATTAAATTATAGTATTTAAATACGGTTGTAAGCAATCCAGTTAATCGGCTGCTGTCTGGACAATTGAAGTTAAACTCCAGTCATCTATTTTGGGAAAGAGAAATTATTACAATACAGCAAATGCAGGTTTCCAATACATTACTGGACATTATAAAATAAGCCTGAAAACATGTACAGTATGTAAAGCAATTGACAAATATTACATGTACACATAACATCACATTGTGCTAATAGATTTGGAGAGAGAAAAGGATAAGAAAAGAGAGAAAAATGAAAAAATGAAAAAAATGCAGGGAAATGTGATAACAGAGAAAGAAAAATTCACGTTTTTGATCTGTGGTGCATTTCCAGCTCAGCGGCTGTTTCATTTCTTGCAGTTTCTATTGTATATTGTTTTTAGGTGATTTTTGTACAAGATAATTTTGTATTGTTTATTACTACTTTTGTACCAATAAAATAAACATACTTTTTATTTATGGGTATACCCTCATTTACTTCTCCCTGTATCCGCAATATCCTTGGGGCTTTCTTCTTTTCTCCAGACATTACTGTTTAGGATGTGATACAGAGTGTTGGGTTCACCATATATCCCTGGTTGGCCTCCACTTCTTCCCCCCCTTCTTATACTATATACATAATATAATACATAATACATTATACATAATGAACATATACCCGCCACAGGCCCCGTTCTATAGTGGTTGTAACCACCAGTGGCATAATATTCTGTTTGTTTTGGCACTTTTAATTCTTTGTGCTTAAAGAAGAGCCCCTTTTTTCTTTCTTTTTCTCACTTTCATTATGGCAAAACTATACAGTTTATCATGGAATGACTTTACAATTAAATTACAACAAGACTTTGATCAAAACGAATCATGTGTCTCGGAATTAAGTTTCCTGTTCTCTGGCCTTACCAAATGGCTAGAGAAGAAGTCACTTCTTCACTGGCACATTAAAAGCTTTGAGGAATACATTAGAGATGATCTGAACCCTTTAGGTTTAAGAGTGCAAATTTTTCCAACTTTTGATAATTTGGACCCCATATTTAAACTAGCATGGGAAAGCATTTTGAATAAATGTTCTACCAAAATGATGAAACTCTTAATTGATGAGTATCAGAAACGTCTGACATCAATTGCAATATCGACAGAATTTACTCTAAAATCAGACCACTACAGGCTCATCCCTCATTCCAGGAGCTGAATGAAAAATTGAAAATCCATATAGAATTGTTTAACAAATCTATTCTCTCCAAAAAGGAACTCTAATACATGAGGGACAAACAGGTCTTCGATGAGGGAAGAGCCTATAAATGGTCATCCAAAACGCATAGTACTAATAATAAAGGCAGTCCACGTAAAGCCAACACATAATACCCCCTATACAGATATATCAGATAGTTCATCTATCTCTTCTATGGCTTCTTCACGATCTTTCAAAAATCGACGCAGGAGACAACCCAAAAGGGGATGCAATAGCGATAATTCTTCCATCACAGGCACCAATAAACGCCCACCCAAACATCACTCTGACATCCCTTCCTCAGGTACTAGAAATGACCCAACACCACAAGATCCAATGGATACTGGTGCGGAGACAGGACTGGCAACTAGTTAAGATGCACCTGTCCCTATCACCCACAAGATCCCAACAATGTTTGTCCCCAAAAATCAGGGAAACTCCCCCACCCCAACACCACGAATGCCACTTTAGTATCCCATCACTCCACTAATTTAAGTATTGTCAATCTCTCCTCTCACATCCTCACACCAGATAAGGCTTTAGTCCTCTCTAAAGGCCTCACGTTTGTTCCAACTAATAAAACTGACAAATTTGAAGTGATCAAAGATCTTCACCTATACAAACGCAAACTTCTCTTAAAAAGTAGGTTCGAGAAGACCAATCCAGACATGGAGGGTTTCCGAACCTTAAGTGAGAGACGTGCCTTGGAGAACCTCAACTCCTTATTGAAGGAGAGTGAACCCAAAGATCTTATCGATAAAATTGACCTAGAACTCCTTCTGAAGGGAGAAAATACCTCTGGTGGTGCTGCCTCTAAGAAATCCTCCCTTAAAAAAACATCTTCAATATATCCTGCACCCAGCTCCAATCAGGGTGTATCAACTTTTTTAAAAATGACCTGCCAAGAAATCAGAAACCTTAAATCTAAATCCTTTATAGCAGAGAATCTAACTCCCAATGAAAAGGTTGCTCTTAGGAATCTATCTAGTCTTCATGAAATCACCATCAAGGCATCAGACAAAGGGGGAAACATAGTCCTAATGGACAATGACCAATATAGCCGTATGGTCAAAATTTTCATGCACAATCGTGATTGGTATCGTCCAGTTGGCCCTGATGTCGTTCAGACATTCAATAATAAATTCTATGCTTTAGTAGATGAGGCATTTCAAAATAAGGTCATTTCTAAACAAACTTTTTAATTTATTCGTACTCCCCATCCCAGGCTTGCAACTTTTTACGCTCTCCCCAAGATCCACAAACACACTAGCGACCCTCCAGGGAGACCAATAATTTCTGGCAATGGTTCGATTACCGAAAACCTATCACGCCTAGTGGACGAACACATTAGACCTTTCGTCCTCTCCATACCCTCATATGTACGTGACACTATTCACTTACTACAGATCATCGAGGGTGTGCAGGTCCCTGGAGGGTGCATTCTCGCCAGCATTGACGTAGAAGCACTTTATAGCTCCACACCCCATTCAAAGCGACTTGCATGCGTACAAAATATTTTTTCACAAACCAGTCATCATGAAAGTTCCTTTAATGACTTTGTACTTCTCTCCCTAGACTACATTTGGAGACACAATGTCTTTTCATTTGACGATCAATTGTTCCTCCAGGTACAGGGCGTAGCCAGGGGCACTTTTGCCCCTGGCTACGCCAATCTGTACCTGGGAGAATTCAGTGCATGTAGTCTTATTGCCATCTACCATTTCTATATTTTTATTAGATGTCCGTCCCCATCCATTAGGGATACCCCCCGTGAGCATTGTTGTAGCACCCGGGTGCATCTACTGATCCTGGTCATACCGACTTAGTTCGGATTTCTCAGCTATCATTTTCAACTATATTAGAGTGTTTTTTCTTAAATACGGATATACTTTGAAAATACGGCCAAGCAATATCCAAGTCCCGACGCTCTGTCTGCTGGTGTGTAAATTAAAAATACAAATACTGTTATGTAAATATAGACTACCTTTATTTACCCTACATGTACCATTCTGTTGCCATAAACCAACTGGTTTATTATTAACATATACTAATACACATACTATCTATTATATGTTTTTTCTTTCAATAGAAATGAAGCAGCGTGTCTGTTTTTTACCCCTGAAGAAGGAAATATACATAACTTAAAAATCCCTCTCTTTGCTCTACGAAACATGTTGGGTTTTTTGGCATACATGCCCCACTAGTTGAACTTCACGTTTTTGATCTGTGGTGCATTTCCAGCTCAGCGGCTGTTTCATTTCTTGCAGTTTCTATTGTATATTGTTTTTAGGTAATTTTTGTACAAGATAATTTTGTATTGTTTATTACTACTTTTGTACCAATAAAATATACATATTTTTTATTTATGGGTATACCCTCATTTACTTCTCCCTGTATCCGCAATATCCTTGGGGCTTTCTTCTTTTCTCCAGACATTACTATTTAGGATGTGATACAGAGTGTTGGGTTCCCCATATATCCCTGGTTGGCCTCCACTTCTCCCCCCCCTTCTTATACTATATACTTCCGTCATAGTCGGACCTTTTCAGGATGTCCACCATCTCCAACATCTCCCCAAAGGACATATTTGATGCCTTAAATCGTCTCCTCCGGGATCGGGACGTTTCTGGCTCCGGACTTTCCTCCTCCTCCTCCTCGTTGCTGTAATTAGCACGTACCTGCTGTGTTTTCGCCATGTGCTCTTCCCCACTGCACAGAACGAGAAGGATGGGGGAATAGACTAGAAAGAAGGTCAGGGGCGGGCGGAGTTTCACGCATGCGCAGTGTATATAAAGCGTAACACGCGTGTGTAGTACGTACGATCTGTGAGCGGAGGAAGGAGTATCGGAGGCGCCGATCGTGATAACGAAGGTAAGATTTCAAATTGGGCCTATACTGCTTCTAGATTGAGGCCTGTATTTGGACAAGTTTAGAAGACTTTAGGCTGACATTAGGGTTTGTCTTGTGTTGTGTCTTGCAGAGAAAATGGATCTAGTCAATGATCATGACTTTATGCTGATCTTCATAGATATGTTCAGGGAGCTGCCCTGTCTGTGGCAGGTAAACCACCCTGATTATAAGAACCAAACAAATAGGAAGGCAGTGCTGGATCAATTGCTGCAATTTGTGAATCCGGTGATCCCCACGGCAGACATCCCCTATTTGAAGGCCCTAATTGGTGGCATGAGGAGCACTTATCTAAGGGAGCACAAGAAGGTCCAGGATTCCCAGAGATCAGCAGCAGATGACATTTATCTCCCCCGGCTGTGGTACTATGACAGACTGCATTTTTTGTCAGGTCAGACTGAACCCAGGCCAGCACTCTCCAGTCTTCCTTCCACGCTTCCTTCCCCCTCAGCTGAGGCTTCTGACGCCCAACCTGGGCCTTCCAGGCAGCAACATGTGGAAGAGCCAGGTATAGCATTCTTCTAAATATTTCTGGTTGTCCAATCAATGATGTTAAATAGATGTTAGTTTGGAGTACTAATTTATGATTGTGATTGATGAAGCAAAAACTAAAACCATGTCCCTTTTTCATACACAGGGAAGTCTCAGCCAGGAGGTGGCCGGGCCAAGCACGCTGCCCAATATCCAGGTCCCTCCCCTCCGCCTTCAAAGACAAAGTGGCAGGAAGAGGAGTAACCTGGAGGAGGCAGCAATTGGCCTATTTTGGAAGGCTACTGAGGCCTTCAGAACACCCCGCAGTGTGGAAGAGGATTTTGCTGAGCTAACTGCATGCAAAATGATGCAAATGGAGGAGGGCCAACGCCTCTTATGCGAGTTTGTAATTTTAGAAGCTCTAAATAAGGGGTTGAGGGGCCAACTCACATGTGAAAGCCACATTTGTCAGCTCACCCATGGTCCTCCTCCAGGTCCTCCTCCTCCTCCTCCAGGTCCTACTCCTCCTCCTGCCACACCTCCAACACCAGAGCCACAGCCAGGAAGGAAGCGTGTAAGGAAGACCAGAGAGTGAATGCCCTGGATTCAGTCTGGTCTGGCAAAAGATGCAGTCTCTTGTATGACCACAGCCTGGGGACATACATGTCATCTGCTGCTGTTCATGATCTCTTGGACTTCTGGAGACTGCACTCCCTTAGATAAGGACTCCTCAGGCCTACAATTTAGCCGTAAAAGAATTGATGTCTGCCCTGGGGGGCAAAGGCTTCGCCAATTTCAGCTGTTTATCCAGCGTTACTTTACTCTTTGTTTGGTTATGAGCCCTTAATAAAGGATTTTTTGTTTCAGTTATACTTGCCTATGTGTGTTTTCCTTCAAAAAAGACAGTTTGTATGTGAGGAGGCAGGTACATTTCAAAAATACAATGTGAAATTAACAAGAGACACCAACACCAAGCAATCTCCTTGAGATTAAATAATACAAGATAATAATGGTGTTGTGGTAACTTGACACACAAAACACACCCAAAACTATTCTGGAGTAAAAAAAAAAAAAAAAAAAAAAGGATCAGGCTTGAAAAAAATACAAACCAAAAAAAAAATATATATATATCTTTGTCTGTAATACACATTCTGAAACACAAAGTAATTGTGTGTGAGGGTGTATTCGATGGAACGCATGATAAAGGAAGCTTGCCTGGGACGTAAATGATTTTCATGAGCCAAAAATCATTGTACAGCCTGCAGCCCAAATTGGTGCTGTATAGATGTGTACAAGGAGGCCACGTCCAGTGACAGCCAACGATAACCTGTTTGCCAAGGATAGTGGGCCAAAATATCCAACATATGCCGTGAATCACAAACATACGATGGAAGCTGGACCACCAAATCTTGGAGAAAATGATCAATATAGCTTCCCATAGGGCTAGTGAGGCTGTCTATGCCCGAAATGATGGGCCGACCAGGGGGGTTGGTATTGCCCATATGGATTTTCGGGATGTGATACAGAAATGGTGTAAGTGGGTATGGACAAAATAAGAAATGCCATTCGGACTTTGAAATGACCCCATCATTGTATGCTTCATCCACTAATAATTTCAGGGCTTCTTTATATGGACCAACCAGATCAACATCCAACTTCTCGTAGGTGCTGGTGTCCCCAAGGAGTCTGGATGCTTCAGCTAAGTAATCTAATCTATCCTGTATGACAAGACTACCCCCTTATCTGCTTGTCTAATGATCACTTCATCGTTGTTCTTTAAAGAGTCCAAAGCTCTTTTGTCAGACAAGGACATGGAGGAAGAATAATCCTTTTTGGCCCCATGACAAAGTTGTACCAATTCAGAATAAACCACGTCATAAAAGGTAGAAATATGCTTGCCCTTGGCCCAGTGCAGATGGAAAACAGATCTTGGCTTGAAATGAGTATGAGCCATGGGAGCCAAACTGGCAAACTGGATGGAATTTCAGCTGCCGACAAGTCAGTACACTGTGCTCCTTCAGACCACAACTCCTCTAGCATTTGCAATGCCTCATAGTCATGGTCAGTGCTGATATACTCTGGAGTGGCAGAAGGATAAGTGATATTTCCAGGCTCCTTCTCATCCGTTTTGATAGAAAAAAAACGTTTGAGGGTAAGGTTGCGTGTAAATCGATTTAAATCTATAAATGATTCAAACAGGTCCGGGGGATTGGGCAGGGCAAAGTTAAGGCCTTTACGTAGTAACCCAAGTTCATATTCTAATAAAAGTTACAGAGATTTTTAGGATTTTAAAGTTGGATCTTATTTCTTCCCTTTTTTTGGTTTTCTTTCCTCCACGCTTGCCTCGTCTAGTTTTTCTACTGATCTTTTTCTCCGATTGACCCCCCCTGTGGGTGTACTTTTCAATAAAAAAAGAAGGGAAAGGGGTAATGTTAAAGAGGAGTTGACATAAATGGGTGGATCAGATGGATGGGCACCGGGCCACTGGCTGGTGTACATTCAGGGTGATTAGTGGACAATACCATTTCTGTACTACCCCCTACATTACTGGAGCCCTCAAATGGGGGTTTCTCCTTTGCCTCAGCAAAGGTGACACCATTGGGAGACTGATGGACTGAAAAATCATAAGGCACTGTTGTTGGTATTATGTTAGATGGACCGGGCTCACTGCCTTTCTTCTGAGTGCCCCCATTTTTCTGTCGGCCACCGGATGCATCGCTCCAACCAGATGTTGAGGTTTAAGACTTACTATTGCATTTGCTATTCTTAAAATGTCTACCTCTAGGCCGCTGAAACTCATTGGAACCCCTGGTGGGTGCCGGTCCAGGACCACGGGTAGATGAATGAGCAGGAGGATATTGGGAACCATTTGGTGGAGGTCTGTTCCTAGAGTGTGAATGGTTGACACCTCTATATTGCTGCTGGGGGCAATCCCTGGGGGTGGCAGAACCTGGACCATTATTAGGGCGTGGTGGCCTATCGTGACATGATGGCCCATCCAGGGCCCCTGGTTGTCTTGTTCTTTTCCATCAATATTCACGACCCTGCAAAAAATCTTCCCTATCCCTTTCGAATTTACTCGACTTCTTACTAATGAGGTCGGCCTAAAATTGGATGATTTGGTCACTGATACGATAATCCCATAAAGAAAATGCAGCCAAATGGGTAAAGGGATTGAGCTAGTCTTTGGCAGCCTCAATTGTCAGAGCGAATGTGCGCAACGTTCCTCTCCCTTTGGGAAATGATGAGGCTCATCCATTTTCTACTGCATTCCCTGGAGTGCTCGTAGCACTGATCCCTAAGATCATCATTCAAAAAAACTGCACCCTTTGGTCAATCTAAGACCTCTGGGTGCTCTTTTAACATCCAAGTATTTGCGTAAAGACACAATATCCTACCACTGTGACATTTCATTTTCAAGCAAATGCTTCAATGCATAGAATTTAGAAATCATGCTTTCTTTAAGTTGCTCATCTCTAGCAGGGGACACCGTTGTACTGCTCCCGCCCCGGAAGTGATGTCACGTGCCATCAAGAGTCTTCCTGAGTTTCCAGGAAGTGGATTCCCCTTGGTATTGAGCTGGTTCCCTGGGGTCTGGTAAGGTTCTTGTGTGACACCGGGTATTCACTGATTGGCGCACTACAGCGGGGATGATCCTGCTAGTGTCTGTCTGGGTTTTTTCCCCTGTTCCTGGCAATTCTGAAGCTTCCCATCGAGTGATCCTAGTGTGTGGTTTTTTTTTTTGGACACCTCTAAGTGCCCAATTCCTAATTCATCTGACTAAATATAAATGAATGTGCAATATATCATGGATTCAAATGAATTATTATGAATTATTTATTCATTTGTGTATTTATGATGGAGTTTTTTGTTTTGTTTGTGTGTGTGTGTGTGTGTGTATTTGTTTAATTTTCTTTCTCCTTTTCCCACCCCCTTGAGGGCATGGCTCTTTTTGACACACAATTTTCAATTCCACCATTCCCTATAAAAGTACTTGCCCATGGTGTACGAGACTAGCCTAGCTCTGAGGAAGGGGGTGCGCCCCCAAAACGCGTTAGCTGTACCCCGTTTTCTGTGCATGTCCATGCATTGTTTCTGTGGCCTTTTGTCAGTTGCATTCTGTGAGTACCCACTTTTTATATAAAACATTTTTATTATTAAATTATCTTTGGTAATACACTAGGTGTGCGCGCCTTCCATTTCTGTTTTTCTTGTAGTTCTTTTCGGATTACCCCATCTGAGGAAGGCAGCATCCACCCAGTTTTGGATACCATTATATACCTTTCACACCACCATTTTATTTGATATCTGTTACTCCACACCTTGGAAGACTTATTAGCGCTGGAAGTGACTGTGTTTTTTGTATTCGTGTACATTGGTAAATTGTCACTGACATTCCTCAAAACCGACAACAACAAAACCCTCTGTAACCCTTACTTTCACGATCCTACTAAAATACAACAGCCGTGACGCGTAGGAGGGCCGCTGCGGTAGGTTCAAACATATTCATGTTAATAAATACAAACAATGAGAAGACTAAAACATGAGACAAACATTTAGATACAAATGTGAGGGAGATATTTCATAGTTCCCAAAACAAAAATGAAAAAACAAAAACAACCAGATGGCATGCTGCCTTCACTCTTTTAGCGATATAAAAAAATACAATGGGAAAAACATCTTGCATGGCCAGCCACACAAATTTCAAAAACAGGCATGAGAATTTTAATCACACAAACGTGTACTACACATCCATCAACTCACTCATCATTACAGATTTCTGAAGCCACAGCTGAACTACCTCCAAGGTATTTCTTTCTGGGGTCTCGTACCTCCAGACATCAAAAGTACCTTCCAAAGGAATACACCTTACTGTACCCTCTGACCATATATGCCAATCTTTAAAGGGTCTAATGTCCTTAGCCCCATACCCAGATTTCATGTCCTATGCAGCTGCCTGACTGAGGTGCCTGGTTCCCACCCCTGCATGGACGGCCCATTGCCCATACGATTCAAATCGCTTTTTTTGCAAACTCTGCATCCAGAGAACCCTGCGCTTTATTTTTGGACCAGTTATTGCTTGCACCCTTATCACTATAACCAACCCCTGGAATTCTGATTATTATACACAGCCTGACCGGGGCTGCTAGAGAACTACTCCTCACGTTTATGCTAATACAATCACGCACCAGAATTCCGATTATACGCGGCCCGATCGGTCTCACGATATACAGCCTTCTAAATGCGTTCGTCAGACAACTACAAAACACCATGAAATCCTCCACTATTCAAAACAATATTATGGCTTCTATCTGTACCTAGATGTTACAACAATAACGTGGATGCCTCTCGTTTACTCTCTACCCAAAACTGTATTACAGTATAAAACTTCACAAAACAACTGGAATTAAATTTAAAAATAAAAGTGATTTCGTCCTTCCAAACACAAGTCTCTTTGCCAACATGCTTGTTTCAAAAGACCCCAAGCCTCTCCCACCAACTTTCAGTTGATGCATACATCCTGCAAAGAACTTCCTGTTGCATTCTCAGCTCTAAAAACAATCTACATATTAATGGACAGGAAGAGGGAGGGGGAGGGGGAGGGGAAGACTAGCTTCTCTGAACTTCATATTATGGCTGTCAAGACATTAAAAAAAAAAAATCTAAGGCTAACATCATATAAGAGACTTCAACAATTTTAAAAACCTTTTGTCCAGGAAAGGGTGGAATAAACCCCCCATATTGCAAATGGGAGGGAATCCCCCAGAATCCCCCTAGACTCTCATATCTCCCTGGGCAGTCAGACCACTGAAATTCCTGCAAAAACATGACACAAGGAGGTCAACCAAAGCCTCTCTTTTCTACTGCAGGCTACACAATACAAAACTCAGCTAAAGCGATAAAACCCAAAAAATGGGTTTTAAAAAAAAAAAAACACACACCGCTAAAAGTACAAAAACTCAGTTAAAGTTAGTCTTACTATCTATTGAAATTCAGTGCAAAGTAGAGATTTCACTTAAAACCAAAATTCAATACAAAAAAAACGCAATAGTTTTACTGAAAAGTATGTAAAAAGTACACAAAGCTAAACCTTAAAAGATTGAATTCACTTAACCACTTCAGCCCCGGAAGGTTTTACCCCCTTCCTGACCAGAGCACTTTTTACAATTCGGCACTGCGTCGCTTTAACTGCTAATTGCGCGGTCATGCAATGCTGTACCCAAACGAAATTTGCGTCCTTTTCTTCCCACAAATAGAGCTTTCTTTTGATGGTATTTGATCACCTCTGCCGTTTTTATTTTTTGCGCTATACACGGAAAAAGACCGAAAATTTTGAAAAAAAATGATATTTTCTACTTTTTGTTCTAAAAAAAATCCAATAAACTCAATTTTAGTCATACATTTAGGCCAAAATGTATTCGGCCACATGTCTTTGGTAGAAAAAATGTCAATAAGTGTATATTTATTGGTTTGCGCAAAAGTTATAGCGCCTACAAACTAGGGTACATTTTCTGGAATTTACACAGCCTTTAATTTATGACTGCCTATGTCGTTTCTTGAGGTGCTAAAATGGCAGGGCAGTACAAAACCCCCACAAATGACCCCATTTTGGAAAGTAGACACCCCAAGGAATTTGCTAAGAGGCATGTTGAGCCCATTGAATATTCATTTTTTTTGTCCCAAGTGATTGAATAATGACAAAAAAAAAAAAAAAAAATTACAAAAAGTTGTCACTAAATGATATATTGCTCACACAGGCCATGGGCATATGTGGAATTGCACCCCAAAATACATTTAGCTGCTTCTCCTGAGTATGGGGATACCACATGTGTGGGACTTTTTGGGAGCCTAGCCGCGTACGGGGCCCCCGAAAACCAATCACTGCCTTCAGGATTTCTAAGGGCGTACATTTTTGATTTTACTCCTCACTACCTATCACAGTTTTGAAGGCCATAAAATGCCCAGATGGCATAAAACCCCCCCAAATGACCCCATTTTGGAAAGTAGACACCCCAAGCTATTTGCTTTGAGGCATGTTGAGTCCATGGAATGTTTTATATTTTGACACAAGTTGCGGGAAAGTGACAAATTTTTTATTTTTTTTTTTTTTTTTGCACAAAGTTGTCACTAAATGATATATTGCTCACACAGGCCATGGGCATATGTGGAATTGCACCCCAAAATACATTTAGCTGCTTCTCCTGAGTATGGGGATACCACATGTGTGGGACTTTTTGGGAGCCTAGCCGCGTACGGGGCCCCGAAAACCAATCAGTGCCTTCAGGATTTCTAAGGGCGTACATTTTTGATTTTACTCCTCACTACCTATCACAGTTTCGGAGGCCATGGAATGCCCAGGTGGCACAACCCCCCCCCAAATGACCCCATTTTGGAAAGTAGACACCCCAAGCTATTTGCTGAGAGGCATGGTGAGTATTTTGCAGCTCTCATTTGTTTTTGAAAATAAAGAAAGACGAGAAAAAAAATTTTTTTTTTTCTTTTTTCAATTTTCAAAACTTTGTGACAAAAAGTGAGGTCTGCAAAATACTCACTATACCTCTCATCAAATAGCTTGGGGTGTCTACTTTCCAAAATGGGGTCATTTGGGGGGGTTTTTTGCCACCTGGGCATTCCATGGCCTCCGAGACTGTGATAGGCAGTGAAGAGTGAAATCAAAAATTTACGGCCTTAGAAAGCCTGAAGGCGGTGCTTGGTTTTTGGGGTCCCGTACGCGGCTAGGCTCCCAAAAAGTCTCACACATGTGGTATCCCCGTACTCAGGAGAAGCAACAGAATGTATTTTGGGGTGTAATTTCACATATTCCCATGGCATGTTTGAGCAATATATCATTTAGTGACAACTTTGCGCAAAAAAAAATAAAAAAAATAAAAAATTGTCTCTTTCCCGCAACTTGTGTCACAATATAAAATATTTCATGGACTTGACATGCCTCTCAGCAAATAGCTTGGGGTGTCTACTTTCCAAAATGGGGTCATTTGGGGGGGTTTTGAACTGTCCTGGCATTTTATGCACAACATCTAGAAGCTTATGTCACACATCACACACTCTTCTAACCACTTGAAGACAAAGCCCTTTCTGACACTTTTTGATTACATAAAAAAATAATTTTTTTTTGCAAGAAAATTACTTTGAACCCCCAAACATTATATATTTTTTTAAAGCAAATGCCCTACAGATTAAAATGGTGGGTGTTTCATTTTTTTTTTTCACACAGTATTTGCGCAGCGATTTTTCAAACGCATTTTTTGGGGAAAAAACACACATTTTTAAATTTTAATGCACTAAAACACACTATATTGCCCAAATGTTTGATGAAATAAAAAAGATGATCTTAGGCCGAGTACATGGATACCAAACATGACATGCTTTAAAATTGCGCACAAACGTGCAGTGGCGACAAACTAAATACATTTTTAAAAGCCTTTAAAAGCCTTTACAGGTTACCACTTTAGATTTACAGAGGAGGTCTACTGCTAAAATTACTGCCCTCGATCTGACATTCGCGGTGATACCTCACATGCATGGTGCAATTGCTGTTTACATTTGACGCCAGACCGACGCTTGCGTTCGCCTTAGCGCGAGAGCAGGGGGCACAGGGGTGCTTTTTTTTTTTTTTTTCTTTATTATTATTATTTTTTTATCTTATTTTTAAACTGTTCCTTTCATTTTTTTTTTTTTTAAATCATTTTTATTGTTATCTCAGGGAATGTAAATATCCCCTATCATAGCAATAGGTAGTGACAGGTACTCTTTTTTGCAAAAATTGGGGTCTATTAGACCCTAGATTTCTCCTCTGCCCTCAAAGCATCTGACCACACCAAGATCGGTGTGATAAAATGCTTTCCCAATTTCCCAATGGCGCTGTTTACATCCGGCGAAATCTAAGTCATAAAATGCTCGTAGCTTCCGGTTTCTTAGGCCATAGAGATGTTTGGAGCCACTCTGGTCTCTGATCAGCTCTATGGTCAGCTGGCTGAATCACCGGCTGCATTCTCAGGTTCCCTGTTGAGACAGGAGAGCCAGAGAAAAACACGGAAGACGTTGGGGGGGGGGGGCATTCCCTCCCACTGCTTGTAAAAGCAGTCTAGAGGCTAATTAGCTGCTAGGATTGCTTTTACATGAAAGCCAATCGCTGGCTGAAAAGAATGATACCAAGATGATACCTAAACCTGCAGGCATCATTCTGGTATAACCACTCAAAGTCGTGAATGGCGTACCTGAAGACAAAAAAATGGTTAACAATAAAGCACAGTAAACGGTAAGGTATAAAAAATTGCATATCTGAAAAGCAAACATGATAAAACATAACAACAATAAAACATTGCAGAATAGAATACAGTAAAAAAGAGCAGAACAATAGAGAGAGAATAGAGAGAGAGAACAATAAAACGACAACTATTTTTTTTTTATTTTATATTTTTGTTTGTGTTTTTTTTTTTTTTTTACACTTTTTTTTGTAACTAACTTTTATAACTGTAACCGGTTCCAGGTTCGGGTCTCTCAAAATGCGATGGCATCTTGGGAGACCCTGTGAAAGTGTGCCTAGTCTGTGCAATGCTGTACCCTACGCTAATACTCAACTAGTGAATGGTAGCGTTCAAAACATTCACCAATGCAAAGACCAGGATTGTCAGGACAGGAGGGACAATAATAGCGGGTGTCACGCCTATATCCGCGTTTGCTGCAGACACGACATCTTTTTTGGGGGGGGGTTCGTTGGGTAGGGGTACTCGGGAGGACATAAAGAAAATGCCTCTCATGCAGCCGACTGCATTTGGTTGGGGATGTGAATGGGGGAAGTACGGGCGCTGCAGAAGCGGTGGGTTCCCAATTAGGATTGGCGAATGCAGCAGGAAGGGCACTATGGGCACGATGGGCCTGTGTTTGTCTTCTTGGTGGCAGCGGGACACTACTTGTGCTTGCCACCTCACCAGCTTGAACTGCATTTATGGGACTCGCCATGTCACCAAGTGTTACTGCAGTGCTGGTTTGACTACGACCGGGGTGTACTAGGGCGCTGGTGCTTGCCAGTTCACCAAAACACTACCAAAAAAACTGTTAGAGATTGCAGGGATCAGGCCTGACTCTGCGAACGCTGCAGTTATGCGTTTAGTGTTTTGTAAGTGTCAGTGATCGATCGATACTGCACTTGGGTGGGCTGGGCTGGGCTGGGCCGGGCAGAGGGGCAAAACGCAGGTGCTAGCAGGTATCTGGGCTGATCCCGCTAACACTGCGTTTGTGGGAACCCTAAACTGCTGGGGACGCTAGTATAGATCTGATCAGATCAGATATTGATCCGATCAGATACTATACCACTAAGGGAGGTGTACGGTGCGTGCGTGGGTGTTAGCGGTACTGGCGCTAACCTGATGCTGCCTGGGGCTGGCGCTTGCCAGTTCACCAAAACGCTACCAAAAAAACTGTTAGCGATCGCAGGGATCAGGCCTGACTCTGCAAACGCTGCAGTTATGCGTTTAGTGTTTTGTAAGTGTCAGTGATCGATCGATACTGCACTTGGGTGGGCTGGGCCGGGCGGAGGGGCAAAACGCAGGTGCTAGCAGGTATCTGGGCTGATCCCGCTAACACTGCGTTTGTGGGAACCCTAAACTGCTGGGGACGCTAGTATAGATCTGATCGGATCAGGTATTGATCTGATCAGATACTATACCACTAAGGGAGGTGTACGGTGCGTGCGTGGGTGTTAGCGGTACTGGCGCTAACCTGACGCTGCCTGGGGCTGGTGCTTGCCAGTTCACCAAAACGCTACCAAGAAAACTGTTAGCGATCGCAGGGATCAGGCCTGACTCTGTGAACGCTGCAGTTATGCGTTTAGTGTTTTGTAAGTGACAGTGATCGATCGATACTGCACTTGGGCTGGGCCGGGCGGAGGGGAAGAACGCAGGTGCTAGCGGGTATCTGGGCTGATCCCGCTAACACTGCGTTTTTGGGAACCCTAAACTGCTGGGGACACTAGTATAGATCTGATCGGATCAGATATTGATCTGTACAGATACTATACCACTAAGGGAGGCGTATGCTGCGTGCGTGGGTGTTAGCGGTACTGGCGCTAATCTGACGCTGCCTGGGGCGACGCATATCACCGCCGGGCGATCAGGGGGCTAAACCTTTATTAGGTAATAAACGGCGGGTCCCCTGACACTATAAAAAATAAACGAACTAACCAGCGTCACCCGTAACAGTTATACGGTGATCAGTGGTGAAAGGGTTAACTAGGGGGCAATCAAGGGGTTAAAACATTTATTAGGTAGTATATGGGGGTCCCTGTCACTATAAAACGCTGACGGCGAACGTAAATATTTACGTTCCTAACTAGCGTCACCAGCGACACTAATACAGCGATCAGAAAAATGATCGCTTAGTGACACTGGTGACAGGGGGTGATCAAGGGGTTAAAACTTTATTAGGGGGGGTTAGGGGGGTATCCTAGACCTAAAGGGGGGTAATATTCACTGCCCTAACACTGTAACTGTCACAAACTGACACCATGCAGTAATCAGAAAAAAAAAAAAAAAAATACTGCTTGCTGTCAGTTTGTGACGGGGGGGGGGGTGATTGGGGGGCGATCGGGGGGGGATCGGGGGTGTAAAGTATGCCTGGCATGTTCTACTGTGTGTGTTTGTGTTGTGTGCACTTACATGTCATCTCCCCTCGGCGCTGGAACGGAAACTGCCGAGCCGAGGAGAGATGACATCACATCCTCTGCCTGTGTGAAACTACACACAGGCAGGGGAGGATTCCGATTGGCTGGGAGCGATCGCGAGGGGGGGGCCACGATCGGATGGTCTCCCCCTCGCCTCCCGACGCTCCCAGTCAAATGCCGACCGCCGCTGGCACCGGGGGGGGGGTCCGATCGGACCCCCCGCCCGCGGGAGGCAGATCACGTACAGGTACGTGATTCTGCCTGCCCGTGCCATTCTGCCGACGTATATATACGTTAGGCGGTCGGCAAGTGGTTAACTTCTTCAGCCCCGGAAGGATTTACCCCCTTCCTGACCAGAGCGTTTTTTGCGATTCGGCACTGCGTCGTTTAATTGACAATTACGCGGTAGTGCGACGTGGCTCCGAAACAAAATTGACGTCCTTTTTTTTCCGCAAATAGAGCTTTCTTTTGGTGGTATTTGATCATCTCTGCGATTTTTATTTTTTGCGCCATAAACAAAATAAGAGTGACAATTTTGAAAAAAACGCATTATTTTTTACATTTTGCTATAATAATTATCCCCAAAAAAATCTATAAAAAAACATTTTTTCCTCAGTTTAGGCCGATACATATTCTTCTAGATATTTTTGGTTAAAAAAAATCGCAATAAGCGTTTATTGATTTGTTTACGCAAAAGTTATAGCGTTTACAAAATAGGGGATAGTTTTATGGCATTTTTATTAATCATTTTTTTTTTTTACTAGTAATGGCGGCGATCAGCAATTTTTATTGTGACTGCGATGTTATGGCGGACATGTTGGACATTTTTTACACATTTTTGGGACCATTGTCATTTATACAGCAATCAGTGCTATAAAAATGCATTGATTCCTGTATAAATGACACTGGCAGTGAAGGGGTTAACCACTAGGGGGCGGGGAGGGGTTAAGTATGTCCTAGGGGAGTGATTTCTAACTGTCAGGGGGATGGGCTGGTGTGTGACGTCACTGATCTCTGCTCCGATGACAGGGAGCAGAGATTGAGTGACACTTGTCACTAGGCAGAACGGGGAGATGCTGTTTACAATGGCATCTCCCCGTTCATCCTCTCCGTGAGGCGATCGTGGGTATGCCTGCGGCGATCGAGTCTGCGGGACCCACGACCTGACTCACGGAGATCGCGGCAGGCGCGCGAACACGACGGCACATTCAAAGTAACGTACGGGTACGTTACTTAGCGCAGCCGTGCCATTCTGCTGCCGTATAAGTACAGGAGTCGGTCGGGAACCGGTTGACCACTTCAGCCCCGGAAGGATTTACCCCCTTCCTGAACAGAGTACTTTTTACAATTTGGCACTGCGTCGCTTTAACTGCTAATTGCGTGGTCATGCAATGCTGTATCCAAACAAAATTTGCGTCCTTTTCTTCCCACAAATAAAGCTTTCTTTTGATGGTATTTGATCACCTCTGCGGTTTTTATTTTTTGCGCTATAAACGGAAAAAGACCGAAAATTTTGAAAAAAAATGATATTTTCTACTTTTTGTTATAAAACAAAAAATCCAATAAAAACTCAATTTTAGTCATACATTTAGGCCAAAATGTATTTGGCCACATGTCTTTGGTAAAAAAAAATGTCAATAAGCGTATATTTATTGGTTTGCGCAAAAGTTATAGCGTCTACAAACTAGGGTATATTTTCTGGAATTTACACAGCTTTTAGTTTGACTGCCTATGTCATTTCTTGAGGTGCTAAAATGGCAGGGCAGTACAAACCCCCCCCCAAATGACCCCATTTTGGAAAGTAGACACCCCAAGGAAATTGCTGAGAGGCATCTTGAGCCCATTGAATATTATTTTTTTTGTCTCAAGTGATTGAATAATGACAAAAAAAAAAAAAAATTTACAAAAAGTTGTCACTAAATGATATATTGCTCACACAGGCCATGGGCATATGTGGAATTGCACCCCAAAATACATTTAGCTGCTTCTCCTGAGTATGGGGATACCACATGTGTGGGACTTTTTGGGAGCCTAGCCGCGTACGGGGCCCCGAAAACCAATCACCGACTTCAGGATTTCTAAGGGCGTAAAGTTTTGATTTCACTCCTCACTACTTATCACAGTTTTGAAGACCATAAAATGCCCAGATGACACAAAACCCCCCAAATTACCCCATTTTGGAAAGTAGACACCCCAAGCTATTTGTTGAGAGGCATGTTGAGTCCATGGAATATTTTATATTTTTACACAAGTTGCGGGAAAGTGACAAATTTTTTTTTTTTGCACAAAGTTGTCACTAAATGATATATTGCTCAAACATGCCATGGGCATATGTGGAATTTCACCCCAAAATACATTCTGCTGCTTCTCCTGAGTACGGGGATACCACATGTGTGAGACTTTTTGGGAGCCTAGCTGCATACGGGGGCCCGAAAACCAAGCACCATCTTCAGGATTTCTAAGGGCGTAATGTTTTGATTTCACTCCTCACTACCTATCACAGTTTTGAAGGCCATAAAATGCCCAGATGGCACAAACCCCCCCCCCCAAATGACCCCATTTTGGAAAGTAGACACCCCAAGCTATTTGCTGAGAGGCATGGTGAGTATTTTGCAGCTCTCATTTGTTTTTGAAAATACAGAAAGTCAAGAAAAAAATTTTTTTTTCTTTTTTCAATTTTCAAAACTTTGTGACAAAAAGTGAGGTCTGCAAAATACTCACTATACCTCTCAGCAAATACCTTGCGGTGTCTACTTTCCAAAAGAGGGTCATGGGGGGGGGGGGGGGGTTTGTGCCACCTGGGCATTCCATGGCCTCCGAAACTGTGAAAGGCAGTGAAGAGTGAAACCAAAAATTTATGCCCTTAGAAAGCCTGAAGGTGGTGCTTGGTTTTTGGGGTCCCATACGCGGCTAGGCTCCCAAAAAGTCTCACACATGTGGCATCCCCGTACTCAGAAGCAACAGAATGTATTTTGGGATGTAATTTCACATATTCCCATGGCATGTTTGAGCAATATATCATTTAGTGACAACTTTGTGCAAAAAAAAAAAAAAAATTTGTCTTTTTCCCGCAACTTGTGTCACAATATAAAATATTCCATGGACTCGACATGCCTCTCAGCAAATAGCTTGGGGTGTCTACTTTCCAAAATTGGGTCATTTGGAGGGGTTTGAACTGTCCTGGCATTTTATGCACAACATTTAGAAGCTTATGTCACACATCACCCACTCTTCTAACCACTTGAAGACAAAGCCCTTTCTGACACTTATTGTTTACATGAAAACATTTTTTTTTTTTTGCAAGAAAATTACTTTGAACCCCCAAACATCATATATTTTTTTTAAAGCAAATGCCCTACAGATTAAAATGGTGGGTGTTTAATTTTTTTCTTTTCGCACAGTATTTGCACAGCGATTTTACAAACGCTTTTTTTTTTTAAAAACACACTTTTTAAAATTTTAATGCACTAAAACACACTATATTGCCCAAATGTTTGATGAAATAAAAAAGATGATCTTAGGTTGAGTACATGGATACTAAACATCACATGCTTTAAAATTGCGCACAAACGTGCAGTGGCGACAAACTAAATACATTTTTAAAAGCCTTTACAGGTTACCACTTTAGATTTACAGAGGAGGTCTACTGCTAAAATTACTGCCCTCGATCTGACCTTCGTGGTGATACCTCACATGCATGGTGCAATTGCTGTTTACATTTGACACCAGACCGACGCTTGCGTTCGCCTTTGCGCGAGAGCAGGGGGGCACAGGGGTGCTTTTTTTTTTTCCTTTATTATTTTTTTGCTTTTTTATCTTATCTTAAACTGTTATCTTATTTTTAAACTGTTCCTTTCATTTTTTTTTTTAATCATTTTTATTGTTATCTCAGGGAATGTAAATATCCCCTATGATAGCAATAGGTAGTGACAGGTACTCTTTTTTGAAAAAATTGGGGTCTATTAGACCCTAGATCTCTCCGCTGCCCTCGAAGCATCTGACCACACCAAGATCGGTGTGATAAAATGCTTTCCCAATGGCGCTGTTTACATCCGGCGAAATCTAAGTCATGAAATGCTTGTAGCTTCCGGTTTCTTAGGCCATAGAGATGTTTGGAGCCATTCTGGTCTCTGATCAGCTCTATGGTCAGCTGGCTACATTCTCAGGTTCCCTGTTGGGACAGAAGAGCCAGAGAAAAACATGGAAGTTGGTGGGGGGGCATTCCCTCCCACTGCTTGTAAAAGCAGTCTAGAGGCTAATTAGCCACTAGGATTGCTTTTACATGAAAGCTGACCGCTGGCTAAAAAGAATGATACCAAGATGATACCTAAACCTGCAGGCATCATTCTGGTATAACCACTCAAAGTCCAGCAACATACCAGTACGTTGCTGGTCCTTGTTGGGCATATATTGTAAACTTTTTTTCATGTAGCCTGTGGGCTGCATGAAAAAAAGATATTGATCGGTGGGTATGCCCACCATTAGAATACCTCCCTTCATCCACCCACTTCTAATTATGGGCATACATGCACCGTTTATATATGCCGAAGCATGGGGGCATCCTCCTGCAAAAGGTAGGAGTAAATCGCTCCTCCACCCACTGCTGCCCCCACGCTTCAGCATATATGCTGAAGTATGTAACTGTGGTGGTGAAATCACCTCCGACAGCGCTGGAGTCACGGCTTTATGTTACGTGGGAGCAAACGCTGTTGCTGTCAAGATAAATAAATCTGCGCTGCAACTGAATGGCGTACCTGCTAAGCAAATGATGGTTAACAATAAAACAAAGTAACATTACAGTATAACAGTAAGACTTACCATACATGCAAAGCAAATACAAAATAAACATAGTAAAAAATAAACGCTTAACGCAACCTGTGCCTAAAATATATATATGCCGAAGCGTGGGGGCATTCTCCCGCAAAAGGTAGGAGCAAATTGCTCCTCCATCCACTGCTGCCCCCACGCTTCGGCATATATGCTGAAGTATGTAACTGTGGTGGTGAAATCACCTCCGACAGCGCTGGAGTCACGGCCTTATGTATCGTGGGAGCAAACGCTGTTGCTGTCAAGATAAATAAATCCCCTCTGCAGCTGAATGGCGTACCTTGAAACAAAAAAATGGTTAACAATAAAACACAGGAAACAGTAAAGTATAAAAAAAATTGCATACCTATAAAGCAAACATGATAAAAACATAATAACAATAAAACATTGCAGAATAGAATACAGTAAAAAAGAGCAGAACAATAGAGAGAGACTAGAGAGAGAACAATAAAACGACAACTATTTTTGTTTTTTGTTTTTATATTTTTTTGTGTTTTTTTTTTTTTACTTTTTTTTGGTTTTTTTTTTACACTTTTTTGTGTAACTTTAACTTTTGTAACTGGTACCAGGTTTGGGTCTCTCAAAATGCGATGGCATCTTGGGAGACCCTGTGAAAGCATGTCCTAGTCTGTGCAGTGCTGTACCCTACGCTAATACTCAACTAGTGTATGGTAGCGTTCAAAACATTCACCAATGCAAAGACCAGGATTGTCAGCACAGGAGGGACAATAATACCGGGTGTCATGCCTATATCCGTGCTTGCTGCAGACACGACATCTTTTTTGTGGGGCTCGTTGGGTCGTGGTACTCGGGAGGACATAAAGAAAATGCCACTCATGCAGCCGGCTTACTGCATTTGGTTGGGGAAGGTGAGGTGGAGCACCGTCTGGAAACAGAAGGGCTCTGACGATCTCTTCCTGGAATTTAAAGAAGGATCCAGTCCATCCTGAAGCCAATTGAAATAAATAGACAGACACTTTTTTTGTACCAGCGTCTGGCCTTATGGGCAACTAGGTACGGCGGCAAAAACTGGTCGTTGAGGTCCACCCCTCCCATGTTAAGGTTATATTCGTGGACACAGAACGGTTTCTCCACAACACCAGTCGCCGTATTAATTTGGACCGTCGTGTCTGCATGAAGGGAGGTAAGAACGAAAACATTCTTATTATCCCTTCACTTCATAGCGAGCAAATTATTACACTGCAAGCAGGCTCTCTCCCCCAGCCTAAGACGGGAATCTACAAGCCGCTGGGAAAAGCCCCGGCAATTAGGTCACATGGGGCCACATGCTCCAATCTGTTGATCAAAAAGGTGACTAAAAAGTGGCACGCTTGTGTAATAATTGTCCACGTACAAGTGGTACCCCTTTCTGAATAAGGGTGACACCAAGTCCCACACAATCTTGCCAGCGATTCCTATGTAGTCAGGGCAGTTTGTCAGCTCTACGTGACTATCTTTGCCCTCGTAAACCATAAAACTACATGTATAGCCTGTGGCCCTGTCACAGAGCTTATACACCTTGACCCCGTACCTAGCATGCTTGCTGGGAAGGTACTGTTTGAATGACAAGCGGCCAGAAAACTTAATCAGGGACTCATCAACACAGACAACTTGATGGGGAGTAAACAAGTCTGCAAAACTTTGGTTGAAGTGGTTTACTTTGGCAGTTGCAACAAACGAAAATCAAGCCATGGCCACATGATGACTACAAGAAAATGGCCGATGACAATCGGACCACATGGTGATATTAACACACGAAATGCAGTTGCTGATCCTACCAAAACCAGTACAAACCAAGATTTCTTCACTAGAAAACCAAAACTTTCTCCACAAAAACTGACTACACAATTCAGAAAGAACATTTAGCAATAGACACACACTTTAGGCTACATAAAACACAAAATAACACGGATTCAAACTTACATTCTGGCATCAGCTTCCACAAGAACAAGACAACAAGAGAAATACAAACAGTGATGGCTGCATGCTTGATATTTTCATCTCAAAACAATAGAGCTTCCTCATACCATTTGCCTAGAAACCTGAGACCATCCACAGAAAGGAACAGCTCCTATTGTAAGTGCTTCCAGCAATGCATGGCCGCCCTTCCCTCTCAGCCACACAGCCACTTGAATATGCGACAGTCTATTTCAAACCAAAAGCTTTCTACAAAATCATTTCAAAATGACTTCAATACAAACCATCCATGTCTTGAGTCAGTTAAACAATCTACAAGACTCATGCAATCTACTTGTCCCTTACAAAAGGTAATAATCACAATTCATACATTTCTATTTCTCATATGCATCACAAACTTATTACACAACATACAGTTACACAGCCTGCTCAGTCATACACAGCATTCACTTTAGGTTTGTATTAAATGGGACCTATAGAGGATTTAAATATAGGTGCTCCACCAATAATAAACCTACTTACAATGACAAAAATATAACCTACAATTAAAGTCCCGCCATTATACAGAAAGCGACAAAAAAAAATCATAAGGTTCTTTGCCTAGCAGAACTTACCCCATACAGTGGAGAATCAAGATCCAGGACACAGAGCAGCAAAAATGTTAAAAAAAACTTGAAGTATGGTTGTCTTACCATAGGCCGGCCTTTGCTGGTTCTGGATGTCTTTTCCCACTCGAGGTCCGCTGAATTAGGAAGATCTGTTGTCTTCCTTTCTGGCCTGCCAAAACTGTCCTGGAAATTTTAAGCTTCTCCTCTAAGCAAATAATTTTTTTGCGCTTTAAAAGCACAAAAACAGCTCTCTTGTATAATGCCGGAAAAGCGCGCTTGTATATCTCTAAGTAACACAGACACAGTTGCTGGTATCACATTGAGCTTAGCAGAAATCCCCCATAGAATAGGCAGCTCCATTTATTCATACTATTAACATGAATAACAAAGGAAGGTGGTGGCTTCAGAATCAGCCAGACACTTGTATTGTTTCAAAAGAACCAATCACACACATGTATATATTCAGATAGAAATACAGTAGTGACGTGTGCAGATGGTCGTGTGCAGAGCCATGCGGCAAGCGTCTTGTGCGACACAAAATTTTAAAACTAACTACATGGCTCTGAACACGATCGCGTGCACATTCCCACTGCTACCAATGACGCGAGCCATACTCTGCAATGGCTCAGTGAACCATAATTTTGTATGGTTATGCTATGGTTCCCATTTCCCATGTACGCAGATCTGCTTACTTAGGAGTGTAGATGCAGTCGCCATAAAGTGGCCAGTCCCTTAGTGAAGCATAAACAAACATCCTTAAAAGAGCAAACAGATCTTCCACCAACGTCTGTATGTGCAAACTCGCTCACATGAGCTTATTACAGCAAAACTGACACTGGGGGACATCTGACAACATACATTAATAAAATTTTCCACAACACGGACATGGTACAGGAGATGCACAGTCTGCGGGCATGATACAGAAGATGCAAAGGCTGCTGCCATGGTACAGGAGATGCAGAGGCTACACACAGGGTAAAGGGGATGCAGAAGCTGCAGACAGGGTACAGGAGATGCAGAGGCTGCAGACAGGGTACAGGAAATGCAGAAGCTGCAGACAGGGTACAGGAGATGCAGAGGCTGTGGACAGGGTACAGGAGATGCAGAGGCTGCGGACAGGGTACAGGAGATGCACAGGGTGCAGACATGGTACAGGAGATCTAGAGGCTGTGTACATGGTACAGGTGATGCAGAAGATGAGGACACGCTACAGGAGATACACAGTATGCGGACATGGCACTTGAGATGCAGAGGCTGCGGACATGGTTCAGGAGATGCACAGGCTGCGGACATCGTACAGGAGATGCAGAGGCTGCAGACATGGTACAGGAGATGCAGAGGCTGCAGACATGGTACAGGAGATGCAGAGGCTGCAGACATGGTACAGGAGATGCAGAGGCTGCGGACAGGGTACAGGAGATGCAGAGGCTGCAGAAAGGGTACAGGAGATGCAGAGGCTGCAGACAGGGTACAGGAGATGCAGAGGCTGCAGACAGGGTACAGGAGATGCAGAGGCTGCAGACAGGGTACAGGAGATGCAGAGGGTGCAGACATGGTGCAGGTGTACCTTTAAGAAGGGGTGGGCTACCTTCAGTTCACCTGCCCTCACTTATCCATTAGAATGTATGTGCCTCCACTGTGGGGACACTCAAATTTTTGTGTTAGGACCACAGATTACAGGGTGCCGTGACGTGGCTCTGTGGCTTATGCATGCATTTGCAAATGCGTGCGGACTGAACCCCTGTTTTTAACGCATACTGTTAGACAGGTCAGTTGGTTGTCTGCGAGCTGGTGGTAAGTAGGCTTGGATTTTTTCTTGGGCATTCCCCAGGTTTTGTTGATATCTGTAGCCTTCCAATGCCTCTTACTGCGATAGCCAGCTATAAATGAGGTTGGTGGCAAGTTTTTTGTGATCACGTTGGGTACAGGAGATGCAGACGTGGTACAGGAGATGCAAAGGCTGCATACATGGTACAGGAGATGCAGAGGCTGCGTACGTGGTACAGGAGATGGAGAGGCTGCGTACGTGGTACAGGAGATGGAGAGGCTGCATACGTGGTACAGGAGATGGAGAGGCTGCATACGTGGCACAGGAGATGCACAGGCTGCGGCCATGGTACAGGTGATGCAGAGGCTGCAGCCATGGTACAGGAGATGCACAGACTGCGGACATGGTACAGGAGATGCACAGACTGCGGACATGGTACAGGAGATGCACAGGCTGCGGACATGGTACAGGAGATCTAGAGGCTGCGTACATGATGCAGGAGATCCAGAGGCTGCGAACATGGTACAGGAGATACAGAGGCTGCGAACATGGTACAGGTGATGCAGAAGATGAGGACATGCTACAGGAGATGCACAGGCGGCCGACATGGCACATGAGATGCAGAGGCTGCGGACATGGTTCAGGAGATGCAGAGGCTGCGGACATGTTACAGGAGATGCACAGGCTGCGGACTTGGTACAGGAGATGCACAGGCTGCGGCCATGGTACAGAAGATGCAGAGGCTGCGGACATGGTTCAGGAGATGCACAGGCTGCGGACATGGTACAGGAGATGCACAGGCTGCAGACATGGTACAGGAGATGCACAGGCTGCGGCCATGGTACAGGTGATGCAGAGGCTGCGGCCATGGTACAGGAGATGCACAGACTGCGGACATGGTACAGGAGATGCACAGACTGCGGACATGGTACAGGAGATGCACAGACTGCGGACATGGTACAGGAGATGCACAGGCTGCGGACATGGTACAGGAGATCTAGAGGCTGCGTACATGATGCAGGAGATCCAGAGGCTGCGAACATGGTACAGAAGATACAGAGGCTGCGAACATGGTACAGGAGATGCACAGGCTGCGGACAGGAGATGCAGAGGCTGCGGGCATGGTACAGGAGATACAGAGGCTGCGAACATGGTACAGGTGCTGCAGAGGATGAGGACATGCTACAGGAAATGCACAGGCTGCGGACATGGTTCAGAAGATACACAGGCTGCGGACATGGTACAGCAGATGCACAGGCTGCGGCCATGGTACAGGAGATGCACAGGCTGCGGACATGGTACAGGAGATGCACAGGCTGCGGACTTGGTACAGTAGATGCAGAGGCTGCGGGCATGGTACAGTAGATGCAGAGGCTGCGGGCATGTTACAGGAGATGCACATGCTGTGGACATAGTACAGGAATAGATGCAGAGGCTGCGGACATAGTACAGGAGATCCAGAGGCTGCGTACATGATACAGGAGATCCAGAGGCTGCGGACATGATACAGGAGATCCAGAGGCTGAGAACATGGTACAGGTGCTGCAGAGGATGAGGACATGCTACAGGAAATGCACTGGCTGCGGACATGGCACATGAGATGCAGAGGCTGTGGACATGGCACAGGAGATGCACAGGCTGCGAACATGGTACAGGAGATGCACAGGCTGCAGACATAGTACAGGAGATGCACAAGCTGCGGACTACTCCATGAATGCTCTTAAATATCCTGGATTGAATGAGTCAATAAGCTATAAACCTTTTCTTTAAAGGGTGTTTTTTTTTAAATAGTCAGCAAATTATTATTTTCTTAGCTAATGTAATATATTAAAATATTCCAAACAAGGGATGTCTATTTTATTGATGTTGATATGATTAAAGTGTATCTTCTTATGGTTAATCTTGTAAATTCAAGTTAGTAGTCACATCACTGTTTATGCTGCCCTTTAATAAAATATATTTGAAGTTGTATTATTTCAGGTTACTCCTTGAACAGATTGTCATTTGTTCCCTATGACGATCGATAGGTGTTTGACTGTGACCACAAGTATGCCCAGGGCGAGGTGTTTGGACCCAGCCATAGATGGGTCCTCCGCTGGCCAATCTATCCTGATGCCTATGTGTCTCGCTGGCTTCAGCAACCTACTGTCTGCCGAATATCATGTACTTGATGGTGGATGAATTGGTGGATATTCTCCACAATGGAGTTGCACATCCAAACTCGATCCAGCGGTGGCACTGGTTGATCCCCGGCCAGCCGGCCCTTTCTATCTCCACTCTGGTGGATGCGTTTGGACTGGTTGCCTGGAGACCACATGCGTCTAATACATGGTGGCTTGGCAATGAGTGCTGGAAAGTAGGAGGCACGTGTGCCCCGCAGGTGACATCAGGCGCCAGTGGTGCGGGAGAGGCATGCATAGCTGGCAGCTCGGTGGCCTATCTTCCTGCCCCACATATAAATACTTGGTGAGCCCATATACGAGAAACGTATGTCTCTAATTGAAGTTTTTATATTTAGTTTTGTTAAAGTGTTTTCTTTCTCCCCTTGGTTTGTGTTTTAAACCTTTTTTTCATTTTAAATAGTTTACAAATAAATATCCAAAAGAACTGATTTGTATACTCATTAAAGTGTTACTAAACCCAGGGCCCTGCATTACTGTATCTGGTTTCCCACAGTACACAGAATATAGAAATGCACAGGGGGCATGGTTTGGCATGGGATGGAGATGGCCGCGTGATAGAAGAGCTTAGGGTCTGCAGCGTCTCCTTATCTCACAGGCGTCCCAGTTCCAGTTTAAAAATGGGCAGACTAACCAAGTCTAACCCACAAAACTAAGCTTACAAGTCCCCAGCTGCGACAGAGTTATGCCGCGTACACGCGGTCAGATTTTCCGACGGAAAATGTTCGATGGGAGCTTGTTTTCGGAAATTTGGACCGTGTGTAGGCTCCATCAGACATTTTCCATCAGCATTTCTGTCACACAAAATTAGAGATCTGGATCTCAAATTTTCCATCAACAAAATCCGTTCTCCTAAATTCCGATCGTGTGTACACAATTCCGGCGCACAAAGTTCCACGCATGCTCAGAATCAAGTACGAGACGGAATCGCTCGGTCTGATAAAACTAGCGTTCGTAATGATAGCAGATAGCACATGCGTCACGCTGGAATTTTTTTAATCTTTTAATGCAGCGCATTCTCTTCTTCTTTATAATGCTAGAATAATGAAGTTGTTTTGCTGCTGATATTCACACAGAGTTCTGAAAAAATTATTTCTTTATTATTTCTCGTGATCTCCTGAATAATATTATTTATTTTTTTCGTCAGTTTTTGTATTTTTTTTTTTATAGTGATTTTTTTTAATCAAGATCTCCTATTTTATTTTTTATTTTTTCTAGTGATCTCCATATTTTTTTTTTTCGTTTTGTGTGTCAAGTTACCACAACATCATTATTATCTTGTATATTTTAACCTCAAGGAGGTTGGTTGGTGTCCCTTGTTAATCTGACATTGTATTTTTGAAATATACCTGCCTACTCACAAACAAACTGTCCATTTTTTAAGTAAAACACATAGGCAAGTATTTTAACAAAATAAATAGCCACTTATTATGGGTCATAACAAAATAAAGAGGAAGGCAATGTTGGATAAACTGGTTAAATGTGCGAAGCCTTTGTACCCCAGGGCACACATCAAAGATATTTTACAGGCAAAATTGGTGGCCTGAGGAGTCCATATAATAATGAGCACAATCCAGTCCAGGAGTCCAAGAAATCATGAACAGCAGCAGATGACATATATGTCCCCAGGCTGTGGTCATACAACAGCCTGCGTCTTTTGCCAGACCAGACAGAACCCAGGCCATTACACTCTTGTCTTCCTTAGACGCTTCCGTCCAGGCTGTGGCTCTGGTGTTGGAGTTGTGGCAGGAGAAGGTGGAGGTGGAGGACGACGACGGTCGACCTCCTGGCTGCCACTTACCCCCGCCACCTCCTGGCTGAGGCTTTCCTGTGTATGAAAAAGGGACATAGTTTTAGTTTTTTAGTCATCAATCACACACAATTTAGAGCTCATGACTGTTGCAAATTCAATGTTAACAAATAGAAAAGACTATCATTCTGAGTCCACCATTTTTCATTCTTGTCCCAATCCTTTTTTGCCTCCACTGTTTATTGATATGTAAACTACTTTGTTAAATCAGCAATTAGTGATCAATAATAACATCTACTTAACATCATTAATTTTACGACAAGAAATATGTCGAACAATGCTCTACCTGACTCAAGCTGGGCTCATCCACATCTTCCTGCCTGGAAGGCCCAGGTTTGAAATCGGAAGCCTCAGCTGAGGTGGAAGTGTAAGGAAGCCTTGAAGGAAGAGTGGAGAGTGCTGGCCTGGGTTCACTCTGGTCTGACAGAAAATGCAGTCTATCATAGTACCACTGAAGTAGCAGGCAGAATATCGGTAAATGACTTTGCTGGACACAGGACTCGTTTAAGGGAGTTTATTCCACTTTGGCCAAAGTGGACACCTGACCTGACTCTCATCTGGAAGCCAAGTGTGTCAATTACAGCTTACACAGTGTACATATAATTTCAGTATATTGCGTCACAAGCGAATATTTCCTTTATACAAACATTTAACCTTTTAACAGCCAACCTACTTTTTAGATACAAGACAAGTTCAGCAAAACATATATATTTTTACACCTTATGCAAAATGTTAGTTTTTCTGCAGTATGCACTAATCAGCAAGCAATCTTTAGCACAGGCAGACGAGCATAACAGGTGTCTGTGATGAGAGGGGGAGGTAAGTGGGTGAGTTCTGTGTCTCACCCCAGCCTGTCACAAGTAGTCTCAACATGAAATGGAAGGAATATGATTCTTAGCTGAAATTCAAAATCAGTCTTACTACGCACATAACTATGGCCACATAAACTGATCCTCGTTGCCACTTCACCACAGCCTGGGGACATAAACATCACCTGCTGCTCCTGATCTCTGGGAATTCCGGACCTTCTTTTGCTCCCTAAGATAAATACTCCTCATGCCACCACTTTTGGTCTTCAAATAGGTTATGTCTGCCGTGGGGATCATCGGCTTCACAAATTCAAGCAGTTTCTCCAGCGCTGCTTTCCTCTTTCTTAGCTTATAAAAAACGGGTGGTTCACCTGCCACAGACAGGGCAGCTCCCTGAACATGTCAATGAATATTGGTAGAAATTCCCTATCATTGAATGGATCCATTTTCTCTGCAAGACACAACACAAGACAAACCCTAATGTCAGGCTAAACCCTTCTAATCTTGTCCCAATATAGGCCTCAATCTATAAGCAGTATAGGCCACTGATGCACCAAGTTAAAATTGTACCTTCGTTATCAGGATTAGCGCTTCCACTACTCCTTCCTCCACTCACAGATCGTACGTACGACGCACGCGTGTTACACTTTATATACACTGCGCATGCGTGAAACTCATGAACTTTGATGAAACTCATGAACTTTGATGAAGGCAATATCAACACAGTTTGGACATACTAATGTCTGATATTGCCTTAATTTTTTCAAAGATGAACTTTGTAAGTTCCTGAGTTGGGTATTGTTTTATGGTTTTAAACATGCATATTTAAACACAAAAAAAGGCTATTTGTACTGCCTATACCAGGGATATGCAATTAGTGGACCTCCAGCTGTTGCAGAACTACAAGTCCCATGAGGCATAGCAAGACTCTGACAGCCAGAAGCATGACACCCAGAGGCAGAGGCATGATGGGACTTGTAGTTTTGCAACAGCTGGAGGTCTGCTAATTGCATGTCCCTGGTCTATACCAAAAATGTTATTCATAAAATATGTTGGTTTGTTCAAAAACCTTTTTCTAACACACATGTGAATGTGCACAGAGTAAAAATTTTAAGACTCAACAATGTGTGGCTTCTTCTTTCAATGCTCAATAGCAGTTTTTGGAGTAAGTTGTTGTTTACAGTGACAATGGGGGTTATTTCCTAAAGGCAAATTCACTTTGCACTACAAGTGCACTTTTGCAGTGCACTTGTAGTGCAAAGTGGATTTGCCTTTATTAAATAACTCCCACAGTGCTTTATAATTTGCCACAATCATGCCATTTCCGTGACTCTGCAAAATTAATTCATGGTGCTGAAAATGATGTATATTTTAAACTGTAATGCATTACATACATTACCAACAAAAACAAGGTGTGTGTGTGTAGCAGACCCACAACTATAGGCGTGCGCACAGGGTGTGCCAGGTGTGCCCAGGCACACCCTAATCACCCCATGTGCATTAGTGTTATTGCTCTGTGTAGCAACAGGAACATGGGAAAGATCTCCCTCTTACCGGTTCTGCCATAAGATAAGAGTTTATGCTCTTCTCTTTACTGTGCCAGCAGGGAGATCAATGTGTGGGTCATATATATGTAGATACATACACATTCATGTGTGTTTGAGCTTAAGGGTGCACATCCTAATGCATTAGGCTGCGCACACCCATGCCCACAACATAATATTTTGCTGAAGAAGAGATTGTCACCTCATGTATCAAATAAATTACGTTTGCACTATTGAAGGAAATGTCAAAAAATAAAATCTACAGGACTGTTTTTCCCAGCAGGCTGTTGGAGTCACATCACATTATACGCTGACAGCAAGAACGATCTAATCCAGCTGCTCTATTTCTCCACTAGATGGAGACATTGACCATCCATGCTTTAAAAGAGTTTTCCTGGTTATACATTTATAACCTCTAGCATATGAACTATCTGTGTTCCACCTGCACTAGTTCAACAAGTGTCCCTGGAACTAATCAAGATCACTCCCCCCCTCCCCGCAATAGAAACTTTCTTTGTTAGCCATTATGACTAATAAATCAGGGTCTGCAGCCTTTTTACCTTCACTAGGCTGTCAGGTCTACAACTCATACCAGATGCACTTTCTCTGCAGCCTTTTTGTTAACAAGTTGGATTGCTGAAAACTTTCTTTACACAATTGATTGATCATACATATTTTAAGCTCACAACCTGTGTAATTCAAAGGTGTTCGGGTTTAAAGGGATGAGGTGGCAACGCTAGATACCGAGCTCTCAATATATCACAACGTTATTTTGAACAAGTTAAAAGGTTACTGGATATACTCTGCATATATATTTTATATCCTATGAGCAGGGCTGGATTAACATAGGGGCTATTGGAGCTGCAGCTCCAGGCCCTTACCTTTAGATAGGCCCATTTGCAAAAAAAAAAGTTTTGAGGGTCGTAGAGACACCAAATTAGGGGGTAGGTAGCCAAAGACCTACCCCACCACTGGTCAAGATTTGGGGCTCCTAGGACCTAAGGTTCCGGAGTTATGGGCTTCTTGTGCAGCCTGTCAGAAGCTACTTACACATACCTTTCTGGTAGAGCCTGACAAGCAGAGGAAGGCATCTCATAAATCTCCAGTTCAGGAACCACCGAGTTTGCAACAGCGGCCGCGAGAGCGCAGTGAGGTAGAAGTGCCTGTGGTGTTCTCTGTAGCAGGGGGACCCTAGAAGCAACCAGCAGCAGTAGTGGAGCTGCGTTTGGTGGCTGTGGATGTAGGCACTCATGAATGCAGGGGTGCTGCGGATGCATGTAGGTTGCTGGTGCTGGGTACCACAGATGCAGGTACGGGGAGGCTGTAGCAAAGGGAGGAGACTGGTGCAGAGTCAGACAAGCCAGGTCAGATACAGTGGAATCAGGTACATCAGAGATATCGATAAGAATGGTCAAGTTTGTGCAGAGGTTTGGCAACAGGGAATGCGGAGAGCAAGACTGAAGAAAGGTCAAGCCAGCCGAGGTCAGGAATGGAGAGAGTCAGGAGTCGGGTACAATCAGATCAAGGGCAGGTACTGGTAACAGGATACAGGGGGAAGACTGAAGATCAGACAGCAAAGGCCCTATTGTATCTGCTATCTCTATATACTGCAATTTGCGCCAGTGCTAATGGGCGCGGGCACGGGCACACACACACGTGGACGCATGCGCATATGCACTTGTCCAAACTCGTGGACATGCCTCTGCACATCTGCTCTGTTATGGACAGGAAGTCCCTGACAGCTACATACAGCGCGGCCAGTTTAAATACAAGCTGGCACACTCTGCAGCAGACTGACAGGATGAGCTCACAGTGCCTCTCACTGCTTGTCTGAGGCACTGAGCTCAATGGACAGCTTGGAGCCTTGGACCAATGGTAAAGTACCATTGGCCCCAGCTGTCCAATAAAAATGCTGCAGTGGAGGCTGTCCTTTCATTGCAGTGTCATAGAAGGGGCATGTGTCTAAAAGAGGGAGAATGAGAATCTTCTGCTGCTGAAAAGGTACTGTTTTAATCAAGCTAAATCATATATTATTATTATGCTATATGTTATAATAATAACATAATTTATTAATTTATCTATTTACTGTGAAAATACTGGTTCGAAGTTATAACTTCAAATTTCAGTAATTTTGTCCGTTAAGCCACCTGCTTGAGTACAGTTTTTGAAAATATAGTAAATTACCTTAAAAACAATATATAATGATTATTTGTATATTACTTACTTATGGTAATTACCCCCTTGTCACCCAGGCCAATTCTGACGCTTCTCTCCTACATGTAAAACTCTTCATTTTTACATGTACATACTGCCCACTTTCATAAACTCCTCTACTGTACATAGTGCCAGCTGTCCTATCCTCCACACTCCTCTCCTGTACATAGTGCCTACTCTCATACCATCCACACTTCTCTCCTGTATATACTGCCTACTGTCATACCCTCCACACTCCTCTACTGTACATACTGCCAACTGTCTTTCTCTCCACACTACTCTCCTGTACATACTGCCCCCATAATACCTTCCACACTCCTCTCCTGTACATTCTGCCCCCATCATACCCTTAACACTCCTCTCTTGTACATACTGCCCACTGGCATACCCTCCACACTCCTCTCATGTACATAGTGCCCACTGTCAACCCTCCACACTGCTCTGATGTGCATAATGCCCACTGTCATACCCTGCACACTCATCTCCTGTACATAGTGCCCACTGCCATACCCTCCACATTCCTTTCCCTCACCTGCACATATTTCCCACTTTCATACCATCCATACTCCTCCCCTATGCCTCTTACCCACAAAAACAGTTCTTTAAAATTATATTGAATATCCTCAATGTTACCAGCTCTAGAATGGGCACACTTTTGTTAGTTCAACTAAAGGAAATCTTCTCAGTCCTCATATTTGTTCTGCCCATTATTAATACTCATTTAATTTTGTGATTACTATTGTGATGTATAGAGAAACATAGGGGATGCCAGCTACTCTAAATATACAGTGGGGACGGAAAGTATTCAGACCCCCTTAAATTTTTCACACTTTGTTATATTGCAGTCATTTGCTGAAATCATTTAAGTTCATTTTTTCCTCATTAATGTAAACACAGCACCCCATATTGACAGAAAAACACAGAATTGTTGACATTTTTGCAGATTTATTAAAAAAGAAAAACTGAAATATCACATGGTCCTAAGTATTCAGACCCTTTGCTGTGACACTCATATATTTAACTCAAGTGCTGTCCATTTCTTCTGATCATCCTCGAGATGGTTCTACACCTTAATTTGAGTCCAGCTGTGTTTGATTATACTGACTGGACTTGATTAGGAAAGCCACACATCTGTCTATATAAGACCTTACAGCTCACAGTGCATATCAGAGCAAATGAGAATCAGGAGGTCAAAGGAACTGCCTGAAGAGCTCAGAGACAGAATTGTGGCAAGGCACAGATCTGGCCAAGGTTACAAAACATTTCTGCTGCACTTAAGGTTCCTAAGAGCACAGTGGCCTCCATAATCCTTAAATGGAAGATGTTTGGGACAACCAGAACCCTTCCTAGAGCTGGCCATCCAGCCAAACTGAGCTATCGGGGGAGAAGAGCCTTGGTGAGAGAGGTAAAGAAGAACCCAAAGATCGCTGTGGCTGAGCTCCAGAGATGCAGTCGGGAGAAAGTTGTAGAAAGTCTACCATCACTGCAGCCCTCCACCAGTCGGGGCTTTATGGCAGAGTGGCCCGATGGAAGCCTCTCCTCAGTGCAAGACACATGAAAGCCCGCATGGAGTTTGCTAAAAAACACCCGAAGGACTCCAAGATGGTGAGAAATAAGATTCTCTGGTCTGATGTGACCAAGATAGAACTTTTTGGCCTTAAATCTAAGCGGTATGTGTGGAGAAAACCAGACACTGCTCATCCCCTGTCCAATACAGTCCCAACAATGAAGCATGGTGGTGGCAGCATCATGCTGTGGGGGTGTTTTTCAGCTGCAGGGACAGGACGACTGGTTGCAATCGAGGGAAAGATGAGTGCGACCAAGTACAGGGATATCCTGGATGAAAACCTTCTCCAGAGTGCTCAGGACCTCAGACTGGGCCGAAGGTTTACCTTCGAACAAGACAATGACCCTAAGCACACAGCTAAAATAATGAAGGAGTGGCTTCACAACAACTCCGTGACTGTTCTTGAATGGCCCAGCCAGAGCCCTGACTTAAACCCAATTGAGCATCTCTGGAGAGACCTAAAAATGGCTGTCCACTGTTTACCATCCGACAAAAGAAAGACACAATTGAGGGAGGAAAAAGGGAGTGCTGCTCACCCCTGATAATGGAAGCAAAAATGGGAAAAAGGTTTCCCCAGGTGGGGTTTTTAGGCAGCGGGGTTTAAGATATTAGACCAATGTTATATAAAAGGAGTAATATTTTATTGTACAAAAAATAATTTAACACAAAAGTTAAAAAATGAGCTCTGATATAGAGTGTTTACAAGTCTAGTGAAATCAGACACGCATTATACAGACATATTTTCATAACAACAACATATAAATATTGTCAATATCGAAAAAATGGAACTGACGCGTTTCAACCTATATATTCATGGTCTTCTTCAGAGGTCAGTCTGTTGAAAAATGTGCAACAGGGATATACATATAAGAGCTTAGTTACATATACCAAAAGAAATATACCATATTCCATATAGCATAGTTATCCAATGATGCGTGTCCTACGAGCGAAAAGCTTCCTATAAGAGAGTCCCCTTTTAAAATCAAAATGCCTGCTCACTTTCCCCAAGAGGTCCTGCAACACCTCCACCGGCACAGCCACCGGCGCCGGGGCAGAAACCAACGATGTGGCTTACGAGAGGTCACACTGTGAAACGCCCCCCCACCCGGACCACACGGTCGGTCGGGGAGAAGGCAACACCTGCAGCAGAAGCCCAAAAGGAAACACATTTAGAAATCACACTCATAGTATATATCGAAACATTGTATTAGGAAATATTTACTTAATTAAATAATAAAATAAAGGCATCAGTCTATATGCATACCTCATATGCAGACTGTAGCTTTGTAATATTAGGTATATATATATATATATTAGAAAAAGGGTAAGTAAATCGTGCATGAAAGTGGAGTGAGGACCAAAAATTAAGGAATCCAATAAAATGGAGAAATGGTGATTTCTAAGTGTGTCTCCTTTGGGCTTCTGCTGCAGGTGTTGCCTTCTCCCCGACTGACCGTGTGGTCCGGGTGGGGGGGTGATTCACAGTGTGACCTTTACTGTTTACCATCCAACGTGACAGAGCTGGAGAGGATCTGCAAGGAGGAATGGCAGAGGATCCCCAAATCAAGGTGTGAAAAACTTGTTGCATCATTCCCAAAAAGACTCATGGCTGTATTGGATCAAAAGGGTGCTTCTACTAAATACTGAGCAAAGGGTCTGAATACTTAGGACCATGTGATATTTCAGTTTTTCTTTTTTAATAAATCTGCAAATGTCAACAATTCTGTGTTTTTCTGTCAATATGGGGTGCTGTGTGTACATTAATGAGGAAAAAAATGAACTTAAATGATTTTAGCAAATGGCTGCAATATAACAAAGAGTGAAAAATGTAAGGGGGTCTGAATACTTTCCGTCCCCACTGTACCACTGATAAAAAAAATGTCTCTGAAAATATTTTTGAAATGTTGGCAACTATGCCCTTGGGCACTGCCCAAGGGCCACCGGGTCAGTAGGGGGCCCCATAAGAGACTTCTGGGATCCTGTGATATTAAAGCGGTAGTAAACATTGCTAACATTACTACTTTTTAGAGGCCCTAAGGTGGGTTATGCCATAATGTACAAGTATGGACAGCATAGTAGCACATTAGGGTACACTTACTTGTCAGACTGAGCCCTCCAGTGCTGCACTGTGATCAATCAAGGCGGGTCCCGGGCACTTCCATCTTTACCCGATCTTCCTTCCGGGTTCTGTGCTTTTGTTCACTTGCCTTGGCTGGGCTGCGTTGATGTTACTCCCACACATGCTCATGCACATCCTTTCTCTCTCTCATCCTCCCTCCCTTACCCCTCACACCCCTCTCTCATCCCCTATTTTATTTAATTTGTTATAACAAAAAATTGTTTGCATTTTTATTTATTTATTTTATAAAAAGCCCCACCAAAATCCTCAGCACCAGGCCAATGATGTCCTTAATCCGGCCCTGCACTTAGGTATAGATGTGTGAGGTCACCATTTTATTCATCTGGTACCAGCAACATCACAGAGGTATTGATGTGTGGAGGTCACCATTCAATTCAATAGGAAACAGTGACATTACTAAGGTACAGATGCATAGTTGCCAACATTGTAAAAAATTGTATAGGGACACTTTTTTGTCTGTGGGCGGAGACTTATTATAATTAGGGGGGCATTCGTTTGTAGGCATGACTATCAGGGGAAGAAAAATTGTGGGGAGCGAAGAAAAATGGGCGTAGTTTAAACTAAATAGTGGGTGCGGCTTAAAGGAGCATGGTTCAAGTCTGAGATGAACGAGGGGGGAGAGAGAGAGAGAGAGAGGGGGAGAGAGAGGGAGAGAGAGAGAGAGAGAGGGGGAGAGAGAGGGGGGGAGAGAGGGGGGGAGAGAGAGAGGGAGAGAGAGAGAGGGAGAGAGAGAGGGGGAGGGAGAGGGAGAGAGAGAGAGAGGGAGAGTGAGAGAGGGAGAGAGAGAGAGGGAGGGAGAGTAAGAGGGGGGAGAGTAAGAGGGGGGAGAGAGAGAGAGAGAGAGAGAGAGAGAGCGAGAGCGAGAGCGAGAGAGAGAGAGAGAAAGAGAAAGGGGGGAGAGTAAGAGGGGGAGAGGGAGAGGGGGGAGAGAGACGACAGTACAACCATCAAAAATGGAAGAAAATTGCTGAATTTATGTTGCAGTCTGGGCCTCAACGGCCGTACCAGGGGAGACTCTCTAGGAAGGTACACATTTAGCTCCCATGTAGGCAGCAGTGTGGTAGACTATGCCATCACAGATATGAACCCCACACTCATCAATGGTTTTACAGTCACCCCACAAACATACCTGTCAGACCACAACCAACTACTGCTATACATTAAATCTTCTAGCAAACCATCACCAAAACTCCACCGGGCCTCTCTCTGCAACCTGCCACCATCATTTAAATGGTCCAGTCTACCACAAAATACAGAGAGGTAACTGACAGACCTGACATTAAAAAACAGCTTGAAAACTTCCAAAACAACGCCTATGAGATAAGCCCATGAAATGTGAACCAGGCAGCAAAGGACTCCCATAAAATACTATAAATAATAAGGTGATTCTACGCAGATATTGAAATAGTGCTAAAGTATTAAATTAAAGTATTTTAGGAGAGTATCTAAATTATTTCCATATTGTATAAAACCACGTGTTATTTAAGAAAATATATAGGTATACAAAAAAACATCAGGAAAATCAACATCAAGAAAAGTATTATGAATCATCCGTCAGAAAATACAGGGAAAAATACCACTTTAAACATGACACAGAGCACACTACGTAACAACTCGGTTTTCAATCCACAGATATCAAACAATCAACACATAGAGGTATTTAAACAACTGGTAATACAGGATCTGGAATCTTTGAATTTGAAGAAGAAATCGGACCCGATCCATATAAGAAATGGGATCAAATTACTCCAAGAAAGAAAAGATATAGTAATACGACCGGCCGATAAAGGAGGGGCAGTGGTCCTACAGTCAAAAGAACAATACCTGAGTGAATTGAATCAACAACTATCCGATGAAAAAACCTACATAAAATTGGTGGGCAATCCCACGTCTAAATATAAGAAAGAGTTGGAATCCCTCGTATATCTAGGCACAAAAAAAGAGATACTTAACAAAAAAGAATCAAAATATCTTATCCCTGAGTCATGCTGAATACCGGTGATATACACAGTTCCAAAAATCCATAAATCTATGGTAAACCCACCAGGGAGACCCATCGTGAATGGGATAGATTCCCTAACATCAAGAATGGGGCAGTACATAGATTATTTCATTCAACCAGCAATACAATCAACCCGAGCCTACCTCAAAGATACTAAACATGTCTTACAGTTATTAGAAAACACACCAGTACTAGAAGGAAGAACTATCCTAGCAACAGCGGATGTGACATCGATATATACGATTGTAGCGCACCATGAAGCTTGTTCAGCGATTAAATGGCTCCTTAGACACCACAGCACTTTACCATGCATACAAAGGAAATACATTATTAAATGCCTTGATTCCTGTCTGAAATGCAACTACTTCTGGCATGACCAAAATTACTACAAACAAGCAATAGGAATTGCTATGGGTGCAAAGTTTGCACCGGGAGTTGCCAATGCCTTTATGGCGGAATGGGAGGAGACACCGATCTACACAGACACCCCAAGGGAACTCACCCTATACAAGAGATTCATAGATGATTTAATAATAATTTGGAATGGAGATAGAGACAAACTGGAAACCTTCTTCACCAAGCTCAATAAAAATAATAAAAATATTAAATTGGTGTGGAAGATAGACGAGAAATCTGTGGATTTCCTAGACCTAAATATCTGCATAGAGGAGGACAAACTAACCACCAAAACGTATTTCAAGAATGTTGATGCTAACAGTTACTTATCTATAAAGAGCTGCCATCACAAACTGTGGTTATACAATATACCAAAAGGACAGTTCATTCGGTTGAAACAGAACTGCACCAAAAATGAAGACTATTTATCTCAAGCACTAGCAATAGGTGAAAGATTTAAAGCTAAGGGGTACAACGACTCATGGATAAAAGATCAAATACAACATGTTGAAAAGATTGAGAGAACCCAAATGTTACAAGATAAACCAAAAAAGAAAATGTTATCGGAAGCACCAAGCTTAATATTGGACTACAATGCCCAATATAAGGATGTGGCCAGGATTATCAAGCGCAATTGGCACATCCTCAAAAATGACAAAGATTTAAACAAGATATTACCAGAACGACCGACCATCATCTATAAAAGAGCTCCCACGATCAAGGATCTGATTGTCAAACCAGTAATAGAACCACCAAGGAAACCAACCTTCACCTTCTTCAATGGCAAAGGATTTTATCCTTGCAAAAACTGTTACGCCTGTCGTCATGCAAAAAAGTTTCAGACCAAAAGAACGGAATTTACAGCCACGAATACGGGCCAAGTACATATGATCCATGACTTTATCAATTGCCATACAGAAGGAGTTGTATATGTTCTCCAGTGCAGCTGTAATTTACAGTATGTTGGAAGGACCAAGAGAGCACTGAAAGTAAGGATAAAGGAACATATACAAAATATACAAAATGGCTATCCAAAACACAACGTTAAAAACATTTCCTATTGAAACATAATAAGGATCCCTCACAACTCCAATTTTGGGGTATTGATAAATACCAAAAAGCGTGGAGAGGTAGTCACAAAATTAGAACAATAAGCCAGAAGGAATCCAAATGGATATACACTATGCGCACATTAACGCCTGGGGGAATGAACCTAGAGTTTGATTTGAATCGTTTTTTAAGTAACTTTTAATACACTAGTTAATTTTATTCTATCGATTCCATTTTTATACCCATACCCTATTTACATGAGTAGCTTTACAATAAAATGGATAAATATGCAGCTAGTATTGCTGGAAACATATAGATACCAGTAGGAGGAGATCACTAATTAGATAATATGTATGTATCATAAATCACAACACCATAGGGCTACTCTGGGATATATTTATTAATGAATTTTAATTATTTACTAAACATTTTAACAAATTAATTTTAGTACGTAATAACTCACCGTTGAGATATAAAGAATAACAACCTTTATTCGTTTTTGTATTAAGAGGTTGGTGTGTAAAATGCATATTATATACTTGATGATATACAATTTGATCAAGATTGATTGGATGGTCAAATCAAGAATGTTGTACACCATGGATATAGAACAGTATATATTATCTCACCAAACAGATGCTAAATGACTATATCAGACACCAATTCCATCAGTGAGGTATATACTCACTAATAAGTAATGTATATTTAATCTTACAGGCGCCAAATAAATCCAGAATTGTAAAGTGTAGCCTGACTAGTTCAAGATTGCGATTGTATGAACGGCCGGGGTTTTATACCTACATTGCGGACACTAAACTTACAAAAAATGGCAGACGGTAGACTTAACATCAAACCATGACCGCAATATACCTCTATAATAGACTACAACAAAATGGCCGCGATGTACCCATATCGACCATTCCTAAAATGGCCGCTATACCACTCCCGGAATTTAACAATAAAAGCATAGTCCAATAAACAATCCAGTTCCCCAGATGAAGTTATGTGAAACAACGTAACGCGTAGGGATTGGCCGGATAGAGCCACGACCGGAAGTGACGTGAGAAGGCGAGGAACAACGCCTAATTTGTTCCCTGTGTTTTTTAACTTTGCTTTGTGTAAGAGTATATGCCTTTTAATAAATTTGTTTTTTTTTTAAACTTGACATACTGCACTATTGGAGGGCCCCCCCCCTTTTCTCTCTCCCTGTCTCCTCTTCACGGAGGTACTATCTCATCTAACAGGAGAGAGAGACTGAACGTAGCTAGGAGAGAGGAAACAGCATCACGTTATGCCATCCAGAGGAGAGATGATCACTGCTTAGGAAAACCGAGGGATCCCCCCAGTGGTGACAGCGGTAATTGCATGCTATTACTAATCTCAAGGTAAGAGTTCTGGGAGACCAGACACATAAAGGAGCTGTAGAAGAAGCATTTGGAACAATCACCCTTACCTCATCTTATATTCATAGAACTTTATTATCCTCTACCCACTATAATACTAGTTGGACTTCCTAGATTACCCCTTATCACTGTCAGACATTTAAAGTGAAATTTATCCAGTTCAGACTATACTTATTTCATCCATCTAATTACATTTGTTTGGATATATATTTATTTGTTTATTATTGACACTACCGCCTGCCAAGCACTGAGAATTCACATACGGACATTATTATTGCTATATAGATTATTGATTGAATATTTCCCATTTGAGATATAATATTTTCGTATACACTTTATATATATTTTTTCTTAAATACCACGTGGTTTTATACAATATGGAAATAATTTAGATACTCTCCTAAAATACTTTAATTTAATACTTTAGCACTATTTCAATATCTGCGCAGAATCACTTTATTATTTATTTCATTTGATCAGTGGTTTGTGTCACACTAATAGATTTTGCTGCATTTATTTATGCACTTTCACTTTTAAATTGTTTATGAATATTTTGCACTCATCCAGAGTAGCGCGAAGGCACTTTGCTCACTTCCCATAAAATACTACACACCATCGCAGAAACAGCCCAGCTGAGAAAAGCCAACTACAAGAAACCATCCAACAAACAATCCAATAAATGGTTCGACAAAGAATGCAAAGCATTATAGAACACCTTACGAACAGTCTCCAATAACAAACACAGAGACCCTGACAACACCGACTTAAGGATAGCCCATGGCACCCTACAGAAAAAATACATACCCTTAAAAAGAAAAAGCTAAACTTCATTTCCAAAAACCTGCAACAGCTGGAAGAGGCACTTCAGGAAAAATCTTTTTGGGAAATATGGAAGATTACTGGCTCAGCACCCAGGAAAAACAACCTCCACATCCAAAATGGCGACATCTGGATCAACTACTTTAAGAACCTCTACAAAGATATTCCAGAGGAGGCTCTAACTGTAGAACAAAAAGACATCATCAAAAGGCTAAATGATATGGAGGAAAAAATTAGGGACTTCCAGAACCCCTTAGATCAGTGGTTCTCAACCTAGGGGTCGGGACCCCCTCGGGGGTCGAATGATGATTTGCCAGGGGTCACCAAGAGGAGGAACAAAGAAAAAGGGAGAGAAAGAATAAGAGAAAGAACAAGAAAAATGGCTAGAGAGGGATGGCGAAAAAAACAAGAAATTAGGATAGAGATAGAAGGGAAAGAAAGGAGAACAAAGAGAAAGAGTGGTACATCCTAAAATGTACCATAAGGGGTTTTAATATTGTACAAGTGGAAGAGACTCAGGGAGCGCTAAATGTCCGTAGGTTAGGGGTGCAAATTACTTGTCTTGCCTTGGGTGCTGACAACCCACACTACGAAAATAATTTTACTGTTAGGGGTCCCCACAACTTGAGAAAATTTATCAAGGGGTCACGGCACTAGTAAGGTTGGGAACCGCTGCCCTAGATGTACCGGTTACACCACAAGAAATTAGGGAGAAATACAAAACTTGCAAACCTAAAAATCCAGTGGGGTGGATGGAATCCTGCCAGAGATGATTAAACACGGCTCCCCAGATGTACATTCTGCACTATGCAAAGTGTTCAATCTGGTCCTGAGTGCTGGTTTCTACCCTACAGTATGGAACCAAGGCCTTATAACGCCCATCCATAAGAGTGGAGACCAGTATGATCTAGCCAACTACAGGAGGATATGTGTCAGCAGCACACTAGGGAAACTATTCAACAGTATCCTCAACTTCCTGACACAGCACAATGTCCTCAGCAGAAGTCAGGCAGGGTTCATGCCAAACCATCACACTACAGACCACATCTACACCCTGCACAGCCTCATGAAGAACCATGTCCGCAATAAAAAACACGGAAAGATATTCGCCTGCTTTGTGGACTTTAAGAAGGCATTTGACTCCGTGTGGCACCCAGGCTTGTTCCTCAAACTATTGGAGAGTGGAATAGGAGGGAATACATATGATGTTATCAAGAGTTCATACACTGAGAACAGCTGCAGTGTAAAGGGTAATGGGAAAAGGACTCAACACGTCTGGCAGGCCCAAGGAGTCAGACAGGGCTGCATCCGAAGACCAACCCTCTTCAACATCTACATCAATGAACTGGCTGCAGCTCTAGAATCCTCCCCAGCACCAAGACTGACTCTACATAACACTGTGGTGAAGTTCCTGCTGTATGCGGATGACCTCTTACTTGTGTCACTAACAGAGAAAGGCCTACAAGACAGCCTGGAAGTGCTGGAGAAATACAGTGCCACATGGGCACTACCAATAAACTCAAGTAAAACAAAAATCATGGTGTTCCAAAAGAAAAATACAAAACAAACAAAGAGCCCTTCCTTTACATTAAACAACTGCACTGTTGATGAAACTAACAGCTACACATGCCTCGGCCTGGAAATTAACAAATCAGGAAGTTTCAAGCCAGCCATAGAGGCACTAAAAGACAAGGCATGCAGAGCCTTCTATGCCATCAGGAGACAGCTGTACCACCTAAAACCACCAGTGAGAGTCTGGCTCAGAATATTTGATAGCGTCATCACCCCAATTCTTTAATGGCAGTGAAGTTTGGGGTCCTGTCACCTACCCAGACCAATCCAAATGGGACCCCAGCCCAACAGAAATATTCCATCTGGAATTCTGCAAGCACCTCCTCCAAGTCCATTGGAGCACCTCCAACAGTGCTTGCCGGTCTGAGTTGGGCAGATTTCCCTTACTTCTCGCAGTACAGAAGAGGGCGCTGTCATACTTGGACTACCTATAAAACAGCAGTCCCAACTCATACCACCATAAAGCCTTACTGAACAGTAAGGACCAGTCCAAGCCGTGTGGCCTGCAACAACGCATCAACACCTTGTCTATCCCAAACTCTCAACAATGCGGCCTGACAAAATCTCAAGTAAAAAACATAATGAATGACTCCAAAGAAAAACATGTTGGAGAATGGAGAAATGAGCTAACAAACTCCAAAAAACTAACTGTTTACCAGTCACTGCAAAGAGACTAGAAACTGACCCCGTACCTAGAGGTGCTACAAGACCCCAAAGACAGACAGACCCTGAGCCTGTACAGACTGAGTGCCCACAGCCTAGAAAATTGAAATAGGATGGCACAGACAGACCTACAAGCTCAGGGAGAGTAGACTGTGCCAGAAATGTGACCAGGGTGTCCTGGAGGATGAGGACCACTTCCTGTTACATTGCCCAAAGTACTCATCAGTGAGGGACACTCACTTCCAAAGACTACACTCTCATCCCGAACTTCAATTCTATAGAAGAGAAGAGGAAACTCCAATTTCTACTGGAAGAAGAGGAGCCAATGGTAAAAATAGCTGCCCAATATGTGACAGCGTGTCACAGACTGAGAGGGACATGCAAAACTGAGTTATGCCCATTCCCCTCTATATTACCCATTACCCCCCTCCTTTTTCTTATAGAAACTCAGCTGCTTTGGCAATGCTAACATGTATTTGGTCATGCCAATAAAGCTTATTTGAATTGAATTGAGAGGGAGAGGGGAGAGAGAGAGGGGAGAGAGAGCGAGAAAGAGAGGAGAGAGCGGGAGAAAGCGAGAGAGAGCAAGAGGGGAGAGAGGGGAGAGAGAGGGGGAGAGAGAGAGAGGGAGAGAGAGAGAGGGGGGGAGAGAGAGAGAGAGAGAGAGAGAGGGGGGAGAGAGAGAGGGGGGGAGAGAGAGAGAGCGCGAGAGAGAGAGAGGGAGAGAGAGAGGGGGAGAGAGAGAGAGAGAGAGAGATAATGCAGAATCAGTGAAAGCCCTGAGTGTGTCACTTGCCATGTCGCCTGCCACCAGAAATCCATCAGCTGTCCCCATTAGAGTCCCTCCTTACATCAGGTGCTCCCAGCGGAGTCCCTCCTTACATCTGGTGCTCCCTGCATAGTCCCTCCTTACATCAGGTGCCCCCAGCGGAGTCCCTCCTTACACCAGGTGTCCCCAGCGGAGTCCCTCCTTACATCAGGTGTCCCCAGCGGAGTCCCTCCTTACATCAGGTGTCCCCAGCGGAGTCCCTCCTTACATCAGGTGTCCCCAGCAGAGTCCCTTGGATCTGCCTCTCGTGGGATAATCATGCATGGTTTGATATCTGCCACCATTACAGAAGACCAGCTCTCGTGTAACAGATCACTCGCCCAGGTGAGGAAACAAGAGGCGGAGCCCGGGTGGCTGCCAAAAGAAATAGAGCTGCCGCCAACCTCACTACCCGCGGCCTTTCCCACAACAGGTCACAGACCAGCAGCAGCCCGCGGGGTGGGGGGTTGGCGGCAGCTCCATTTCCATCGGCAGCCATCCGGGCTCCGCCTCTTGTTTCCTCCCCTGGGCGACTGACCTGTTACACGAGAGCTCAGCTGGTCTTCTGTAAAATGGTGGACCTCTAGCGGCAGTGAATAATTGGGAAAATGCTGATTTTCCAGGATACGGTAAGACAGGGACAAAGGTCTAAATACCGGGAAATTTGGGACAGTTGGCAACTATGCAGATGTGTGAGGTCACCATTTAAATCACTAAGAAACAGTGACATCACTGAGGTACAGATGTGTGAGGTTACCATTTGTTTCACTAGGAAGCAGTGATATCATTGAGGTACAGATATGAGGCGACCACTATGTGCTGTGAAGATTTGACCCCGTGTCACGGTGTATATTGTCAGGTTACACTTGGCTTCATAATCCTCCCAAGAAGAGAGCTCTGGGCTCAGACTTGGAGACAGCTCCGCCCGGCAGACAGGTGAGGTTGGGAGGGTCCCAGTAGGAGACGGCTCCAGGAGAAAGAGACAGGAGATCTAGGAGTCTAAGGCTGCAGGTGGCAGCCTGTGCGTGCACTTCTGTAGCAGGCAGATGTGGCCTGCAACCAAACAGCACAAAGCTGAGTGAGTAATCCAGAAGGCTGAAGTGTGTGTTATACAGTGATGGTGGAAGATTACGGTTTGTTTGAAATTTTTTGTTACCTTTAAAAAAAAAAGGTGGGCTGCCATGCCCTTGAAAAAACGCAGTCTGGACTGACACGTGTTCCTTCAAATCGCATACACCACTTGAGCTGAATCACCCCAATCTCTTACAGTTGGTGGAGATTTCGAGCAGATGGCGTTGGTCCAGATCCTCGCATGCCGGAAACCGTGAATGTCAGGAGACAGTGCGTGTTGCTTTGGCTGTGTGAAGCAAAGTGATGTGTGCTGTGTCTCAGCCTTAAGGAGACAGTACACCAAAATAATATTCAGAAGGAACTGTGTTTCTATTACTACAAAAATTCTCTGGGTGAGAAAAACTGACTACGTGACTGTGCACACAGGAGTGGAAGTGACCCCAAATGGGAGATCCCGTTTGTGCTAATAAGGACTTGCCTTGCTGCAGTGCCCTGTTCAGTGGGGAGGCAAATTGTTAGAATTATCAAGAACTGTTTGTGCCTGTTCTCCATCTTATAGGCTTAGTTAAGGACATTTAAGAAGTAGTGCAAGATGGCGATTATATCCTGCACACACCCAAGCGTTGTTTTTTTTTTCTTATTACTATATATGGTAATATTCTAAAATTGTAAGGTTTGCTGACGCAGACAATAAAGTTAAGTCCAATGAGCTGCCAGTATACACCTAGAGACTTATGACTCCTGTAACTTTCTCTTTTCACTACTATTAAAGGCTGAGCCAGTGGTCACCGGGTGTGACTCCTCGCTTGAATCTATGCATATAAGGATTTCACCCATGTGTACCGATACCTATGAATAAAGCTTCTTCCTTGCTACGGACCGGGAGTCTTGATTGATCTAAGGTGACCAGGAGATTTTCCTGACATGGGGGCTCGTCTGGGATCTGACCATCGGGTGCCATTGGACCTCCGGTTGATCGGTGAGTAATTTGAAAATATTCACCAATAAAAGACCCCGGACAGAATGACCGTAAACAAGGGCCAATCGGAGACCGGATATTTGGTCCGAGGTCGAGATCCGTTACCCGTAGATCTTGTCCTCCCGCTCCGAGTAGGATAAGAATCTTTCTTTTGGCTTATGATTGTAGGTGAAATAGCAGCATCTTGTGGTCTTTGTGTAGCTGTGATTTTTGATAGTGATAGTATTAGTCAAGTTGTTTTTCTTTGTGCTCTTTCTTGGTGTAAAAACATTAATTGACAGAGAATAAGGAGTACCAGTGACCCCAGTAGGATTCTGTAGAGGAAATCTCTGGGATGCTGAAGACAGGGCCATTTGGACGGTGTCAAAGATAACTAGAACCGAGTCTTCTGCCTAGATAGAAAAAGACAGTTTTGTCACAAGGGAAGAAATTTTGTGAGTCAGCGCTGTATTGTTAGAGTTGTCCGGACATCTAAAATGTACTTCCTCTTTTGTGTGCATGTGCACGCAATGTGTGAGTGACTTCTGATCAGATGACTAATCTTACTGTTTGTTTCAATTAACTGCACTCTCTGTGGTGAAAAAGGTTAATGTATAAATAGTTTTTTTTTTATATTTCCTGTTTGGGGAGTTTTGACTTTGTTTGTTGTTATATAGATTTTGGCAGGGTCCGAGAGTAGAATTACCAGTCTTGTATTCTAAACTCAAAACTGAAGCAAAAGAAACAGAGACATGGGGAACAACATCTATAAAGGGGGATGTGCCTGTCTCTGCTGCTGCTGCTGCGTCCCCGCAACTCCCTTAGAAGGAGACAAAAAGCTTATGCATAAAAAGGACACAGCAACTGTTAAATACTGTACTAAGTGGGTATCGGGGTACACTACCCTTGTGGAAGTACATCTACTTTTTGTCACCCCATATATATTGTCTGTTTTGATTGTGTATCTACTATGGAATGATTTTTTTTATCTTGTATGTTATAGACGCTTTCACGTCTTTTTTTAAATACATCAATAAAATTTATATTTTTTTATCTTAAGAGTTGGTGGCCACCACACTCTACATTTGCTATGACGGAAGCCCCTCGTCTGGTTTATCCAATTAAATAAATTTTCATATTTTTATTCTAAAATCTTGTGCCTACAAAGTCCATCTTTGTAAACTTCCAAAAACATTTTTTTCCATGGTCTTACTAGGAGCCCATTCTTAGATCTGACTAAGATGAGTAGATCTTTACAGGATACCCTAGCTGAAGGACTCAAAATGCTAGGGGAAAGATTTCTGGACTGAGAAGATAGGGATAGACATCCACCCTGCAGATATGGAGATGGTAGCTTTATGGCACCAATGATAGAAGTCCCCAACCCTAGGGCTGGGTGGCCCATACCAGGTGGAGTTGGCGACTATCCCACCATAGACTTCACCAAGCACAGTACCCCTTAAAAAAGGAAGCAGAGGAAGAGTTAGAACCTGTAATATCCTTCCTGTTATCTGCAGGTATTATTAGGCCTTGCCCTGACAGCCCTTGCAATACTCCTCTGTTCCCCGTAAAAAAGGCCCCTCCCTCAGTAGGCTGGAAACTAGTACAAGACCTACAAAAGGTAAACCAGGTTGTGGTTCCACAAGCACCAGTGGTACCTGACCCACATACCCTCCTGAATGAGTTAGACCCGAAAAGTAAGTTTTTCTCAGTAACTGACATAAGCAATGCTTTCTTAAGCATTCCTACACATAAGGACTACCAGTTTTGGTTTGCCTTCACTATAAAAGGAAAAAGGTACACCTTTACAAGATTGCCCCAGGGATACTGTGAGTCACCTACCATTTTCTCACAAGAAATGGCTTCAAACTTAGCCAAATTCCAACCTCTGGAAGGGAGCCAGCTGCTGCTGTATATCAACAACATAATTTTGGTATCAGAAAATGAAAAAAAGTACAGAATAGATACTCTGGCTCTACTCACATTCCTCCATGACCAAGGACATAAAGTAAACAGAGAAAAACTTCAATTATGGTCGGAAACAGTAAAATACTTGGGATATAATGCATCTCATGAATGCAGGAGCTTAGATGAAGCCCGAATCCAAGCCATATTACAGGTTCCCAAACCCCTCACAAAGAAACAAATGATGTCCTTTCTGGGGATGGCCGATTTCTGCAGGGCCTGGGTCCCTAACTCTTCCACACTGACAGCACCTTTGGTAGAGTTGATCCATGGAACCCCCATGGCACCTCAGGACAACATACAGTGGGGACGGAAAGTATTCAGACCCCCTTAAATTTTTCTCTCTTTGTTATATTGCAGCCATTTGCTAAAATCATTTAAGTTCATGTTTTTCCTCATTAATGTACACACAGCACCCCATATTGACAGAAAAACACAGAATTGTTGACATTTTTGCAGACTTATTAAAAAAGAAAAACTGAAATATCACATGGTCCTAAGTATCAGACCCTTTGCTGTGACACTCATATATTTAACTCAGGTGCTGTCCATTTTTTCTGATCATCCTTGAGATGGATCTACACCTTCATTTGAGTCCAGCTGTGTTTGATACTGACTTGACTTGATTAGGAAAGCCACACACCTGTCTATACAAGACCTTACAGCTCACAGTGCATGTCAGAGCAAATGAGAATCATGAGGTCAAAGGAACTGCCTGAAGAGCTCAGAGACAGAATTGTGGCAAGGCACAGATCTGGCCAAGGTTACAAAAAAATTTCTGCTGCACTTAAGGTTCCTAAGAGCACAGTAGCTTCCGTAATCCTTAAATGGAAGACGTTTGGGACGACCAGAACCCTTCCTAGAGCTGCCCGTCCGACCAAACTGAGCTATCAGGGGAGAAGAGCCTTGGTGAGAGAGGTAAAGAAGAACCCAAAGATCACTGTGGCTGAGCTCCAGAGATGCAGTTGGAAGAGAAAGTTGTAGAAAGTCAACCATCACTGCAGCCCTCCACCAGTCGGGGCTTTATGGCAGAGTGGCCCGACGGAAGCCTCTCCTTGATGCAAGACACATGAAAGCCCGCATGGAGTTTGCTAAAAAAACACCTGAAGGACTCCAAGATGGTGGGAAATAAGATTCTCTGGTCTGACGAGACCAAGATAGAACTTTTCGGCCTTAATTCTAAGCGGTATGTGTGGAGAAAACCAGGCACTGCTCATCACCTGTCTAATACAGTCCCAACAGTGAAGCATGGTGGTGGCAGCATCATGCTGTGGGGGTGTTTTTCAGCTGCTGGGACAGGACGACTGGTTACAATTGAGGGAAAGATGAATACAGCCAAGTACAGGGATATCCTGGATGAAAACCTTCTCCAGAGTGCTCAGGACCTCAGACTGGGCCGAAGATTTACCTTTCAACAAGATAATGACCCTAAGCACGCAGCTAAAATAATGAAGGAATGGCTTCACAACAATTCCGTGACTGTTCTTGAATGGCCCAGCCAGAGCCCTGACTTAACCCCAATTGAGCATCTCTGGAGAGACCTAAAGATGGCTGTCCACCAACGTTTACCATCCAACCTGACAGAACTGGGGGGAGGAGTTCTGGCATGTAGCAGGCTCACTCTGAGCACCTGAGCCCTGTCACCACCCGACCACCCATCCAGCTGAAGTGTCAGCAGTGCCGGAGGTATGGAGGAGTAAGGCACTGGGAAGTCTGAATGGCTCTTTGCAGGGGATAGCTGCCTGATCTGTCTGTCGGCACGGCGCCCCCCCCTCCCCTCCCCACCTGCTTTCTGCCCCGCTGCACTGAGAGGAATGGAGGAGCTGTGGACACCTGGAGCTCTGTGGAGGACAATCCATTGCAGGAACTGGCAGCGCAGTACCTCTCGATGGATGAAGGAAAACCGAGGGCATGGGATGCAGGTACAGACCCAGAAAGGACATGGATGCTGGGCGGCTGCCCCCCTTCACCTCCCCACCGCCTGAGAGGATGCGGTAATGTAAAAGCTGAAATACAAATAAAATACTGAGCGATCTGTCTGCTTAAAACTGCATGGGAAAATAACTGGCACCTGACATCTGATTGTCTGCTTGCTAAATGCTGCTGAGCTATCTGCAATCTGTTGCTTCTGACATTACCTGCTATGGCTAAATGCCTAAGTGCCTTTAACCATTGGAAATCTTCATGGATTCTTAAATGACTGTTTAAATAACTGTGATTAAATGCTTCTGAGCGACCTGATTTTCTTTTGCAAGTTGCTGCTCCTGCTATTGCCTGCTGCAGATAAGTACTTTCTCTTACACAGTGAAAGATTTATGTGCCTAGAACTTCAAAAAATCGCTGCTACCTGCTTATCCGCTTGCTAATCGCTAACTATTGCTGGGCTATCTGGTCCTGTTTTTCTGCTTTGTATTCTTTAGCAAGAGGCTAAATGCCCCTATTTCTGGAAAATCCCTGTGGTTTCTTAAATGACTGATTATAAAGGTGCTGAGGGATCTGATCTTACTTGTTAAATTGCTGCTCCAGTCTCTGCCTATTACAGATAAAGCGCTTATAAGTGCTGGAAACTCTCATTAATAACTGCTATTACCAGCAATGTTTACGGAGTACCTCCGGCAGTCATTCCATTGTGAACACCATTGACTGATATGTGCTACGATTCTCTGGCGACTTTTTTTTTTTTTTTCCCTAGCAAAGCTATTGCTGGCTGCTAATAACCACCATTATCTTTGTCAATCAACTTGTCACTCAATTTAGCTTTGTTTGGGTTGAGGATTGCGGACCTGCTTTACCTGCTATAAAAGGATGTGTTTTTTTTTTGTTTTTTTTTAAGATTGCCATCATTTAATGACAAACACAGCTTCCGTCCCTTTTTTCTGGGGGGAATAATATTACTAGAAGGTGGATGAGAAATATGGCTACATGTTAAGTATAACTGGGGCTGAGAACCGAAGGATTACCCACTTGTTCTACTCTTTACTGGGTACGAAGTTTGGTGGGGGTAATATGTATTGCTATTCTCTATGAATAATTATTGCTACATATTCTACAAATTCTACCAAGCATCTTAAAAGCATAATGGCCAACGGATAATATATGTGGATAAACACCACCTACCGGTAATTATTCAGTGAAGGGACCTCGGTGGAGAAATCCCAACCCCTATCTTAACAGGAATTTTGTCAAGGTAGAGCTAATCACAATGAGGGGGAATTCAAGCAAAACAGCAATACCCCCTGTTAGCCCAGGGGGTATTCAGCGGTTTAGGACTGTAGATACGAGCCTGGTGGAGAATGGGCACAGTAGCCCTAGGCAGGCAACTGCAACACGGCCGGGGCTGGTAAACCCAAAGTGACAGCTGAAGAGACTAAAGTGGGTAAAACTAATGACACGTCTGTCACACGGTCAAGAAATGCGGGGAAAAGCTCCCAAGGAGGCGCTAAGACACCTAATGGGGACCAGAAGAGGAAAGGAGGGACGTCCCCTGTGATTGAAGAGGTCCTAGGGCCAGACATGGCCCAAGCAAATCTAAGCCAAATTAAAGAGATGCTGACCGAGACACTATCTAAAGTTGAAATATCATTGAAAGCGGATATAGCAGCAGTGAGAGCAGATATTGGGCAGGTTCTTGGTCGAGTAGAAGAAATAGAGGAGAGAATGAATAAATATGACCAAAAACTGGTGGAAAAAAATTGTGCAAATGGAATCCCTCCAAAAAACGAATAGGTTGCTCCTATATAAAATCGAGGACAAGGAAAATAGAAGCCGAAGAGAAAACCTGGAGGATAAGAGGAATAGCAGAGAAATATAAAAACGATGAATTAAGTAAAGTGATGCAGGATTTGTTATTTGTTTAACCCCATGCTAGGGAGAGAGGAAGTTAAAACATTGAAGCTGGGCAGAGTCCATAGGATCACAAGATATCAAACCAAGGTGGACGACAATCCAAGAGACGTAATAGTAAGGTTCCACTATTATGAAGAGAAAGCTAAAATTATGGAAAATGTCCGGAAGATGGCTGGAATCTCGTATGAAGGAACTGAACTGCAAGTATTCTCAGATTTATCGGGAGAAACGTTGGCAAGAAGAAGACTCCTTAAACCATTAACAGAACAAATGCGGGCATTAAATGTACCATCCAATGGGGATTCCCAGCTTGTCTCAAAGGGAAAAGGGACGGTCGCAGTGCAGTTCTGAGATTTCCTGAAGATCTCCAAGACTTTTGCAGTAAACTGGACCTCCCTCCTCTGGCCTTGCCGGGCTGGGAGGAGAATAATGGAGTAGTGGTACCTTTTAGTAATATGCAATGGATACGCAGCCGGGGGGAGGGGGTAGAGTATGATTATCATCCTCACTCCGGAAAAAAAAAAGGGAGAAAGAATAGAAGAGAAAAATGGATGGATGGTTGGGTGGAGGGGGGTGGGGGCGTTGGCAACTGGAGAGCTGTTTCCCCTTAGAAGGTATGGCACCAAACGACATCAATATAGATGTCGTTGGACCCATACACAGAACAAATATGGAATTTGTTCACCCCCTAACAGAGAGGAGTACTGGAAGGGGGGGTTGTGTTTTTTTTTTTTCTTCGGGTCTCTCTCTCCCCCTTTTCTTTTTCCCCTCTATCTACCTCTCTCCTGGTGGGGACACTTGGATCCCCGCGGGGGGAGGGGAGGTAGCCATTTCCAATATGAACTATGACTACACTGAATTTAGTAACATATAATGTGAGAGGCTTAGGTACTTCAAGTAAAAAGTTTATAGTAAATAAGGAACTACAGTATTATGGGGCGAATGTGGCTTGCCTTCAGGAGACACATATCTCACATGCCTCGGGGAGTAGGCTATCTTCACGGCTCTTCCCTACATGGTTCTATGGTTACTCAACATCAAGTTACTCACGGGGGTGGCAATAGGTTTCGACAGGAATACACTGTTTGTAATTAAGGGAGCAGTTGGCTGACCCAGACGGGAGATTTCTTTTCTTAAAGGGGAAACTGTTTAACGTGGAGTGTACTCTTGCAAATATCTATTCTCCAAATAGAGACCCAGATAGGTTTTTGAGGAAAACCTTGAGAAAACTGTCAGAATTTAAGGAGGGTTAAACTGATAGTAGCAGGAGATCTCAATATGTGCATAGACCCATGGGTAGATATCACGGGAAGCCTTCCCCGATTGTCAGCTCTGAGACAGAATAGAATAAGGAAGCTACTATTAGAGCATCAGCTTGTGTCTGGAGAATTAGACATCCAGAAGCCCGTGACTACACATTCTATTCATCAGTACATGGGACATTCTCTAGAATAGACTATGTACTGATAGAGCATCAACTGCTTCCCTCGCTCAAAGAAACGGAAATAAAAACCATCTCTTTATCTGACCACGCCCCAGTAATAGTACGACTGGAGGTAACATCAGGCCCTCCCATGGGTAGGACGTGGAAACTGAATGATTCCTTGATCCAAGACTCTGAGGTGAATAGGCGAATAGAACAGGAGTTGGAGGAATTTTTTCTTATAAATGACACATCCGAAATCTCTAAGGGCACCCTGTGGGAGACCCACAAAGTCTATATAAGGGGTATTCTAATAAGCATTGGGGCATGGAAAAAAAAAGGAAAAGGGAAAAAAGATCAATAATCTCCGTAAAGAGATACATGAGTTAGAACAACAGACGAGACCCAAGGGCATCTCAGAGAGGGTAGAACTTAAGAACAAAAAAGAAGAACTGGTAGTACTAATAGAGCAGGAGAAGAAACGGGCCTTTCATATAGTGGATAAAGAGAAACACCAGTGGGGCAATAAACCTGGGAAATGGTTAACAAGCGCAGTAAAGGAGAAAAAAAAAAAAACGCATCTTTTATAGCTAAAATCCAAAATATGAAAGGGGAAATAGTGCATTCATCTCCTGAAATAGCAGGGGTTTTCCATTATTATTATAGTCAGCTGTATAATGTGAGACAGACAGAAGAAAACAGAGGGAGTAAGGAAGGAATCCTAAAGTACCTGCAGGGGCTTGACCTTCCAGTGGTACCTGAAGAGGAATTGGAGCTGCTAGATGCCCCAATAACACAGGAAGAAGTCCTAAGAGCAATTAAGGATATGGCAACAGGGAAGAGTCCTGGCCCCGATGGGTATTCTATTACGTACTATAAGAGGTTCCAAAAGCTACTGGCCCCTAAACTATGTGATTACTTGTACGCTCTGGCAGAAGGGGAAAATCTTCAGGAAGAGGCATTGATGGCCTATATTACTCTGATTTTAAAAGAGGGCAAGGACCCAATGGCACCGGAGAGCTATAGACCAATATCATTGCTATACACCAACATAAAGATCTTTGCAAAAATAATAGGGGGAAGATTAAAACCACTTCTGCCTCGATGGGTTCACAGCGATCAGGTGGGGTTTGTAACAGGGAGGGAAGGGAAAGACAACAGTCTTAAATCCCTGTGCCTGATACATGAGGCTAGAGAGAGTGGGGACCCGGTCGTACTACTGTCGATAGATGCCAAAAAGGCCTTCAACAGAGTTGACTGGGGCTTCATGATGGGAATACTGAGGCATTTGAGAATAAAGGAAAGCATGATGCGATGGATATCCGCATTTTACTATCACCCAACAGCTAGAATAAAAATAAATGGAAGTCTCTCTCCCTCCCTGGAACTGTTTAACGGTACAAGACAGGGCTGCCCCCTTTCACCAATGCTATTTGTACTGGCATTGGAACCCCTGCTAGCCGTGATCCGGGAAAATACTGACATAAGAGGAGTAAGAGTAGGTGATAAGGAATATAAGGTAGCTGCATACGCAGATGATATACTATTTTATATCACAAACACCAGGACAACAATACCAATCGTAATAAAGGCACTGAGTAGATACGGGAAGATGACAAAATTTTAAAATAAATACATCAAAGTCAGAGATTCTAAACATAACTACGTCAAAAGAAGAACAGAAGGCAATTCAACCTACATTTCCTTTCTTTTGGTGTAGAGAAGAGCTTGGCTATTTGGGTGTAAAACTTACAGCATCATTGTCAACTCTCTATGCAGCTAACTATATCCCTATACTGAATAAGGTCAAAGACCAACTAAACTATCTGAGACACAAACCCCTCTCGTGGTTAGGGAGGATCAATGCTTTAAAAATGTTCATCCTGCCAAAATTAACATACATATTCCAAATGATCCCAATAAGAGTCCCACAAGATTTCTTCGCGACATTAAGAACTCTAGTAATAAAATATATATGGAGGCACAAACACCCTAGAATCTCACCTGATTTTAAAAAATATTACCAGGCAATTATTATTTCACGGATAACAGGTTGGATACATGATAAAGACGGGAAAGGGTGGGTGAGTATTGAAAAAGCCCAAAGCAAAGTAGACTTAGGGAAAAGGGTGTGGATCCCACATCAATATCGCAAATTATCAAATAGCACAAATCCACGAACAAAAAACACTTTTAGGATATGGGATGGTTTGAGTAGATTATATCACTGGCAATATAACTCCCCTTTCATTTCTTTACTAAACACAAATTATTTTAAACCTGGGAAAGATGAGCACATGTATTTTATTAGATGGGCAAAGAAGGATGACATAACTTTACAAGATGTAATGAGGGGAAATAGATTATGCACTTTCTCTGAATTAACACAAAAATGGGGAAACAGACCACTAGATAGATGGAGATATGCACAAATACAGCACTTTTCACAGACACTCCCCCAGCCACTACGGGGAAGAGGTAATATAAGGCCTATGGAGAGGCTACTGTCTTCCCCGGGGTGCTTGGGCCAGAGTATATCTAAAATATTGATAGAAGAAACAGAACCTAAATACCCACCCTATTTGGGGAAATGGGAAGAGGAAATAGGTGACCTGCAGGATGAGGAACATAGGTGTAAGATTCTTAGGGTAGCGTGCTCTACCTCTAGGGATATTAAGACAATAGAAATGTGTTATAAACTGATGGCGAGATGGTATGTTCTCCCGCAAATAGTACAGAAGTATAGTGTAGAGACCTCACCAACATGCTGGAGGGGATGTGGCACCCTGGGGACCTTTGCACACCTATGGTGGGACTGCGTGAAGATCCAGCCTTATTGGAAAAGGATCATAGATAACATTTACCAAATAACAGGAGAGCATGTTCGGAAAGAGCCGTGGATATGTCTGTTCCATGATACGGATAGGGCAGTAGCTCAATACAAGAATATCTTGGTACCCCACCTTCTGAATGCAGCCAAAAGCCTGATCCCAAGAGTGTGGAGAACTCCTGATCCCCCCTCAATGAAAGAATGGATAGTAAAAATAGATTGGTTGAGATCAATAGAAGAAACAATACATAGAAGTGAAGACTCCATGGAAACATATAACAGTGTATGGGAGAGGTGGCTAGAGTTTAAAAAAAAATCATCCGAATATATGAGGGTGGAGTGTTAAGAGGAGTCATGAAGGTGGATGCATGGGGGGTGGGGAGAGGGAGAGAGAGATGGTTATGGAATTTAATTATCTACTAAACTTTGAATTTTTCTTTTCAGGTTTTGTGATGAGGGATCGTATGTCTAATATAGATTAATGTATTGAAAATGTAAGGCGGAGATATCAACTTTTGTAGAAATGTAATAATTAACAAGGCTGTTTAACCTGAATAACCTATACCAATAAAAAGAGAATATACAAAAAAACAACCTGATAGAACTGCAGAGGATCTGCAAGGAGGAATGGCAGAGGATCCCCAAATCCAGGTGTGAAAAACTTGTTGCATCTTTCCCAAAAAGACTCATGGCTGTATTAAATCAAAAGGGTGCTTCTACTATATACTGAGCAAAGGGTCTGAATACTTAGGACCATGTGATATTTCAGTTTTTCTTTCTTAATAAATCTGCAAAAATGTCAAATACTCTGTTTTTCTGTCAATATGGGGTGCTTCGTGTACATTAATAAGGAAAAAAATTAACTTATATTGCAGCCATTTGCTAAAACCATTTAATAAAGAGTGAAAAATATAAGGGGGTCTGAATACTTTCCGTCCCCACTGTAACATGGACTGACCAGACTGTAAATATATTTTCTGAATCAAAAAGGGTCCTTGCAGGCTCCTCAGTGCTAGGTTTACCTAACTATGACATGCCATTTGTGCAAACAGTAGACTCAAGAGAAGGACATATGACTTCAGTGTTGACCCAGGATCATGGTGGATGACAGAGACCGATAGCTTACTATTCTACCAAACTAGATCGTGTTGCAAGAGCGCTGCCACCCTGTGTACAATCCATAGTGGCAGCAGCGGTGGCAATCAAAGCCTCTGCTTCCATAGTATTATAACCACCCTCTCACTCTCAAGGTACCACATGCAGTATCTGTGATCCTATTACAGCAAAAATCTCCCATCTCAACCCAGCCAGACATTTGTATGATTGTACTACTGACACAACTACAATTGACAATTGAGAGGTGCACCACCCTCAATCCCTCCACATTACTGCCAATCCCAACTGATGGTGAACCTCATGACTGCACTGCAGCTATAACTGAGAAGGTGCTACCTAGAAAAGACCTGAGTGACGTACCATTAGCCAACCCTGACATGATACTTTTTGTGGACGGCTCTAGCAAAAAAGAACCTTGATGGCACTTGTGCAACAGGGTATACTGTAGTCTCAGACTCAACCATACTTGAGGCCAAACCTTTACCAAGACACTATTCAGCACAGGCTGCAGAGCTTGTTGCCCTTACAAGAGCATGCATACTCTCCAAAAGTAAGGCAGTGACGATCTACACATACAGTCAGTATGCTTTTTCCACAGTACATGTATTCGCACAGCAATGGAAGAACAGGGGAATGGTGACCTCTAGTGGAAAACCTATTACATATAGAGATTTCATCCTTCAACTGCTGGATGCCATTCAACTTCCCAAACAGTTAGCTATATGTAAATGCCAAGCACATACAAATAAAACAGACACAGTCTCAAAAGAGAATAGGAGAGCAGATGAGGCAGCCAAACAAGCAGCCATCACACAACTTACAATGATAGAGAGTACAGAACCTAATCAAGTTATACTAGATAACACTGTACTGAAGGAAATGCAACACGTTGCCCCACTAACAGAAATCACAACGTGGAAAAACAAACATTGTACACTCATTATTGGAATTTACATGTCACCTGACAATAAACCAGTGCTACCTAAGTCACTATACAGGTATGCCATAACCCATGTGTCAAGCGGAGGAATGGTTGCTATGTTAAATAAAGTTTGCACAACATATGGATTCACAAACTACTCAAAAACATTTTTGTTTACAATGTATGATATGTGCCAACAACCCACAAGGAGCGATAAGACCCCAGAAAGGTAAATTTCCAACACTACAATATCCTTTTCAGCACATATGTATGGATTTTATAGAGCTAGACAAATGTGAGAGGAAAAAGTATTGTCTAGTAATCATAGATGCACTAACAAAGTGGGTAGAAGTATCCCCCACAGGGAATGCAGATGCACATACTGACGGTTTGAGGCATCCAATGTACATATGGGGGCATATTTCCACACCCAGGTGAGACATCTGCAGTGTACAGTCGTTCATAGTAATAAATGTCTGTATGCAGGTATATGCCCCCCTTGCATTAACTCCTGCACCAATTTAAATCCTGGAACATGGCTTTAGCATGTTCTGAAGTTTACACATGTATAAGGTTAGGCAAGGGCAGCATATACAGTGTGTTTAGAAAAGAATCACATTTTATTGCTTTGCAGCCTGAAATGAAGACAGACACATTTTTTGTTTTATCCAGCGGTATTTACTAGTGCAACTTATGTCAGAAAAAAACACTAAAAAAAAAAAAAAAAAAAAACAGGTTGAAGAGTGGAGTAAAATGGTACAGTGTGCATTCAGATCATACATTAATACCTCGTTAAATAGAGGCAAATTATAAAATCTTGTTGCAATGTACATGGTGCCAGTGAGGGTAGCAACCTATATCCCGGGGGCCTCCCTGCAGTGCTTCAGAGGATGTGACATGGATGGCCCCATGTTCCACATATGGTGGACATGCCCGAAAGTGCGGAGGTTCTGGATACGCACATACAACTTCATATACTTACTGACGCAAGTGAACCTCATTAAATCACCTCTGCAGGCACTGTTGGGACTCTCAGTGGAGGGGACATCAAAACATATGAGGAGACTCATAGCCTTCATATTTTTAGCAGCAAGAATATCCATAGCCAAATCTTGAAAGTCACCTATGGTCCCTTTCCACCTGCTGAAATCGAAACGATCATGGATAATGGTAAATGAACGCCTATCGACAATTTTGAACGCTAAAATTGCTTTGTTCGACAAAATATGGGACCCATGGATTAAATACCTTTCAGATGCATTACGAGATGGAATTGGCTCTGGAGTGCTCTTCTCCGGGCTAGAGTGCAGTACTCTCTATTTCTTCTTTCTGTCATCTTTTTACCCTTTCTCTTGTTCTTCGATCTGAATTTGCCTCTCGATGGGTCCTCAGACCAATTGTGGTCTCTGGGACTATTCAGGATTTAAGTTTAAAGGTTGCATCAAGCAGATGTAGCAGAGGGGGGAAGGGGATTCACCCCTCAAAGTTTTCCCTGTTATTCATTGAAATAAATCTGTGAAGTACCGAGAGCGAGAAGAGGTATTCTGGAATCAAGACTATATTATATACAGTTGTGCTCATAAGTTTACATTCCCTGGCAGAATTTATGATTTCTTGGTCATTTTTCAGAGATTATGAATGATAACACAAACACTTTTCTTTCACTCATGGTTAGTGTTTGGCTGAAGCCATTTATTATGAAGCAACTGTGTTTATTCTTTAAATCATAATGACAACGGAAACTACCCAAATGACCCTGATCAAAAGTTTACATACCCCAGTTCTTAATACCGTGTATTGCCCCCTTTAACATGACAGCTTGAAGTCTTTTGTGGTATTTGTGGATGAGGCTCTTTATCTTCTCAGATGGTAAAGCTGCCCATTCCTCTTGGCAAAAAGCCTCCAGTTCCTGTAAATTATTGGGCTGTCTTGCATGAACTGCACGTTTGAAATCTCCCCAGAGTGGCTCAATGATATTGAGGTCAGGAGGCTGAGATGGCCACTCCAGAACCTTCACTTTATTCTGCTGTAGCCAATGACAGGTCAACTTGGCCTTGTGTTTTTTATCATTGTCATGTTGGAAAGTCCAAGCACGTCCCATGCACAGCTTTCTGGCTGATGAATGCAAATGTTCCTCCAATATTTTTTAATAACATACTGCATTCATCTTGCCTTTGGTGTCACTATGAGGGGGCGGGGGGTGCGGTCCGCACCTGGGTGACACCCGCCAGAGGGGTGACATCAGGGCTTTTTTCAGCTGGAACATGGCGGAAGAGAGTTCTGCCATCTCCATCACTGCCCTGTGCTTTCCGTTCAGTACTGTCACTTCTAAACACAGAAGCCATGCTTCTGTATTTTGAAGTGACACAGCGCTCCTGTCCAGCCAGATTCTTGCCACCCGCCCACACTCCCGCAGCATCACTCGCCGCTGCCTGTCACACTAGAGCCGGGGAGGGGAAGCTTTTGCTAGGTGGCTCCTCCCCGGCTCTGACATGTCTTACAGGTCATGAGAGGAGCCTGGGAGGAGGGACATCTCTCTCAATGGCTTGAGCCGTGCTGTATCTGGGGCCTGTGTTCACAGGGGAGAGTTTAATATGTGCTAATTGTACAGGAAGTGGGATGGGGGTCTGTGCTGGGAGGGGGAAGACAGTTCTGTCCAGGAAGGAACTTACTTACCTGCACCCACCTGCAATCTGTACCCACCTGAACTCTGCCCCCACCAGAATTCTGCACTCTGTTCCCACCTGAACTCTGCACCCACCTGAACCCTGCACCCACCTGAACTCTGCACCCTGTACCCACCTGAACTCTGCACCCTGCTCCCACCTGAACTCTGACTCTGTATGTAGCACCCTCATAGTATTTAATGACTCTTAAGGACCCTCCCACACCCAGCTGCTGTGGCACGCTCAACCACCCACCCCCCTACTTCGGGAAAGGTGTGGAGCGTGGTTGAGTTCCTGCACCTTTTCTCTGAGAAGAATGCCTTGGGTGACACTATCAATTAGCACTGAGGCAGGCTGGGGGGGCGGGGTTTGGGGGTGGTGTGAGAGGCACACAACGCGGTAGCCTGCTCAGTGCAACACTGCCTTTCATGCTGGGGGGGGTGTGATGCCATGTTTTACCGCACCGGGTGACACCAACCCTAGTGACACCACTGCATCTTGCCATCAATTTTGACCATATTTACTGTGCCTTTGTAGCTCACACACCCCAAAACATAAGCGATCCACCTCCGTGTTTCACAGTAGGAATGGTGTACCTTTCATCATAGGCCTTGTTGACTCCTCTCCAAATGGAGCGTTTATGGTTGTGGCCAAAAAATTTTGGTCTCATCACTCCAAATGACTTTGTGCCAGGTTTGAGGCTTGTCTCTGTGCTGTTTGGCGTATTGTAAGCAGGATACTTTGTGGCATTTGCGTATGTAGCGCTGGTAGATTTGTGATCTACCATCTGATAGGTAAATTTAGTGAATTGCTCATTATAGGAAATTAGATTTGCCTCTGTTCCAGCTTGGCTGACGTTGCGTGTGGTTCCACATTGTGCCGGTGGGTGTCGTTGTCACCATTGGCGGGTGTTGGAAAAGCAACGTGTTAAAGTGGATGAGTACTCCTCTGTCCCGGAGACAACTCAGTGGAGGTGGTCCTCCGAGTTGCATTCTGGGAGAGGGTATTTATGGGACAGACGCCATGTTCTGGGGTTCGTTTTCAGCCACCTGCTGGTCCTCCTGGCCGACAGGTATATGTTAGAGTACTACCTCATGGTCCTCTGTTCCGGAGACCCATGTCGCTGCGGCGCGTGGGTGGGCCCAGAAGCCTGTCTGGGGCCTACCACAGCAGCCGAGGAATGGTCCTGAGCTGTCTATCCAGAGTGAAGAAGCTGGACAACCGAGGAGATCCCAGGGGAGGACCCGTCATGGAAGGATCATGCAGAGTGGTGGTCTGGAGAGGGGCCTGGTGACTCGGTTGGAGGACGTATCCTAAAATAATCCTACAGCATAGTACTGCCGGGTTGGCTTAGAGGTCCAAGTACTGTGTCTGACATTCATCGCAAACCAATACATCCTGTGGCAGAGGATCATACGGGTCTATTTCAAGCAAGTCTGTGGCAGAGACTTTTGTTCGTGCTACGTACTGCCTGCTAGGCAAGTGAGAGAGGCCTATCCAGGCGAGCAAAGATTGTGTCCCAAAAAAGGAGATTGCATTCAATTACAGTATTCAACTTTAAAGGATGTTCTAAAGAAACCTAAAGAAAGGTATTTGAGCTTCCCTGCAGTTTTCCTCCTGCCTCTTTCCTGCTACTTCCTTCGTTACTTGGTTCAATAAAACATTGAAAACGTACTCAAGTGTTGGTGCTTATATCGTCCAGAGGTAAACTCAACGGAACCCTAGACCCGGTGACGGTGAAACAGAGGTATTGAGAGTGAAGGTAATAGCCCGCTTAAACCAGCAGCTCCACCGAGAGTTATTGCTACACTTAGTAATGGCTTTCTTCTGGCGACTCAACCATGCAGCCCATATTTCTTCAAGTACCTTGAAAGGTACTTGAAACAGCCATACCACATTTTCAGAGAGTCCTGTATTTCACCTGAAGTTATTTGTGGGTTTTTCTTTGCATCCCAAACAATTTTCCAGGCAGTTGTGGCTGAAATTTTAGTTGGTCGACCTGACCGTGGTTTGGTTACAACAGAACCCCTCATTTTCTACTTCTTGATTAGAGTTTAAACACTGCTGATTGGCATTCTCAATTCCTTGGATATCTTTTTATATCCCTTCCCTGTTTTATACAGTTAAACTACCTTTTCCCACAGATTCGTTGACAATTCTTTAGCTTTCCCCATGACTCAGAATCCAGAAACGTCAGTGCAACACTGGATGAAAGATGCAACTCTTTGACCTTTGACCAGAAACTCATTGACCTTTTATACACACACTAATTACAAGCAAACAGATCACAGGTGAGGATGGTTACCTTTATTAGCCATTCAAACCCTTTTGTGCCAACTTGTGTGCATGTTATCAGGCCAAAATCACCAGGGTATGTAAACTTTTGATCAGGGTCATTTGGGTATTGTCTGTTGCCATTATGATTTAAAAAAGAGTAAACACAGTTGATAATAAATGCCTTCAGCCAAACACTAACCATGAGTGAAAGAAAAGTTTGTGTTATCATTCATATTCTCTGAAAAATGGCCAAGAAATCATAAATTCTGCCAGGGTATGTACACTTATGAGCACAACCATATGCATTTCCCTCCCAAGCTTTGTATATCTCTAGTGGGATGAGTGGGGAAGGAACAGAACATTATGTAATCTCATCGCTTGATGCTTTTTATATATTTCAAAAGTTATACAGTGTTTCTTTACGGTCTAATTTTTAACGTTTGATTTTCTCACATAAGTCTAATATGTGGATGATGATACATCAAATTTAATATCAAAATATACTCTTCTGTGCTGTAAACAAATCATCTCCGGTTTTATAATGAGCAATTACTTTGTTACAACGGCAAATGCTGATTTTGTATTTGTTCAAAATTTTCTGAATAAAAATATTGCAAATTAAAAAAATGAAAAACAATATAACTGAATTACTGAGTTAGAAAGTAGGATTGCCCCCTTGTGTCAGCATTTTGTTAAACCACCCTTTACTTTAACCTCTTCTGGATCACCCCACGCAGATATACTGCCGCAGAGCGGCCCTTCCAGTAAGAAATCATGTAACTGTACATTATAGCTGCACGATTAATCAAGATTTTTTTTTGCGATTCAATCCCCCCCTCACGATCTTAATCTAGCATATCCATGATTCATTCATGTAAGGCCTCATACTGGTAAATAGATGTTTAGGAGCAGTGGGGATTTTTTTCAGTTGCCCCTGAACTCTCCTCTATGTTATCTTATTAGTACATGTACACAGGGTAGTTTATAATCATTTCTAGGCAGTTGAGTTTAGAAGCATTTTTTGGAACGCAAAAAAATGCGTTCAGGACAGATGTTCAGAGGCATTTGAAACGCCAAATGCCTGTAACTGCTTGTAAATACGTGTAAACGTGGTAACTTGCGTTTTGTTTAAAAAAACGCATGTAAACGCAAAACGCGGCTAAACGTGGCATGTAAACATGGCAAAAATGGACGGTTTAAATTTTGTTTACTATCTGTCAAGTTAAATCGTTCAGGAGAGGTTGCAAAAACGTCCCGTGTACATGAAGCCTAACTAGTGCAGAGCCATTCTCTGCTCACTCAGCTGTCAAAAAAAAAAAAAAACAGCCTGCAAAAGTTTATCAACATTGTCAGCGCTGGACGATAACTATAAAACAAAGTATCTTTTGGTTCTTTTAGATCAAAGGAATGAACTTCGGTCTGTAATTTGTCAGTTTAACCACTTAAAGACTAAACCTTTTTCTGACATTTGTTGCTTACAAGTTAAAATCTGTATTTTGCTAGAAAATTACTTAGAACACAGTGTGTGCCACACATACATCATATATATATATATATATTTTTTGTAGTAGGGTTGTCCCGATACCGATACTAGTATCGGGACCGATACCGAGCATTTGCGTGAGTACTTGTACTCGCACAAATGCTCCCGATGCCTTTGCCGATACCTTGGAATGGAAGAACAGCGGGCGGAGTCAGCGGGCGGAGCAGAGAGCTGTGCAGAGAGCAAGTCCTCCGTGTCCTCAAGCAGGCCAGGTAGTGAAGACAGAGTGCAGGGCCCGGCGACTGGAGCCGCCACATTCGGTAATGGAAGTGACGCTCTGTGTCACTTAGAAATCAGGATGCCCATCTTGGTACACCCTGCCAGCAGCGGACATCTTGTTACACCCAGCCCACAAAGTTCAGGCTGAGTGTAACAAGATGTCCGCTGCTGCTTTATTGAGGCCGAGTGCAAGGTGTACCAAGATGGGCGTCGCAGAGGCAGCATAGAAAAGTAAATGCTCTCATGCTGCCCATAAGTGCCACTGCCAGCCATCAATCAGTGCTCATCAGTGCCCATCCAGCCAGTGCCACTGCCAGCCATCAGTCAGTACCAGCCATCAGTGTGTGCCACCTATCAGTGTCCATCAGTGCGTGTCAGTGTCACCTATCAGTGCCACCTATTTTTGCTCATCAGTCAGCGCCATCTACCAGTGCGTGCCACCTATCAGTGCCCATTAGTGTGTGCCGCCTATCAATGCCCATTAGTGCGTGCCACATATCAGTGCCCATTAGTGCGTGCCAGCTATCAGTGCTTACCACATTTCAGTGCCACTGCCCAGCCAACAGTGTGTGCCACCTATCAGTGCTGCATAATCAGTGCTCATCGGTGCTGCATAATCAGTGCCACCTATTAGTGCACTGCTCATCAGTGCCATCTATCAGTGCACCTCAGTCAGTGCCAGCTATCAGTGCATGCCACGTATCAGTGCCCAGTATCAGTGCCCATTAGTGCATGCCACCTATCAGTCAGTGCCACCTATCAGTGCCCATCCATCAGTGCATGCCACCTATCAGTGCCCAGCCATCAGTGTGTGCCATCTATCAGTGCTCATCAGTGCTGCATAATCAGTGCCACCTATCAGTGCTCACAGCTCATCACTCAGTGCCATCAGTGCCAGTCCGTGCCACCCATCAGTGCCCATCCATCAGTGCGTGCCACCTATCAGTGTCCATAAGTGCCACCTATCAGTGCTGCTTAATCAGTGCCACCTATCAGTGCTCAGTGCTGCATATCAGTGCCACCTAATCCTATCAGTGCCCAACAGTGCTGCATATTAGGGCCTCCTCATCAGAGCAGCCTATCAGTGTCACCTCAGTGGCGCACCATTAGCAGTAGCACACATCAGTGAAGGAGAAAAAGTACTTATTTACAAAATTTTGTGACGGAAACTAAGAAAGGCTTCTTTTTTTTTTTTTTAAACAAAAAATAAACTCCAGCAGTGATTAAATAAAATAAATACCACCAAAAGAAGCTCTATTTGTGTGAACAGAATTAATTTGAGTACAGTGTAGCATGACTGCGCATTACGCAATTGTCATTCAAAGTGTGACAGCGCTGAATCCACTGATAGCTGAAAATTAGCTTGGGCAGGAAGGGGGTGAGAGTGCATGATATAGAAGTAGTTAAACAATGGACACTTTGCGCTTAATTGTTTATTTCGTTTTTTTTCACCCAGGGTCGAGCAAATTATCAGAGCCTTTCGGTGCACACTGCACAGAGACACCAGCAGAATGTCAGCGGTGTGGAAGTATTTTAAAATTAACGAGGACAACCCACGGATTGCAGACTGCAAACTTTATTCTGCAAAAATATCTAGAGGTGGTACAAAAATCTGTTCTTACAACACCAGTAACCTGATAAAGCATTTGAAATTAAAACATAAAAGTGAGCATGGAGAATTTACCGCTATCGCTCACAGTAGCACTCAGCAGCCAACTCTGCAGCAAACGTTTGCCAGAAGAGAAAAGCTGTCAAGAGACAACCCCAGAGCTGTAAAAATAACAGAGGGGCTCACCCAATTTATTATTCTGGATGATCAACCTCTTTAAATTGTTGAGAACATGGGTTTTCATCGATTTCTTAATGTGTTGGAGCCGAAGTATGACATTCCCAGTCGCCATTACATAACAGACATTATCTTACCAAAGATCCACGACACTGTTAAAAAGCACATTACCATCATGTTGCAGAAGGACATAAAGGCAATTAGCTTCACCACTGACATCTGGAGCAGTAGTGTGAGTCCACTGTCTCTCATTAGCTTAACGGCGCAGTGGATAGATGGCGAATTCTCTTTGCATCAGGTCATGCTCCACGCTATGAAATTTGAAGGCTCCCACACCGGTCAAGCAATAGCAAACATACTTGAGGAAATGCTTCAGACTTGGGCGATTCCAAAAAGTTCTGTTCATGTTGTGGTCTGGGACAATGCCAAAAACATGATAAAAGTATGGAATATGCTGGAGTTCTCAGTATTTCATGTGTGGCACATACACTGCAGCTTGCAGTCTCAGAGGGACTGTTATCACAGCGCAGCATTGCAGATGCTGTGGGAGTCGGGCGCAGAATAATTGGCCACTTCAAGCATTCTAACCTGGCATACTCTTGGCTGCAGGACATCCAGATACAGCTTGGTCAGCCAGTAAGAACACTCCAGCAAGACGTGCAGACTCGTTGGAACAGCACATTTTACATGCTGAAGTCTCTGATTGAGCAGAAACGGGCCCTTGGAGTGTATGTGTCTGAATATGAGCTCCCTGTCACCATTACTGCAAACCAGTGGAATCTGATGGAGAAGATGGTCAATATCTTGGCTCCCTTTGAAGAGATAACTCGCCAAGTGAGTTGTTCAGATGCATTTGCCTCTGATATAATTCCTGCAGTAACAGTGCTACAGAAAGTTTTATCAAAAGTGGATGAGGACCAAGGTATCAAAACAATGAAGAGCACTTTGCTTGCTGCTTTGCAGAAGCGCTTCTCTGATACTGAGCGAAACCCACTTTACTGTATCGTAACTTTACTCGATCCAAGGTAATGTTAATTTTTCTGCTATTAAATGTAATTGTTTTCTTAATTCACAGAAAGAATATGCTGCATTCATTCATTGTTTATTTTTTCTTCTAGGTATAAAGATCGATTTTTCTGTAATTCAGACACTTCCAGGGAGGCAAAAGAAATGTTAATACTGGAACTGCAAAACATTTTTGAAGAGACAATTGTATCTTGAGCAGCATGAAGAACCAGCTTCCAAAAGGCCTCACCGTGACCAGCCAGGTACCAGTCTGGACAGTGTATTTGCAGAAATTGCTGGTGAAGGTTCATCTACGTCTGAAAGCAGTGCTCCAAAAGCTGCTACTATACAGCTTGAAGCTTACCTGGGAGAGATCACTGTACTTCGTTCAGAGAAACCCCTGACGTACTGGGCAGTTCATAAAGTGAGATTTCCAACTCTGGCTAAAATGGCCCAAAAATATCTTTCTGCCCCATGCAGTAGTGTGGAAAGTGAAAGACTGTTCAGCTTAGCGTCTAATGTCCTTACTGATAGCAGAAACAGGCTTATGGCTGAACATGCAGAGATGCTTTTATTCCTTAAAAAGAATTTGCCACTAACTTTTGAGAAATAATTCTATTAGCTATATTGCCTGTAACTTTTGGTTGGTTGTGTGATTTTTTTACATTTGTTATTGTTATTAATATATTTTGATGTTGTAAAATATATTTTTTGTATTTATCAACATGTTCTGTGATAATTCTTTGAGTTTACTGTGTGACACAAGCAAATAAAAACAGTTTTATTCTTTTGTGTCTTGAGTTACAGTTCTTTATAATTATAAAGAAGATATCATTAGTCTGTATTGTGGTTTGAAAACTGTCACATGACATTAAAAAAAAAGTATCGGTAATCGGTATAGGCGAGTACTTGAAAAAAAGTATCGGTACTTGTACTCGGTCTTAAAAAGTGGTATCGAACAACCCTATTTGTAGTGGGGTGCCCGTAAACAGGTTAAAGTTTACAGGAAAAGTGATTGATGGGGATATGTTCCTCCACGGATTCTTAGATTTGCAATCTAAGATAATTCCAGCAAAGACTTCAGGATAAAGAAGGATAGTTCTTTACCCAATATTGGTAAAGTCCATTCCAGGGCTGGTTAAATTGGGAGTCTGATAGAGATCCCGGTGGGACAGACTTCCAAGTCCATGGACCGCAGTTTAAGGTTTTCTATCCGGGTCTTGATTAAGGCAGCTGGTCCTAGCTCTGAGAGAGAGAGTGTGTCTCCATTTGAGGAGACATCCAGGAGCACGGCTGCTAATCCCTGATGCTGGACAGAAATGATTTGCGTTTGTAAGGACACTTACTACAAGACCAAGGACTGGTCAGTCTAAGGACACAGTAAGACTCGGTAGAGCAGAAGTTTGTGTCTGCCATATCAGTAAGCAGAGAAGGATTTAACCTCCAATTTGTAGTTCTGGGCCTTCTAGCCTTTTTATGTAGAGTCATCGATATGGGTGCGTGGTCCGAGAATGTCTTTATTCCAATCTTAGCTGATTTTAGGAGGGGTAAGTCTCTTTGTGAGATAAAAATATAATCAATACGTGTAAATTTGTTATGTAATGTTGAAAAATATGTAAAATCCTTCCCTGTTGGATTACATGTACGCCAGGAGTCTATTAATGTGTGAGAGGCAAGGAGTGTTTTGATTTTTCTTAATTTTTTATATGGCACACTAGATTTGCCATCTGAAGTGTCCTGTAGGGGATTCAGTGCTAGGTTGAAGTCCCCACCAAATACAATACAGCCTGTCGCGAAGCTTTTTAGTTCATCAATTACTCGTTGGCAAAATGTAATTTGCTCAGAGTTAGGAAAGTACACGTTGGCCAACGTAATTGGAGTCCCTGCCCAATTTCCTTTGAGGAAGATATATCTTCCTTCTGTGTCTGTCAGTTGTTGTGAGATAACAATCTCTGAATTCTTGTGTAATAGAATGGAAACTCCTTTGGATTTGGATATGGAATTGGTTGCGTGGAACACTTGTGTGTATTGTTTGTCGTGTAGTTTGGGGATGTTACCTGTCTTGAAATGAGTCTCCTGGAGAAACACCACCGCTGGTTTAGCTTTATGTAGTTCTCGAAGTAATGATATTCTTTTTTCTGGTATGTTCAAGCCCCTGACGTTGTGAGATATTACAAAAGAATGATTATTGATCATTGTATATGACATTTTGATATATTATAGGTTATTGCCTATTTGTTTGTGAAACAACCGAGGATATTCCGATGTCGGATCAAATATTATAAATAAAAGTAGAAAGAAAAAGAGAACAAAAAAAAAAAAAAAAAAAAAGGAAAAAAATGAAAGAAAGGAAAATGAAGTTTAGTAACTCTCTAGATGAGTGTCACAAGTAATAAGAGGTAGTAAACACGTCTCCAGGTGTTAGCCTAGGGAGAAAAGTGTAGTGGATGTGTGTTGGTAGATGCCAATGCACATCCAGTGGTGGGAGCAGTGGGAGGTAGTTACTATAAGGGATCAGGAGGTAACTAAATCTTAAAACCTGATCAGTTAACCTGTTGTAAATACTAAAGTGAGTATGGACTCCCGTGACTCAGCTTACAGCATATAAAAATGGGATAAGTCATGATCCTCTTCCAGCCGTTGGGCGGTATCATGAATTTATATAACCTTGTAACAACGAGAGCAGTGGTGCACAGCAACATCCATGCACCATTCCTCTAACAAATCCACACCGGGACCCCCAAACGCCCCCTAAGATGGTTCATTCTTATAGAGGCGGGTGTGTGTCTGTATATCTAAAGTAAATAAAATAACATTAATTATGTAACTCTATAAATAATTCTATTGTATGGCCGTTCTCCGAGGGGCAGCCCGAGTCTCCCCCAAGAGTGCGCCACACAAGGCATCACTACAAATCTGTCATCGTGCTACTAGAACTATCTTAATTATTGACAGTCTGTCAGAAGTCAATCGGGTGAATGCCTCCCCGGCAGCTCATGTCTGACCTGAACCATAATGAGTTCATTTTTCCGCTCACAAATTTTTGTTCAGACATATTTAAATTTTCAATAAATGTCAAATATGTCTTAATGTTGGTCTTCTATTTATATCTTTCTCTAAATGCTTATGTATTGTGTACAGACTGACATGGCTACCTTTATACATACCTCACTTATTTAATGATACATAAGTGATTAAAACCTTTTATCTATATATGAATCAACCCATGAAATTAAGAACGAATGATATCTGTTCAAAAAGGGTAACAATCTAATTTATTTAAACTTACTATTGTACAGAAAAGAAACTTGTGGTAATATGAGATTAGCAACTATAACATAAATGATACAACCTTAAAAACAACAATGTTACCAATGATAATAAATATTGCCATAATGGTCATACCCATGCTATCAAGAGATTAATAAGGTATTAAGGCCAAATCCTACGATAGAAAAGGTTACAGGAAAGAAAAGAGACAGAAGATAATAGAGATACATTGTATAGAGAAGTCTTACGTAACCATCCTTCATCTAGACCGTCAGCACAAGAGAATGGGCAGTGATCTGTGCTGCAATATATACACTTGTAAACCCCCCCTTCCTTCCATATGCCAAAACTGCTACATTGAGTCAATGGGGGTGGGGGGCTCTCTTACCAGCTACCATATCCTGACCAGGTTATTCCTGTTCCCTTCACACCTCCCACCTCCTTTGAAGTGACACTGTACTATCAAATGGTCAGATAGCCACTCCAGATAACATTCCACAGCAGGGCAAGATGTCTCTGTTGATTCCAAACTAGGGTTCTCAAACTATAGTCACTGAAAAGTCACTGCAAGTAACATTAATAATAAGGTCCATCACCTTCAGAGCCCAAATCTCCACCACAGTCCCCCCTGAAGTTCATTCTTGAACTTATGTCCTCCTTCAATGATTCTGTACCCACCCACAACAGCCCAGAAGCCCCGACCCTTCCCCACCACCACTGCGGCCTCCTCTTCCTTTCTTGAACACGCCGGAACTCCTCAAGGTAGGCTTAAGACAGTAAAGAAATCCTGGTGCCTTTGAGACTTCACATCCAAACCATGAGTGTCTGTACTGCAATGTTTCATCGCCCCTCTGCCTTGGAGGAACGGAACTCCAACATTGATGGCGGGATCCTGGCATATCTAGTCCTGTATCTTTGTAAGACCATGTAATGGTTGCATCGATTGGATCGGACCGCGAGACAGCACTTTTCAGCATGGTGAAGGAAAGTCCAGGAAAGTCTTATTCGTGACACATTTATCTCAAGAAATAACTTGGTGGTCGCTGCTTCTTCAGGTGGGGTCGGGTGGGCCTCCAGACAGTCGTGCATGAATACAAAAAGAGAGAGGAGAACGTTAGTGTACAGATATTGGAGAAATGCTGGACAGGAGCAGAGTGTTGGCCATTAAGACTAAATACTCCGAAAGGGTGTAATGTGGATGAGCAGAGTGGGTTCCCCACAGGGTAGAGTCTGAGCAACAGCCAGTATCATCCATGGCCCTTGATGGTAGGGATAGTCAATACTGTCTGTTATTGCCAGGTCCCTGGGTTCACCACACCTGCTCACGGGGCTCAGGTTAAGGCAGTAGGTAGACTAGGGGAGGTGGAATTACATTAAGACATAAAACTGGATGTCCAGGGATACTTTAGTTAAAATATGGTACTTGCGGGCAGGCAAAGTCTTTTTTTTAAAGAAAAATGATATGACTGATGTCTTAGTTACATTATCTTGAGAAGATAAATGATAGAAACCAAAGGAAAAACTTAGAGAGCATAATATTAAAGAAGAAAAAGGAATAGAAGAGAGGTGAGTAATGAAAATGAACAGGAAAAATAGTGGGAATAATAATGAAAAAAAGAACAAAAAACGGAAAAAACTACAGATTGAACGCTGCTCCAACCAAGACTGTTAAAGAGCCTTGAATCTGTATTTTAAAAAAATGAATACATTGGTTAAAAAAACATAATAAAAAATAAAAACAAAAGAACAAAACAAATGTTTTTCAAAAAAAAAAACTCCTCTCCCATTAACAGTATTTTTGCAGGTCAGGTACACAGATATTAACAACAAAAGGGAGAGAAAAAAAAAAATAAAAAAAAAATAATAATAAAAAAAAATGATTGAAACTTTTGGAATTTAGGTAAACCTGACTGCACTTTATTACTAAAAATTGAAGAGGCTTATCCCTGGAACAAGAAAAATATAGTTCTAGGGTCCTCTCTTAAATGCGCAACTTCTTTGTACTGGTCTGGATTGGATATGGCTTCCTCAGAGATTTGTTTCTGAGTTAGTGGCCTTTCTGTTCCTTGAGAGAAGATACCTTGTTGAGGTGCACACATTCTCATAGCTTTGGCGTTCATTCTCCTGATAGTAACGCACATTATTACCTGCATCAGGAAAAGCAATAAGGCTGCACAGGTTAGGACAACAACCGGGTGGAGCAAAATGTTTAGGAAAGCTGTAGCGTTCGGACTATACCCAAATAAACTTTCCCACCAGGAAATCTTAGCATCTGCGTCTAAAGCGTGGGATACTTGGATCAGTCTATTTTGATCATGGGTGAGTCGTATGGTGGCTTGTTTTTCAGCATCTCCTAGTACATTTAATATTTCATCCTGTTGTCCGAAATCCATCAGCCAAGCTTTTAACTCAGCCCCAAATCCCAGAGGAAGTTTCTGTAGGTGTAAGGGGATGTCAGGTTTGCTATAAAACCTTTCTTCAGGGGTGATCGGAGTACAACCCGGTGTTCCTGCTATATCTATGCCACGGGCCAGAGGAGGTGTACTATAGACTCCCCGAGGTAGTGTACCCTGCTGAGTACCATTTAACCTGATGCTGAAAACAGTGCATCATTAGACATGTGATACTAGCACCAGTACCCTGGTCTCCAGTCTCAAGTAGTTTTAACTTTGTTTAGGACCAGTTGGGACACTACCCCGGCATCCATTAGACATGACCCCCCCCCTGTGCCAGCATTATTGCCTTTTCCCATAGCACAACCCTTACCTTCCTTTAGCACTCATCAGTACCAGTCATCTGAGGCTGTCCAGACTCAAACCATCGGAACAAGATGGACTCCAGGGTGTAATCCAGTAGAGTCTGATAGGATAGTACCCAGATTGACCGTGATATCTGCACAATGTTCCATCCCTGCCATTAGGGATGAGAACAGTGCAAGTAAGATTTTTGATGATCCTGGAACTGAGTCATCCACCAATCTATTACGACTCATAGGCAACCTGGATACTACCCCCCCCCTGTTTGTCCTTGCAAAGTGATGCTGGACAGAGCAAGTTGGCTTTCCTAACCCCTTCCCTGATATGTAGCACAAGACCCCCCCAATGTGATCCTGAATATCTCCAGCTCCATAGTGTTTTAAGGTACCCAGTGCCCCACCTCCAGCTCCAAAGACAGTCTCCATTAAGCCTCTCTTTCCTAAGGATGGGAAATAGTCAGAATACCCGGATTGAAAACCACCTGCCACCAGGTACACAAGTTTCTTTATAGAGGCTGCACACCTTATGGGGCACTGGTCTTCCTGTCATGCAGGACACAGACCACTAGTTAAGGTACGCAAGGAGTCTAGGACAGGAAGGACACCTATGGGTATCCACTGAGGAGAATACAGCGTGCCCACACAACTCCATCCCTGTGCCTGGATTTCAGAGACCATGCCCAGGGTATACAATGCACCTCTACCTATGGTTAGGTTCAAGGAACCCTCTAGTTCCCTGGTTAACGTTACATTGGTATTCCTTAGGACACAGAAACAAACTCGTCTATGTCCCAAATAATACCCAGGTGCTTCCTTCCCAGCAATGACCTCTCCATCCAGAACACAGAGTGCAATATACACAATCTTCCTGCATAACTCTTCGCCAGGCACTCCCAAAACTATACACTATCAACTTGTATGCCATCAGGCAGGCCCTCATACACATCTGAAGGTAAATCTGAAGGAAATTGGAAAACAAAAATTGCATAATGTGTATCCAACTCGAGGAACTTCTGCTACCAAACACAACTGGCCAAAGGGCAAAGAAATATCCCTTGCAGCACTGAGGCGCCGGGATCACTGAACAGTAGTGGGTACACAAGCCGACCGATGTGCCCTTTAAAGCCAGGAAACCCAATTATCGAATCTGAGAAATAAAACATCAATAAAATTTAGTAATAAATATTCCATTTTCCTCCTAGAAACAAAATAATCCAATGGTTATATACCTGTAACAAGACATTAGCATATGAAACACAAATATACATTACATTACATAAACAGTGCACTTTTTTTTTTAGATACCAAAAAATTGTTGAGCTCAACTTATCATTAATATGTATTACTTAATACACATTAATACCACGTGGATTTTTTGTTTTATGGTATACCAATAATTCCAAAAAAAAAAATTTATTCACCATGGTTGAAATAAATTAGCAATCCGTAAAAAACCTTTTAGCAGTACCATTTGTCAACAGATCATAATACCTCACCACAAAGAACCTCTCCAGTACTGTTTTCCTGAAAAACAAAGTCATTTTAGTACATGTATCTTTCAATTCACTAGTACAGATAATTATCTTGGCTCAGGTCATTTGCATGTCAATACAGTTCGCTGCACCTTTTCACAGACCTGGTGAGAAAGAAGGGGGGTCATTTGGGTGGGCTGTCAGCAGATGAGAACAAACGTCACACAACACAACATATATTACATACTCCACACACACTCACAATTGGCTAGGTTAAAGATGACCTCTAGACATCACACATATCAGCATGTTTTCTATAATACCCTGTACTTCTTCTTAAACCCATAACATCTGTTTGGTAAGGTTAAAATTCTTTCAGAGATCCATCCCATTTCATTAGCCCCTTCTCAGCTGTATGGACGCATTCTCAGGAGTTTGGAATGATTTCTCCTTGAATCCCATAGTAATAACATTCACTTCCTCTGTTTTATTTGCTGACTCCAGCATCCATATAAATAATGTATTTTTTTCATATGGCCGTGCCATCTTTCTGTGGTGAGCAAGATACAGATTTTCCCAAGCTTTTGGCTTAAAAGTACCTCTTTTAAAATACTTCTTCCCAGTCCAACGATCCCAATCTTGCAAATATTTCACAACCCAAGGTCCATATCTATCTATCATCTCTTCCCTTGGGGTCATTTGATAGGGTTTACCCCATTCAGACCCCCTCTTTGAAGTGATTAGATTACCCATCCTTTACGGACTCCGGACCTTGAACTGATTCCCCAACCTTTTTACAGGTTGCCTTTACTTCAGAGGTAGCTACTCTCTGACCAAGAATTGGGTTGACAGGTACCGCCCCTGTCACCCTTGCCGATTTTTTTTTTTTTTCACTACTTGTCAGAACAATTTTTTTCCGGACTCTGCGTACAGAGAACCCCGCGCTTTACTTTCGGAGCGGTTATGGTTTGCGCCTTTATCACGATAACCGGCCCCCGCATTCCGATTATTTTACACGGCCTGAGCGGGCTGCTAGCGTACTACTCCTAATGTTCCCTGTTCTGACTATAGTCCTTCAAAAAAAAAATAGCCTGGAGATTTTCCAAACTATAATAGTTCAATCTCCCCCGTGGACTTTTTAGAGATATTCTAAAGGAAATGCTTAACGAAGGGCTATTACTTCTGTTATCTCCATAATGATTAACATAAACTTGGATAATCAGGACCCTATGGGTGCTTGTAGTACAGGAGGCAGTTAACTGATGCACACCTAAGTTCAATATGATTGGTATCAGTTTACAATATAGCCAGTGTATACAGGTCTAATTACAAAGCTCACCATCCACAGTTAGTCGTTTACAAAGAGACAGATCCATACTAGGGCTGAAACAACTAATCGACTAATCTACAACCAATCGACCACAAAATCATTTGACTACTACCTTCACAATCAATCAATCGGCCGGTAACACAATGGAGGTTAAAAAACAAAAACAAAATGAGCCCTCTATAGTACAAAAAGAGCAAACAATCGCAAACGTAAATATAACTTTCATCGTTCTACAGTAAAAAAAATGAACCCCTTACAGTAGTGACTATCTGCTCCCCCCTGCACCCCAAAGGGCCAACCCTAGCCTTCTCAACCCCATTATGTTAATAAACGTCTTAGACCTGGTTCACATCTATGTGCTTTTCTGGTGCCTTTTGCAGAAACACACGACAGTTCATTCACATGGCCTCCCATGAGACACGTTCACATCCATGCCCCCCCCCCAGCATATTTGGAAAGGGTCGGGGACTCCCTCCTTAATGCAAAACAGCGCCTCTTCTGTTCAATACACTTCAATGGAGAAGCTGCAGAAAACATACAATGCACCCCTGCAGCAACCCGTGTCCTCCAATCTGACCTACAACAACCTGGCCAGAAAAAAACAAAAACGCAAATTGCAGCAAAATCACATGCAAGAAAATCGAAAACGCACAGCAAAAAGCACTGCAGAAATAACTGCATAGGCGTGCACCGAGCCTCATGCTGGCCACACAGATCAATTTTCAGACAGGAATATTCAGACGAAAAATCTTTGTACCTTTTGCTGAATGGAAAAAAAATGTTTGAAATTTTAACTTGTTTTTAACATTCTGTTTTTAAAATCAATGTAATTTCTGAACGAAAACCACATACACTGTCTGACAATTCCCTTGACCAAGAAGTTCCCTATTTATCTCCAAATCTTCCCATCACTGTGGTTAAAAATAAACGTCGACCCGACCCCGCTAACGATTAGAAAATCAAACGAACGCTCCCAAAAATGACACCCTTCTTAAAAGAAGACATTGTTTTTTTTTTGTTTAAATAAAAAAATTTGATCTCTGAGTCTGATGATATCAGCCAGACTCACCCCCCACAGTACACACAGCATATCTCTCCTCTAATAGTCCACACAGTACATCTCTTCTGTCTGCCACTCCCAGAGTGCACCAAACATCCTGCTCCCTAACCATAACTGCATAGAGATATCTAAGAATAAATTGCCCCTTACTAAACTCTTGCAGGATATACAATACAAGCCTCAAAACAATGAATTGCCCTCTGAAGAACTCTAAAAATATTTTAAAAACACGCACCGCTAAAAGTACAAAAACTCAGTTGAAGCGATTAAATTCGATGCAAAGTAGACTGGATGGCTACACCCTTACAAAGGAATTGGAGCAGCTTCCCCTCTGGGATGATTTACAGGCTAAAAAGCACAAAATCCTTAAACTGCACTTCTCAAAATGGCCACCGACCATGGCCTCATGGTGACTACAACAAAAGCCAGGCCACAACAAAATGGTGCATTTTCCCACCAAAACAGAAATCCAATACAAAAATCGCCATTCTTCTACTGAAGAGTTGACAAAAAGTACAAACATAGAACACCTACAAAAGCTTACATTCACTTAAAACAGAAATAATGCCTAGAAACAAAATGGTGGCTCATATCACATGGTTTCACACACAAAGGAATGGTGGCTGCACCTTCCCCTATAGGATGACCCACAGGCCAAACAGCACAAACGAAAGCCAGGCCACGACCACATGGTAGACTACAGCAAGACGGCCGATGAAAACCACAGCACAGTCACATGGTAACAACAAAAGGAAATGGCAGAGGAAGGCCAGGCCACAACAAAATGGCGCATTTTCCAGCCAAAACTAAAATTTCTCCCTACAAAATTACACATTTGAGATACTAAATGAACACTTACAAACATTTCATTCTGCATATCACTAGGGACCCTGGCAGGCCTCAAATACAGGCTCTCAACATCGAGCCACAGTCTCACGGTGACCACAAAATGGCCAATGAGAAAAAGGGCACACTAAAACACCAACACATGAAATGCAATTGTTGATCCTGCTAAATCAGATTTCATTAGAATCTTTCTCCACAAAGACTGACTACACATTTGTAAATGCACACTTAACCATAGAAACACAGTTTAGGAACAGTTCCACTGAATAGTATATAATCTCGCCGCACAATTGAGAGTGCACACTTAGTAACACATGCTTTACAATGAAACAACAACGCCACAATATAACACAGCTCAAACATACCCACTTTTCTCAAAGAAAGTTCAATCCTTCTTCTGGCATCAGCTTTCACAGAAAAAAACATCTCAGAAATACAAATGGCGTTCCTGGGATCCTGAGACCATCCCTCCCACAGTGAATGCTTGCATGGTCTTTTCATCTCAAAAACAAAAAGAAAGCCTCCCTCTTCCTATTGTGCACAGGGAGTAGCCCTTTCCACATACATATCCTAATGTAACAACCATGGGACAGCGAGCCTGGCTGCCCCTCCCCCGTGCATGGCCACAAACATGCAGTTGCTTACAAAACCCACACATTGCAGGATGCAACTAATCCCACATCGATAATCATACACAATATACAGTTTCCATTTCTATTTCTCATATGCCTTATTCAAAATCAGTCTCATCAAAGAATTAACATAGACAAAAGGTAAACAGGAAAGTTCTGATAAGTTTTTTTTTTAGTCTGGGTATTCAGATGGGAGACAGGTAAACACAAAACCAGCTCTGTCTTCCATACAAGAAATCGCGTTCACCCCCAACATTAAACTTCCTCACACAGGGGGCACCATCTGACATGGCTACCTTTATACATACCTCACTTATTTAATGATACATAAGTGATTAAAACCTTTTATCTATATATGAATCAACCCATGAAATTAAGAACGAATGATATCTGTTCAAAAAGGGTAACAATCTAATTTATTTAAACTTACTATTGTACAGAAAAGAAACTTGTGGTAATATGAGATTAGCAACTATAACATAAATGATACAACCTTAAAAACAACAATGTTACCAATGATAATAAATATTGCCATAATGGTCATACCCATGCTATCAAGAGATTAATAAGGTATTAAAGTGGAGTTCCACCCACTTTTACAACTCTTCAGCATCCCTCACTAAACTGTGCACTGTAAACAAATTGGATATTTTTAATTTTTTTTTCTCAGCACCTACTGTATATCTGCTGTATTCATTTTTCACTTCCTCCTCCCTGGCCGTGGCCCATCGCATCATTTCCTGTTTGCAGTGCCTTCTGGGAAGGGGCAGCAACTTCCTCTGAAACTGCCGTTGCTATGGAAACCTGACCTGAAACCTATTACACTGCTTGTGCTGCACTGAGCATGTGTGAGATCTGCAAGGATGAGATCCAGGAAGAAATACAGTCTGGCTTCAGATGCCCACACTTAAGATGGCCACAGCCTGCTGTAAGTTTATAAAATAACAAACTACTGCTATAAACGAACAAAACAGACCTTAGTTTACAGACTAACTTTACTAGAATACATTAAGCTTGTGTATTATAGGGGTATTTTTATTTAAAAAGTATAATTTCGGCCGGAACACCACTTTAAGGCCAAATCCTACGATAGAAAAGGTTACAGGAAAGAAAAGAGACAGAAGATAATAGAGATACATTGTATAGAGAAGTCTTACGTAACCATCCTTCATCTAGACCGTCAGCACAAGAGAATGGGCAGTGATCTGTGCTGCAATATATACACTTGTAAACCCCCCCTTCCTTCCATATGCCAAAACTGCTACATTGAGTCAATGGGGGTGGGGGGCTCTCTTACCAGCTACCATATCCTGACCAGGTTATTCCTGTTCCCTTCACACCTCCCACCTCCTTTGAAGTGACACTGTACTATCAAATGGTCAGATAGCCACTCCAGATAACATTCCACAGCAGGGCAAGATGTCTCTGTTGATTCCAAACTAGGGTTCTCAAACTTTAGTCACTGAAAAGTCACTGCAAGTAACATTAATAATAAGGTCCATCACCTTCAGAGCCCAAATCTCCACCACAAGACCAACATGTAGTCTAATACTAGGTAAAAGGATGAACAGTGGGTGAAAGAAACTGAGGACCCAAACCAATGCACTTCGAATTTTGTTCTGTAAGTTTGTTGTTAAAAGCAGAACATACTTCATAACCTGTAAAGGAATCACTTAATGTGTTACCACTTTTCATTAATAGGTGTTTGTGTTAGTTGTTGAAGGGAGGTAAAACAATTTTATCATCAATTCCTTCTAGTCGTGCCTTAAGCTCAAATGGTCATAAACATGGTTATGATAACAACAAAGGAAAAAAGAAAAAATGAAAACTGAAAAATAAAAGGTCGGTAGTCATTTTCTACCAAAAACCTTCAGGGTAATGAACCTTAAATTGCATTAGATATGTTATAGGTGCAACATGCCATATGTATGTTTGTTTATAAGGGAGTTTTTGTTGTGTCATTGCAAATCCTTCCATTAGGTGTCGCTCTTGTTGAAGAGATCTTATAAGGATTCAAAAGCGTCTATAACAATCCTATTGAAAAACTCCCAGAGTCAGGAGATTAAACATTGATATGATGAAGTCGGGTGTTCACAACTGCCATGAGGTGTCAAAGTAAGTTCTCACTCCTATTATGGCTGGTTTTGTGAAGAAGAGAGCTGCAAATGTCAGATCAAATATTCTGGTATATACTGGAGAGTCAGACAGAGTGTAACTAGTGTAAAACACACATTATCCTGTAGCTTTATGCCTTGGAGGTGTAGAATGATCTGTTTGATCCGGATCCTGTATATTTGTCAGCCTTAGCTTTTTTGGATGATGAGGGTCTGAAGGGTGATGCTTGTGGAGTTGTGGGTGGAGATGATCCTTGTGGTGGGATGCGAAATTCCTTGTACCATTCTGGTAAATCAATCAAAGGAAGTTGTAGCTGCTCACAAAATGTTGGTATATCTTCAGGCATTCTTATGTAGTGTTGTTTCCCTGCAAATGTGGCATTCAAGGCAAAGGGAAAACGCCAGCGATATGGTATGCCTTTTTCCTTTAATGCAGTAATCATGGGACGCATGGCTCGTCTGTTTTGCAATGTAATGTGTGATAGATCTTGGAACAGTGTGACAGCATGTGCTTCAAACAGGATCCTTTCATTGCGTCTAGCTTTGTTTAATATCTCCTCTTTCAATGGGAAGTTCTGCAGACAGCAGATTATGTCTCTTGGAGGAGCTGTGTCTGGGGGACGAGGTGCTAGAGCCCTGTGAGCTCGGACAAACTCAATATCAGTGTCCTTAGGGCGATCTAGCAAATCATTAAAAACTGCTTGTAGTGTTTATTTAATTTGTGCAGTTTCTATATGTTCAGGAATTCCCCTCACTCTGATGTTCTGCCTGCGTCCCCTGTTATCTAAATCTTCTAAATGCCTGTTGATAAGGATTAAGTGTGTGGCATGTGAAGAGACTGTGGATGTCAGCTTCTCTCTTAGCCTCGGCTCTTTCAGTGTGAGATAAGCGGTCTGACAAGGCTATAAAATCTGCTCTTAAGTCAGTAATAGCTGAGGCAAATGAATTTTTAATGTCTGCTGCAAATTTTGTCATTTCTGAGAAGCGCAGGGGATGATCAGGGTGCTCTGAGTCCCTTCCCATATCTTCTGAGGCTGACATAGAATCCTCACTGTTTGTTACCTCATGCTCCAGCGGTGCCATCTTGGAAGCAGCACGTCCCCTTGTCCTCTGAGCTTTTGGCTCAAATTTCTCTGCAATGCTGTCGGGTCCTGGGGTGGATTGTGATCTGTGCTGTCTTTGGTTTGTAAGCAAGCTGTCTCTTCTGCCCATCGCTGATTTTATCAATGCTGGAAGGGGTTTCTGAGTCATGGAGGTGCAGAGCTCAGCTAAACAGCTTCCTTTCCCCTCGAGCTCCAAGCCACGCCCCGGTAGAGCAGAAGTTGATTGTTGTTTGATTGCTAGAAGAGCTGGTGGTTTGAGGACCAGTACCTGTAACAGCAGTGCTGTTGAATAGTAGCCCGGTGGGCTTGTATATTCAGTTGTGTCTGAATGAAGTTTAAACCCCTGCATGGGATTCCTGAGTGGACTTTTGTTATGTATTCATTTAATAAATGTGGGCTTCCAGGCTTTTAACTATAAATATCTGATGTGGACTCACTATATAAAAAACGCATCTACCACGGAGCTGAACGATCCCCAAGTGTGTGTGTGTGTGTGTGTGTGTGTGTGTGTGTGTGTGTGTGTGTGTGTGTGTGTGTGTGTATTATAAAAAAAAAAAAATTTATTAGCAGAGACCCTAGAGAATAAAATGACAGTTTTTGCAATATTTTATGTCACACTGTATTTGTGCAGCGGTCTTTCAAGTGCAATTTTGGGGAAAAAATACACCTCAATGAAAAAAAATTAAAAAACTAAACAGTAAGGTTACCAATTTTTTTCTTTTGAAAGATGATGTTACGCCGCAAGAATCGAAAGAGAATCGTGATCTTTATTCTATGCAAAAAAATAGTGATTCTCATTTTAGCCAGAATCGTGCAGCTCTACTTTAAAGGCAAGACATAAATTGAGGTAAAAACCCCTGTGCACTTTATCCCTTAGCAAAGCTATGATCCAGCTTCAGCATCTATCACAGCTCAGTTACCAAACCTTAATCCAGATACCAGTGCCTGCAATACCTGTGTCCATGTGCCCAAGAGTGCCCAGATAGGAAGCCTGCTGTGACCCTTTCAGCCGCCTCACAGGAGCGCCACGTGCAAGGAACTGTCTTCCTCTAAATAACATTCCTGTGCAGCGTGCCACGTGCACGCCTGCTCATTCCACATGCATGCCCCCCATGCATGCTCCCAGGGGCAGCCTCTCCTATGCGCCCTTTGCTGGCCTCGCGGCCGAGCTTTCTACAGCAGCCTGCGGCTCCTTCAGCATAGAGGAATGCAAAAAATGCCAGGTATGCATTTCAACCATAGACCCATTACACCATCGCCATCTACAAGGGCAAAATCAGTACTGCAACTCGCACAGTATCTAACTGTTGGGATTAGTGCACATGTATATGCATAAAAAAGGCATATCCACACCCCCCTTTTTTTTTTTTTAAAGGAGAGTCAACTTAGCAATCCTGCCACAGGACATTGCTTATAAGAAAAAGTTCCAGCCTTCACCCATCACGACAGGCCCTGTCACCCATGGACTTTCAAGGACCGGGCCCCCTTTATACTTTGGGGTCCACACCTTTGGACCTGTATAGCACCCTGCTGGAAATACATTTTGGAACTACTGACCAGGGTTCCATCAGCCAGGGTCCAGCTCCCAAAGAGTAACATTATAAGCTAAGCCTCGCTTCTTCCTTTCCGAGGCTCGGGTACCTCTAATTTTAGCCTTTAGCCATCTGAATGGATCCAATCACATAGCCCCATTTTCCTAGAACCATTTTGTTTGAGAGCATAACAGCCTTCAAGACACTGGCGAAAAAAACTGAGGTACTTCCTGTATGGGAGGAGTTATATAGAGGGAGACTTCCTGTCTTTTTTTTTTTTTTGCCAGTGTCCATTCACCTATAGGTCGCGTATAACCCAGTTAGTAATTATGGCTGCTCTGTGTCCCATGACGTACGATAAAGTAACACTGGCTTCCAAAACTGACATACTTACCAGAGGACAGTGTTCGAATCACAGGGAGCCGGAGGCAGTTTCAGTGGTTGGTCAATAGCAGTGGAGTGATTCTGAGTCCAGGAGAACCTAATGGCCCAAAAAGGGTGAAAGAGAAAAGCAAACATGACACTATAGCAGATAATTTATTGAAAAATTGTGTATTTTATTACTGTATAACATAGCTGTATGATGAATCCAAAGGGAATGCTTCAGGAGTTGTTGCAGGCATGCAGTACTTGTGTTTGTAGAGACAGATAGCTGACCTTGTGTTTGGTTTATGTGATCCAAGGAGGGCAGCAGGCAAGGCGTTCATGGATGTGGTAGACAAGTCTGGTCAATAGCAGTGTTGTGATTGGGAGTTTAGACTCCAGGAGAACCTAACAGGCACAAAGAGGGAGAAAGAGACAAACCAAACATGATAGTATAGCTACCGATGCTCCCCATAGACTGATTGCATTCACACAATCAACCAACAGTGCTGATGCATATATCATTTTTTTGCCCCAGTAGTGTTGCTATATGTATGCATTTGTGTGCACTGGTAGTGTTGCTCCAATCCATATATGCTTGCATGTATTTTTTTTTTTTGTCCCAGTAGCGCTGCTCCATATGCATGCAATGCACATGGAGTAGCACTACTGGAGATACAAAAAAAATGGGGGGTGGGGACGATCGCGGAGGGCCGCGGGGACGGGCGGAGGGCTGAGCAGAGGCGGCCCGGGCATCGTGGGTGCACGGGTGCCGCCACCTCTCGATCCACGCGCACGACCCCTTTCAGGACTCTGGATGCATGGACTCCTATGGAGGCGGGGGTGTTTTTTTTTTTTTTTTAGCACCCGATTAGAGCCTGAGGCTCTAATAGGCTTCAAAAAAGGGTGGGCTTGGGGCGCAGAGAGTGATCCCACCCTGTTGTGTGACCATAGCGAATTAATTTTCACTATTTTTACACCACAGTGCCTCCCCACCAATCAGGAGGCAGGTCAGTGAGACCTGTTTCCCGATTGGCGGAAGAGACACACAGGGGAGGAAGCTAGAGGACCAGACTCTGCTGCTGCTGACACAGGAGGAGAGGACCCAACAGCCTGGAATGGATGAGGAGATGCACGGGATGCAGGAGCCTTCGCCTGCCCATCCCCCAACTCACTGCCATCAACCAGATAGGGTAAGTGCCGGTCTGATGGTGGGCAAGAGTGTGTGTGTGAGGGGGGGGGGTCACAGAGGCTGCATAAGATGGGCACAGAGGCTGCACATGGTGGGGCACAGTGAGGCTGCAATTTGAGTTTTTTTTCAGAATTTTTCAGCTTGCTTGCGCCCCCCAAAAATTGAGCACCAGCCGCCACTGTGACGGGGACGGACTGTGGAGGGCTGAGTGTGGGGATGGATGGACGGACTGTGGAGGGCTGAGCAGGGGCAGCCCGTGCATTGTGGGTGCACGGGTGCCGCCCCCCCTAGTCCCCTGCCGCCACCTCCCGATCCATGCGCCCGGCCCCTTTCAGGACGCCGGACTCCTATGGCAGCGTGGGCGTTTTTTTTTTTTTTTTAAAGCACCAGATTAGAGCCTGAGGCTCCTAATAGGCTTCAAAAAAGGATGGGCTCGGGGAGCAGAGAGTGAACCCTGATCCCACCCTGTTGTGTGACCATAGAAAATTAATTTTCACACCACTGTGCCTCCCCACCAATCAGGAGGCAGGTCAGTGAGACCCGTTTCCCGATTGGCCAAAGCGCTGGGCATCCTATGCCCGGCGCTTTGGCGGAGGAGACAAACAGGGGAGGAAACTGGAGGATCGGGCTCCTCCGCCGCTGCTGACACAGGAGGAGAGGACCCAACAGCCCGGAATGGAGGAGGAGACGCACGGGATGCAGTAGTCACCTGCCCATCCCCCAGCTCACTGCCATCTCCCAGATGGGGTAAGTGCCGGTCTGATGGTGGGCGAACGGGGGGGGGTGTCACAGTAGCTGCATAAGATGGACACAGAGAATGCATATGAGGAGCACAGAGGATGCATATCATGGGCACAAGCTACAATTGATGGGCACAGAGGCTGCAATTTATGGGGAATAGTGACTACATATGATGGGCACAGTGAGGCTGCAATTGAGTTTTTTTAGCTTGCTTGCGCCCCCCCAAAAAATTTAGAGCACCAGCCGCCACTGTACAGAGCGGGTGTTAGCGCTGACAGAAGGAGCTGCAAGCCTCGGAGGGGACATAAATGAAAACAAATGAGGAGGCTTGAGTCATTTCAGGGCAGCCGAAGAAATAAAAGGAGCGGACAAAACAAGGTAGCCCTGCAAAATAATGAGAAGCTGCCGCCGGGGCTCCCACGTAACGGTACCATGACACGGGCACTCGCCGTGTGTCGTTGTGCGGAGCCAGGGTGATCCTTTTTGTTCAAGCACCGTAACAAAACTCCGGCGACCTCTGTCAGGGATGCTGCCAGTTCCATAGCTCCAAACCTGCTTTTACAAGCAACCTTCTTCTTGTTTTGCTCTATGAATCCTGCATGAGCCCGGCCTAGAACACAGGGTTAGCAAAGTCTACAGACAGACCCGGCTATTTCTTCTCACGTTAACGGAGCCTAAATCCTACTCCTTCCACACACCGAGGCACACCGTCGTTTGCAACCGCTTGGTTACACCTACTGTGTGCTGTAACTGTTAGCCTTAGGGCCCGCCTCCGAGTCCGCTCATTGGTTAGGAATTAGCGCCCCCTTCTTTTTGGCCAATCATCAGTGGGTTGCCTGTGTTCCACGGGTTTGACGGGAAATGTAGTTCGTAATGGCCACAGAGTAACTGAGTCTCTGCTCTACCGCCGCTCGGTAAACTACAAGTTCCAGACATAGACAAACGCTGCTTTATTTTTTTATTTTATTTTTTTTACACTTGTGCTCCGCCTTACGGATGTGAGCGGCTTGGGGAAGAATTGGTGCTTTAGAGGAGTCGTAGTTTGATATCCTGCGTGAGGTAAGGTTGAAAACATACAGTGAGGATTTATTCATTACTTTCCAGAGAGCTTTCTAGATGTAACGCGGAACATGCTCCTTCTGAAGTATTTGAATTGTAAAATATTTAATTTACTTGCAATGGGAGTGGATAGTGGAAGGTGATAAGCTGTTTGGAATTGATGTTTTTTCACCTTAACCACTTGACCACTGGGCACTTGAACCACCTTCCTAACCAGACCATTTTCAGCTTTCAGTGCACTCACATTCTGAATGACAATTACTCAGTCATACAACTCTGTACCCATATGAAATTTTTGTCCTTTTTTTCACACAAATAGAGCTTTCTTTTGGTGGTATTTAATCACCGTTGGGTTTTTTATTTTTTGCGCTATAAAAGAAAAAAGACTGAACATTTGGTAAAAAAATGAATTTTTATTTGTTTCTGTTATAAAATTTAGCAAATTGGTAATTTTTCTTCATACATTTTGGCCAAAATTTATACTGCTACATATCTTTGGTAAAAATAAGTACAACTTGGTGCATATTATTTGGTCTTTGCGAATGTTAGAGAGTCCAAAAGCTATGGTGCCAATATCTGAAAATTGATCACACCTGAAGTACTGAAGACCTAATTTTTTTGAGACCCTAACATGCCAGAAAAGTACAATTACCCCCCAAATGACCCCTTTTTGGAAAGAAGACATTCCAAGGTATTTTAAAAGATGCATGGTGAGTTTTTTTGAAATTGTCATTTTTTCCCACAATTCTTTGCAAAATCAAGATTTTTTTTTTTTTTTTACTTTTTTTTTTCTTTTCACAAAATTGTCATATTAGAAGGTTATTTCTCACACACAGCATATGCATACCACAAATTACACCCCAAAACACATTCTGCTTTTACTCCTGAGTATGGCGATACCACATGTGTGAGACTTTTACACAGCGTGGCCACATTTTGAGGCCCAACATGCAGGGAGCACCTCCAGGCGTTCTGGAGCACCCAGGCCAATTTTTATATTTCTCTCCTACATGTAAAAATAATCATTTATTTGCTAGAAAATTACATAGAACCCCAAAACATTATATATATATTTTTTTTAGCAAAGACCCTAGAGAATACAATGGCGGTTGTTGCAACTTTTTATCTCGCACGATATTTGCGCAGCAATTTTTCGAACGCGTTGTTTTTGGAAAAAAAACAGTTTTGTGCTTTAAAAAAAAAAAAATAGTAAAGTTAGCCCAATGTTTTTGCATAATGTGAAAGATAAAGTTACGCTGAGTAAATAGATACATAACATGTCACCCTTCAAAATTACACACGCTCGTGGAATAGTGCCAAACTTCGCTACTTAAAAATCTCCATAGTTGACGCTTTAAAATTTTTTACTGGTTACATGTTTTGAGTTACAGAGGAGGTCCAGGGCCAAAATTATTGCTCTCGCTCCAACGTTCGCAGTGATATCTCACATGTGTGGTTTGAACACCGTTTTCATATGTGGGCGGGACTTGCGTATGCGTTTGCTTCTGCATGCGAGCACACGGACAGGGGCGCTTTAAAAATTTTTTTTTTTTTTTTTATTGTTCATTTTACTTTATTTATTTTAGTTGGACACTTTTTTCCCCAAAAAACTATTTTTTTAATCACTTTTATTCCTATTACAAGGGATGTAAACATCCCTTGTAATAGTAATATGGCATGACAGGTCCTCTTTACAGTGAGATATGGGGTCAATAAGACCCCACATCTCACCTCCTAGGCTGGGAAGCCTGAAATAAAAAAAAAAAAAAAAAAAAAAAAAAAAGATCCTGGCTTCGATCGTAGCGGAGTCGGTAGAAGCACCGGAGGGTGGCAGGAAGGGGGGGCGTCCCCTCTCGTCTCTTATAAGAACGATCAAGCAGTGGAACAGCCGTTATGATCATTCTTATGGTGTAGGGAATCGCCGGCTGAAAAAGCTGGTATCTGAATGATGCCTGTAGCTGCAGGCATCATTCAGATATCCCCACGCAAAGTCAAGGACGTCATATGACGGCGGGCGGGAACTGGTTAAAAATTGCGAGATATTGCGGGGTATAATTGCAGGGTAATATTGCAGAGTGTATTGCAGGGATGGATGTGACTGTATTTGTCACTGAGCACCGCTGTGAGCGCTGCACATGCAGCCCACAACGGTGCTGCCATCCGATCCCTCCCCCTCTCCCCTCGCACTGTACCAATCGGTACAGAGAGGGGAGGGAGGAACCGCCATCATGACATGACGCCGGTTTGTTTACATGTGATCGCTCCGTCATTTGACGCAGAGATCACATGGTAAACGACCGCTATCAGCGGCCGTTTACCGTGATCCGTGATGCGCCCGGGTACTCTGGACCCGGCGGTCACGGAAGTTCTCGGGTGCGCGCGAGAGCAGGATTCTGGGAGGACGTTCCACGGACGTCCACCCAGGATAACCCGACCGTGCTGTAGCCGTCTTTCGGCTATGGCCCAGTCGGCAAGTGGTTAAATTAACGTATAATTAAATTCTAAAAATATATTTATTTTATTTGCTCCGTTTAAAATGGTGTTGTACCCAAAACACACAAAAATGTAGTATATTATGTGTGTGTGTAATAAAAAAAAATATATATATTCTGAAGCAGCCTTTCCCAACCTTTTTACCACAGGGGAACCCTTGAAAAAAATGTTGAGGTCTCAGGGAACACCTATTAAGATTAGTCAATCAGGGGTCATTTTACAAAGGGGCCTTATGTTGGTAGTGGTCAGTGGGAAGAATGCCACCCTTAAAATCATGCTGCTGGCCCTGCCAAATGGCATTGGTTCCAGAACTATGCAGGCACTATAAGATGGGAGGTAAGTAAATCACAGCTCAAGGAACCCCTGGTCACTTTTGGAGCAACCCAAGGGTTCATGGAACCCTGTTTGAGAATGGCTGTTCTACAGGTAATGTATCCAATGATACCTTGCTTCCTGCAATCAGTGATTCCTGTACAGGTTATGGATCCTGAAACACCTCATTTCAGAACCTCTGTAGTTCAGGGGATGTACTAATCTGCATATTGGGATGATTGGATTATTGGCTGCAATACTGAGAACTGTCACTAGATGTCATTGTAGTTTATACACGTATATATGGTAATGACTGTTTTTTCTCAAAATATGTTATTATTTCCCGCAGTGCTTGATACAATGTTGCAAGAAGCAGTTGCTAATGTTTAACTGTTCACTTGCTAATGGAAAAATTACATTTGACCTGTTTTTGATGGGAATATGGGTAGAATTATTATTTCTCATGGGGTTTATGGGAGGAATATCATGTAAACACATGACAATGAACATATTTAACCCATTACTGACAATAATATGCATATAATTATTTTTCTACATGGGGATTATGGGGGGAATATTGTAGTTAAACTTACCTAGGAACATATTTAACCTATCTCTGATAGGAATATGGGTATAAATATTGTTCTACATGTGGATTATGGGCGGAATATTATAGCTACACATCCTATGTAATACATTTGACCTGTTTCTCATAGGAATATGGGTATGGTTATTGTTTTTTTAGGGTGATTATGGGTGGAATATCATGATTACACCTAACAATGAACATATTTAACCTATTTCTAAAAAGAATACGCACGCCATTTTTTTTCTTCATGGGTGAAATGTCATGGTTAAACCATAACTAAGAACATAGGTAACCAATTTCTGATAATAATATGGGTATAATTGTTTTTCTACAAGGAGATTATGGGGAAAATAACATGATTACACAATTTTTGATTGTCCCGTATTATAATTGAAAACATTTTTTAGCAGGATGGAAAATATGAAGGGTTGATGTTTATTAGGTAGAGGTGCTTTTAGGAATGTCTGGGGCTTTTGAAAACAAAAGGGGTTTTATGGCGACCTAAACTTTACATTTTTTAAAATCTATTTATTTATTTTTGCTAGAAAATTTCTTGGAACCCTCCCGGTTGGAATCACACTGTTGCAAATTGGATGTGGGATTCCCCACATCTAATTCACATAGCAGAAGACTGTGACCAGCTCTCTGTGGAGCCGATTCACTTATCACCGGAGCGGCTTCGGTGCAAAATGCACTGGGGTCCTGTGCGTTTTCTGGTCCGTTTCAGGTCAGAATTCAGCCCAAAATGTGGGCTGAAATTGGACCTGAAGCGGTGAATGGGGACACACTGGACCCCTGCTGTGAGCCGCTCCGGTGTGCAGTGTTGTTCTGGAAAATTTTATGAAGATGTATTTTAATGTATTGTCATAAGAGTCTCCCAGTGTTTGTTCTCTCGCAGCCCGCTCTAAAGAGCTGACTGGGGCAGACTGACGCTGGTTGAGACCTGTTAGGTAGTGGAAAACTTCCTGTTGTTTGGAGAGAGGTGTTTGCGGAGAGAGGACATGGTCACCAGCGAAGGGCCCCTGTGCAATGCACAGAACGATTGTCTGGTGGGGGGGTGTCTTTGCTCTGCAAAGACATTATCGGTTTAGTGGATGTGCGCTCGTCACCCCTGTATGCCTGATCAACATATTTGGGGTGCCATGATGTACACCTGCAGATAATCTCCCATCCACGAGGAACTGTAGTCATCGTTATTTGGTTATTTGTATATTGTATCATGTCCTGTAGTCATTGTTCATTGGTTGTTGTATTTCCTGTGTTGGTAAATCCTTATATGGTCATTTCCTCTGTATTGTTCACTTCCTGTGAGGTCACAAACTTTGTAGGAGGCGTTTGGCTGTTGGAGGCACAACCCTCAAGTTGGGACTTCCAGTTGGTATGTTAATAAAAGCAGACTCATTGCTGAGGGCCAGGGGGAGAGAGATGCTGAGATGAGAACGTAAGAATGTGGTGGTGTCTGATTACTTGGATGCGTGAAATTTTAGGGAAGATGCATTTATATCATTAAGACGGAAATGGGTGCTTATTAGCACAGGAAATATAGCTGTGTGCATAGCATACAGCCATCTTTCTACGACAGTGTGAACCCAGCCTCAAACATTATATATTTTTTTTAAAGCAGAGGTACTAGAGAATAAATTGCTGTCACATTGCATGTCACATGGTATTTGCGCAGCAGTTTTTCAAACGCAATTTTTTTTTGGGAACAAATTATTCTTAATTTTAATTAAAAAAAAAAAAAAAACACATATAACCATATTTTTGATAAAATAGATAAGATAATGTTATGCAGAGTAAATGGATACCAAACATGTCATGCTTTAAAATTGCGCATGCTGGTGCAACGGCAACAAACGGCATAAATGTTATTAGCCATAGGGAATGTTTTAAAATCCTTTACAGGTTACCACTTTAGATTTACACAGGAGGTCCGGTGCTAGAATTACTGTCCGCGATCTGACGTCTACCTCAGATGTGTGAGTTGATGGTTGCTTGCGTGTGTGGAGCACCGATGCGTATATATGCCTTTGCGCATGAGCATGTGGGGTGGGGGCGCTTTATATTTTTTAAAAAAAAAAATGTTATCTTATTTTACACTGTCGCTTTAAATTTAATTTTTTTTTTTTTTTTTATCACTTTTATTGCTGTCACAAAGAATGTAAACATGCCATGTGACAATAATAGACAGATACTCTTTATGGAGACCCCAGATCTCTCCTCTGCCCTTAAAAGCATTCGATCCCACCAAAATCAGTGTGATCAAATGCTTTCCATTTTTAAAACCGGCGCTGGGGAAAACGGAAGTAATGTAAGCTAATTGCTTCATGTTTCCTATATCGTAGAGGCAGACAGAGCTGTTCCGATCTTTTTTCGCCTCTGTGATCAGCTGGTGGAAGTGCTGGCTGGTCGATCGAGTGTCAGGACATCAGGACAGCCCGCTGAAGGCAGCGGGAGGGGCGTGGCGTCCTTTCCTGCTGCTTGTAAAAGTGATCAAGTTAGCTGCTTGGATTGCTTTTAACAAGAGAGCCGACTGTCGGCTCCAAACCTTGCTGCTTGCAGGGCTAAATGTAAAAAGATAAAGAAAAAATTCTACTTGCCTGGCGCCCAGAACTGCATGTCCTGATTGTCTGGTAATGGGAATTAAACTTCCCTGCAAAAAACACATTTTACTGAATTTTGATAAGAATATGGGTACAATTACTTTTATACAAGGGGATTATGGACGGAAATCTCATGCTTAAAGGGGTTGTAAACCCTCGAGATTTTTCACCTTAATGCATTCTATGCAGCAGCTCCCCAGAGCCCCCCTGTTACTTACCTGAACCCAGTCTTTCCAGTGACAGGGATGAGCACACTGGCTCCAGCCAGTGTCTTGGGTCTTGATTGGATAGATTGATAGCAGCGCAGCCATTGGCTCCCGATGCTGTCAAGCAAATTCAACTACGCAAAGTAGGGGGTGGGTCTGAGTCCTGCTGTCTGTGTTAATGGATGCAGCAGAAGGACATGGCCCCAACAGCGCACTCGAGAAGAGGAGGAGGCTGGAGCGACGCTAAGGGACCCCAGAAGAGGAGGATTGAGGCCACTCTGTGCAAAACCAACTGAGGAGGCAAGTATGACATGATTTTTTTTTTTTTTTTTTTTTAAATGGACCTTTTAGATATCCTTTAAACTTAACAAGCAATGTATTTTATCCTGTTTCTGAAAAGATTATGTGTATAATTGTTTTTCTGCATTGGGATTATAGGTGAAATATCATGGTTAAACATGCCAAGAACCACATTTGACCTATGTCTGATAAGAATATTGGTATAATTATTTTTCTACAAGAGGATTAGGGGGTAATATTATCATCACACATCCTACATAACATATTTAACCTGTTTATGATAGAAATATGGCTATAATTATTTTTCTACATGGAGATTATGGATGAAAAATCATGGATACACTTAAAGCAGACTTCCACCGAAAAATTGAACTTCCACTTATCTGGTTCCTCCCCCCTCTGGTGTCACATATGGCACCTTCCTGATACCCTTACTGAAGATGCTGGCGCCTGCACCCGGGAGCCGAGGGACAGGTCGGCTTTGGGTGAGGACATCACGGTCGCCCTGGACAGGTAAGTGTCCTTATTTTAAAAGTCACCAGCTGCAGTATTTGTAGCTGCTGACTTTAATTTTTTTTTTTGCGGAACTCCACTTTAACAACAAACATATTTAATCTATTTCTGAAACAAATATGCACATAATTGTTTACATTGGTATTATGGGTGGGATATCATATTTACACATTCCAAGTAACAGTTAAACTTCTGACTTTCTGACAAGAATATTGAAATAATTATTTTTATACGTTGTTCTGTATTATGGGGGGAATGTCATCTTTATGCTTAACAAGGAACATATTTGACCTGTATCTGAAAAGATTATTGGTATCGTTTTTTTCTACATGGGTATAATGGATGGAATATCATGGTTACACTTGACAAGAAACATAACATGTTCTTGATAAGAGTATGGATCAGAAATAGGTTAAATATGTTCCTATGTATGCTTAACTGTAATTGTCCACCTATAATCCCCATGTAGAAAAACAATTATATGCATTATCAAAATAGGTTAAATATGTTCCTAGGTATGTTTAACTATGATATTCCACCTATAATCTCCATGTAGAAAAACAATTATATGCATATTCTTATCAGAAATGGGTTAAATATGTTCGTATGTAAGTTTAAAGCGGGAGTCCGGCGAAAAAATGTGATGCTGGCTGTTTCCATCTTGCTTGTGGGCATGTGAAGCCCACAAGCATTGATTTCCTGGATGCGGTGAATGCTGTTCATTCACAGCTTGTTCACGCGCATGATCATTGTTTCCGCACTGAATCTTGGGTAGCCTGACACTAAGCTCCCAGGAGACAGTGCGGTGTCGGGGAAAGGCAATAAACACACCTACTCTCATGGGAGGAGAGACAGGAAGTGCCACAGTAAAGTACAATATAAAGGTAATTACAGCGATAAAATTTTTTTTCGTGCGGCATTTCAACATCTATGCAATTAACTGAAGGGGGTAAGATTAAGTTAAAAACTTGAGTGGAACCCCGCTTTAACTACAATATTCCACTCAAAATCTCCATGTAGAAAAATAATTATATGTGTAGTATTATCAATAATGGGTTAAATATGTTCATTGTCAGGTGTTATGATATTCCTCCCATAAACCCCATGAGAAATAATAATTCTACCCATATTCCCATCAAAAACAGGTCAAATTTAATTTTTCCATTACTTCTGTATAATTTACAATATCTATCTATATCTATTTAACTATCTATGCAAGTGAACAGTTAAACATTAGCAACTGCTTCTTGCAACATTGTATCAAGCACTGCGGGAAAGAATAACATACTTTGAGAAACATCATTACCATATATGTGTATAAAGTACACTGACATCTAGTGAGAGTTATCTGTATTGCAGCCAATAATTCAATCATCCCATCATCCCAATATGCAGTTTAGTAGTGAACAGGTGTCACATATATCAAGGAAATACTTTCTTTAAAAAGTAAGTTTACTTTCAACATTGTTCAAAATGATTTGAATAGGTTAGACATATTTGAAATGCAATGTGCAAAAGAATATATGATTTTATATTTTGATCATAGATGCACGTTAAAGCAGAGTTCCACTCGTTTGTAAGTTTATTAAAAGTCAGCAGCTACAAAAAGTGTAGCCGCTGGCGCTTAATAACCAGACGCTCACCTGTCCTACGGTCCTGTGATGCTGGCGCCCGAAGCCTTGCTCCTTTCCCCCGCCTCTCTGTGGCGCTGGCATTGGAAGTGTGGGCACCTGGCTGTGACAGCTTGTGGCTCTCTTAGGCCCCATTCACACTAGCGCGTTTTTTGATGCATTTTGCATTTTGCAGAAATGCACGGGAATTTTTTAACATGGGTTCCTATGGAACATGTTCACATCAATGCTTTTTTGTATCTCTGCGTTTTTGGAAAGGGTCGGGGACTTTTTTTCATGCAAAAAGCAGCGTTTTGCATGTAATGGTTTTCAATGGACAAGCATCAAAAACGCAAGTGCACCGTTTTTGCAGCGTTTTTGATGCGTTTTTGCCGTTTTTTTTTTTTTTTTTTTTATTTTTTTTTTTTTGTAATTTTTTTTTAAGACTGTAAAAAAAAATGAAAAAAAAAAAAACGCGGCAAAAACGCGGCAAAAATGCGGCTCAAAAACGTGGCAAGCATGAAAAAAAAACCTCCAAAAACGCTCAAAAGCAACATGCATAGGTGTGAATCGAGCCTTAGTGGCCAAGCAATCTTCTGGGACATGTCCCAGAAGATTGCAGAGAGGGAGGAAGAGAGGAGGAGTCGCCTAGTGCAATGCAACCAGAGCAGGAAGTGGGAGCTGGGTACCTGTCAAAACTAGGTACCCACTCCCCCCAAAAAATTACATGCCAAATGTGGCATGTCAGGGGGCAAGGAATGCTTAAAGCTGAAGCTCCACTTTTGGGTGGCACTCCGCTTTAACTGTAGTTGCTGCATTTGTTTTCTTTCCTCCTCCCCCTCCCCCCCTTTTTTTTTTTTTATTTTTGACTTGTTTTCCCCTTAATTTTTAACCGATGATCTGGCATGCTTTCATTATTAGGGTATCTCCACAATCTGTGGAAAGGGTAGTGTTAGATGCACTAGTGGATTTAGATGGACTTGACTAACAAATGAATGGATAAGTTCACCTTTGGAACATGATACATGATCCACCCATACTTGGGGAACCAAGGAAGGAAAACCGGTGACAGGGTCATGGGTGGTCAAGGCTCATTGATGCACAAGATGAGCTAAGGCTGATCTGTGCAGTCCAATCCAACTGAAGAGCTACTGTAGATCAAATTGTTGAAAAAGGTTTATGCTGGTTCAGATAGAAAGGTTTCAGAATGCATTGTGCATCGCAGATTGTTGTGTATAGGGCTGCATAGCCACATGCTGGTCTGGGTTCCCATGCTGACCCATGTTGAAAGCCAAAAAGCATCTACAAAAGGAATGCGAGCATCAAAACTGGACTATGGAGCCGTGGAAGAGGTTGGCCTAGTCTGATGAATTCAATAGTGGTTGGAGGAACACAACGACTTTCAGTTGTTCACTTGGCTTTAGAATTTTCTAGATCTCACTCCAATCCAGCATCTGTGGGAATGCGCTGGAAAAACAAGTCCAATCCATGGAGGCCCCGTCTCATAATTTACAGTATTTAAAGGATCTGCTACTGACTGCATGGTCATGGTGGGTGGTCTTGATATTATAGCTGATCAATGTATGTTTAGGTGAAACTATCCTAAGATGGGAATTTTATCCCAATTTCTGTTGTGTCTCGAAGACAAGTAGCTAAGGGGAAATCTCCCCAGAGAACAAAGACAACACAAAAACAAAACATAAAAGCTTTTGTCCTTCCCTACTCTATCCAGACATGAAAAATGATTTATCTATACAGTACTGTGCAAAAGTTTTTAGGGCAGGTTTAAAAAAATGCTATAAATTAAGAATCCTTTTAGAAATAGAAGTCTTAATGTATTTTTTTAAATTTAAAAAAATGGAGCGCAAATGAACAGCCAAATCAATATATGGTGTAACCATCCTTTGCATCAATTTTTCTAGGTACACCTGCACATAGTTTTTGAAAGAACTCGGCAGGTAGATTGTTGGGTTTGTTGTCTCTTTATGACCAAACTGCCATTTGCTACTGCCCAATATTTCAAATTTTGACTCATCAGTCCAGAGCACCTGCTGCCATTTTCCTGCACCACAATTCCTATGTTTTTGTGCATAGGACATTGGAACAAAGCTAAGTGGCTCAACTATGCACAAAAACATAGGAACCTTGGATGCATAAAAGTGGCAGCAGCTGCTCTGGACTGATGAGTCAAAATTTGAAATATTTGGGTGTAGAAGGAGGCAGTTTGTGAAGGGCTGGAGAGCAGTACAATAATGAGTGTTTGCAGGCAACAGTGAAGCGTGGTGGAGGTTCCTTGCACGTTTTGGGGATGCATTTCTGCAAATGGAGTTGGAGATTTGGTCAGGATCAACCGTGTCCTCAATGCTGAGAAATACAGGCAGATACTTCTCCATCTTGCCATACAATCAGGGAGGCGTGTGATAGGCCCCAAATTCATTCTGCAGCATGGCAACAACTCCAAACATGCAGCCAATGTCATTAATGTCATCTTCAGTGTAAAGAAAAACAAGAAGTGCTGGAAGTGATGGTTTGGCTCTCAGAGTCATGATCTCAAAACCATAGAGTCATTACATAAAGAGACATAAGGATTTGAGGTAGCTTCCATCCACAGAAGATCTGTGGTTAGTAATCCAAGATGTTTGGAACAACCTACCTGCTGAGTTCCTTCAAAAAACGTTTGCAAGTGTACCTAGAAGAATTGATGCTGCTTTGAAGGCAAAGGATGATCACATCAAATATTGATTGATATATAAACTATTAACCCTTTCAATGCCAGGTCCCTACGGACCTACAGAACTGCCTGCAGGTGGCTAGGTCTATATGGCGTACGGACCTCATTTCTCCTTCTCTATAAGCTCATGGTCACTTCAATGACCATAAACTTATAACAATTGTTCAGCAGACTATGCTTAACAATTCTATAACTCTGATAAGCGGATTACAGTCTGCCCGCACTCAGCCTCTTCACAGTGATGGTCCCCCCTGCCCGCACTCAGCCTCTTCATGGTGATGGTCCCCCCTGCCCACACTCAGCCTCTTCACGGTGACGGTCCCCCCTGCCCGCACTCAGCCTCTTCACGGTGACGGTCCCCCCTGCCCGCACTCAGCCTCTTTACGGTGACGGTCCCCCCTGCCCGCACTCAGCCTCTTTACGGTGACGGTCGCCCCCCCCTGCCCGCACTCAGCCTCTTTACGGTGACGGTCGGCCCCCCCTGCCCGCACTCAGCCTCTTTACGGTGACGGTCGGCCCCCCCTGCCCGCACTCAGCCTCTTTACGGTGACGGTCGGCCCCCCCTGCCCGCACTCAGCCTCTTTACGGTGACGGTCGGCCCCCCCTGCCCGCACTCAGCCTCTTTACGGTGACGGTCGGCCCCCCCTGCCCGCACTCAGCCTCTTTACGGTGACGGGGGGGCCCCCCCTGCCCGCACTCAGCCTCTACCCGGTGACGGTCCCCCCTGCCCGCACTCAGCCCCTTCATGGTGATGGGGGCCCCCCCCCCTGCCTGCACTCAGCCTCTTCATGGTGACCAGGTGTCCCTGCACTCACTCCTCTGCGGCTTCTCCTCCTGGCCAACCCGATCCGTCTCCTGTCTTGGCCGGGAGGAGAACCCGGAAGGCAATAGCGAATATTAATTCCAGCCCAACCTTTTCAAGCCAATTAGAGCCTCCGGCTCTAATCAGGCTTGAAAGGAAAAAAAAAAAGCTCATACAAATGTAGGGGTCCAGCGCCCTGTGGGTGGGGGGGTGCCCCTGTGTCCCTAATGGATCGGCCGCTTCTGGTAAGACCCCTTTCACATGGAGTGGACTCTGTCAAGCAGAACCGCCTGCTCAGCGGGGGATCCCCACTGAATAGGCGGGTAATAGGTCCGCGTCCGCTCTGCTTATGCAGAGCAGACACGGACACAGCTCACTATTCTCTATGGGGCGGTCGGATAGAAACGGACCGCCTGTCAATTTCCATCGGATATCATCCGATCCAAAATGCTAGATGGCTGGGGAATGCCTGTGCATCCCCGTGCAGGTAAACATGGTCCTCCCATGGGTGTACACTTTAGTATGCCACATGTGAATGATTCTTTAGTAGTAATTGTCATGGTTATGCAGTAATCTTTCTCTGTCAGCTTACCTTCTCCTCGTGTGTTCAGAGTAAGAGGCCAGCCACTCACACCTGGCTGGTTTTAAAACCTCTCCTCTAAGCATGGCTCCACCCCAGGCCCTATCAGGGAACCCTATATTAACCTGTGCACTGCAAGCCAGCATGGCTGATCAACCATTGTGTGTTAGCTTTCGTGTGTACTTGCTGTGTTTCCTACGTCTGATTCCAGTTACCGACTTTGGCCTGTTCTCGACTTTCCCTGTCTGCTTGTGACCCTGACATTTGACTTATCCCTTACTTTCCTTGTTGTTGTTCCAGCCTGCTGCCTCCTTCCTCTTCTCCTGTAGTCTACCGTGAGCGTGAGCTGTGAGACCCTGGGGGCCACGACCTGGAGCCAGAATGCAGCTCAGTCCATCCTCACCACTAGAGGCTCTGGTGAACACCTGCTGGCTCTTAGACTCCGCTCCCTAGGGAATCTATGCTGTAGCTCCCAGTGGGATCTGTGTTAGTGATCCAGTAGACCTGCTTCCTGAACCTCCCAGGGTTCAGTCTGCAGCAGTCAGTCCTAGGGTCCACTACCTAGCGGTGCACTTCCGACTCCTACAGAGTGCATCTGTCACCTGGTCCCAGGTGACCTGACAGTAATTGAGCAGGAATTTTGTAAATTATGTTGTGGTTATGTGCACTATTAAAGCAGTTGTATACCCTGACCAAAAAAAAAAAAACCTGTAAGGCAAGGGCATAAGTAGCTGGTATGCACCGCATTCTAGCTTACCTTAGAATGAAACGCCCGCACCGCCTCTCGGTCACCGCTGAGGGAGCTGACATGTTCCCTCGGCGTTTCTTCTGGGTTCGCAAATCTGGTGTTGTGAGTAGCTGAAGTCCCCATTTCGGCAAGGAGCTCTGATTTTTCCAGCAGCATCCGCCGGACCTTCAGAGCGTATGCGCCGCTGACGTCAGTGGCTGCATGCAAGGTGAATATTTCCTAATACGTAGAGGTTTAGGAGATATACATTTGACCTACAGGTATGCCTTATTAACCGCTTACAGACCGCCCGCCGCAGTTTTATGGCAGCTGTTTGAAGGAGGATATCGTTGTTATGGCAGCAGCTAGCTGCCATAACCCTGGTATCCTCGTCTTCAGCGGACGATCCGCTACAACAGGGTTATGCAATTAGCAGACCTCCAGCTGTTGCAAAACTACAAATCCCATGAGGCATAGCAAGACTCTGACAGCCACAAGCATGACACCAAGAGGCAGAGGCATGATGGGACTTGTAGTTTTGCAACAGCTGGAGGTCCGCTAATTGCAGCTCCCTGCGCTACAAGATAAAAGTGGTCTCTTCGGCGGATTTGCTACAAGATCACTTTTATCGATGGCAGGAGAGGTGCCCCCCCCCCCCCCCGGCAGCAATTCGGTGCCCTCTGCCGCTTACCAGAGCCGTCGGCAGCGGCGGAGGCGATTGTGTCCTGTCTCGTGTCAGGTATGGAGACGAGTGAGGGGAAGATGGCCCCCACCCGTCTCCATACAATTGCTGGGCGGAAGCAACGTCAAATTGTCACTTCCGCCCACAGCTCTTAAAGGGCCATTTTATTTAAATAATTTTTTTAAATTACAAATTTCATTTATTTATTTTTTTGCATTTTAGTCTAAATATGAGATCTGAGGTTTTTTTGACCCCAGATCTCATATTTAAGAGGCCCTGTTATGCTTTTTTTCTATTACAAGGGATGTTTACAAAATAAAAAATAAAAGGTAAAATAAATAATAATAAAAATTATTATTATTTTTTTTTTTTAAACGCGCCCCATCCCGACGAGCTTGCGTGCAGAAGTGAACGCATACGTGAGCAGCGCCCGCATATGAAAACAGTGTTCAAACCACACATGTGAGGTATCTCAGCGATCGGTGGAGCGAGAGCAATTATTCTAGCCCTAGACCTCCTCTGTAACTTAAAACATGCAACCTGTAGAATTTTTTTAAACGTCGCCAATGGAGATTTTTTAGGGTAAAAATTTGTCGCCATTCCACAAACGGGTGAAATTTTGAAGTGTGACATGTTGCGTATCAATTTACTCGGCGTAACATTATCTTTCACAATATTAAAAAAATGGGCTAATTTTACTGTTGTCTTATTTATTTATTTTTTTTTATTCAAAAAAAGTGAATTTTTTTCCAAAAAAAGTGCGCTTCTGAGATCGCTGCACAAATACGGTGTGAAAAAAAGTATTGCGATGACCGCCATTTTATTCTCTAGGGTGTTAGAAAAAAAACAATATATAATGTTTGGGGGTTGTAAGTAATTTTCTAGCAAAAAAAACAGTTTTAAACATGTAAACCACAAAATCTCAAAACAAGGCTGGTCCTTAAGTGGTTAAAGGCTTACCTGTAGGTAAAATTGTGCAAGAGGAGGTTACAACCACTTTAATGATTTTAGTGTATTTTTAGTGAAAATAGTGATATGATTAGCATTTGCCCAATTATTACGGGGCCCAAAAAATCTGCACTTCTTCTTTTTTTTTTTTTATTCTATAGGTCATGTGCTTTCAGAAAATGTCTAGTTTGAGGGGTCTTTTCAAATTCTGAAAGCTGTAAGTGAAAAATGGTAACCCCTGGATTTTTAGGGTAAATTGTTTCTATTTACAGTTTTGCGTACCTTCAGTTTTCACCATTTCACAAAAAGGTGCAATTTAAAATGTACAAATACTGTATTTATTGGTGTATAACACTCACTTTTTCACCATGAAAATCGGGTGCAAATAGTGTGTGCGTGTTATATGCCAATACTTCAATTTTAGCTGCCTCGGAGGGGACAGGGAGGGGGGCGGGAAGATCGTCCCACCCCCCTCCCTGTCCCCTCTAGGCTGCAGATGGGCATCGATCAGGCTGCACTGATGGCAATGGTGAGGCTGCTGCATTGACGGCAATGGTGAGGCTGCTGCATTGACGGCAATGGTGAGGCTGCTGCATTGACGGCAATGGTGAGGCTGCTGCATTGACGGCAATGGTGAGGCTGCTGCATTGACGGCAATGGTGAGGCTGCTGCATTGACGGCAATGGTGAGGCTGCTGCATTGACGGCAATGGTGAGGCTGCTGCATTGACGGCAATGGTGAGGCTGCTGCATTGACGGCAATGGTGAGGCTGCTGCATTGACGGCAATGGTGAGGCTGCTGCATTGACGGCAATGGTGAGGCTGCATTGATGGCACCTATGAGGCTGCAGGTGGGCATTGATCAGGCTGCATTGATGTCAATGGTGAGGCTGCAGATGGGCACTGACCCTTATTTTGCTTCAAAGTTCCTTATTTAAAATTTTAAGTTTTTTCCTGGAACTTCCCTCTTAAAATGAATGTGCGTGTTATACGCCGATAAATACGGTATTTGTTATTTATTAACTCAGTAGTTTGAATTGAGCAGTAATTTTGGTAAAATGTGCTGTATTTATATGTGCTAAAAATGATTTTAGAGAGTTTTTAGCGAATATATTTATTTGATACACCTTTGCGCAAATATCATGGGGCCTTAAAAACCACTAGCACCTTCTTTTTAATCTACTGGTCCTATGTTTTCAGAAAATTATATATGGTTTGGTGGGTCTTTAACAAACTCTGAAAGCTGTAATGGAACAATGAAAACCTGTAGATTTTTAGAAAAACTTGGTTATTTACATTTTTGCGTATGTTCCGTTTTCACCATTTTGCAAAAAGGCCTAATTTAAAAATTACAAATATTTGTTATTTATTAACTCAATACAGGTTAAGCTTTTATATCTAGTAGGAATTGTGTAAAATGTGCTGTGTTTTTATCCGCTAACAATGATTTTAGTGTATTTTTAATGAAAATATTGTTTTGATAGACATTTGCGCAAATTTCATTGTGAGCTAAAAATCAGTAGCACCTTATTTTTTATTCTACTGGTCATGTGCTTTTGGAAAATATATGGTTTCGGGGGGGGGGGGGGGGGGGTCTTTAACAAACTATGAAAGCTGTGGGAGAAATAAAGAAATGGAATAATTGTAAAAAAGGGAGCACAGGGCCTGGCAGCGAAAGGGTTAACGCTTCTATTTCTGAAAGCATACTTAGTTTACGTTTTTTCACACCTGCTTTTTGTACAGTTTAATCACTTGCTGCCCACCGTATAGCAATATGACGTTGGCAAAGTGGTTTCAGTATCCTGACCGGGCGTTGTATGACGTCCAGCAGGATATCAAGCCGTTGTGCGACGGGCAATCATTGTTGCTGTGTGTCACTCGGACACACCGCAACACCAATCTAGGTAAAAAGTCTCAATCAGACGTGTCCAATCACTGCTGATCACAGTGTAAACAGGAAGAGCTGTTAATTGGCTTTTCCTCACTCTCTTCTGTCAGCCACAAGTAGAGGAGAGCCGATCGGCGGCTGCTCTGACAGGGAGGGGGGTCTGTACTAATTGTATAACAGCGCAGCCCCCCGAGGATGCCCACACTGGATTACCAGGGACGCCACTAGGAACACCAGGGATGTCACCACCATGTATGCCACCCTAGACCACCAGGGATGCCAATCAGTGCCCACAATGGATGCCAATCAGTGCCCACAATGGGCATCACTGATTGGCAGGCATTATTGTTTGGTACTGATTGGCATCCATCCGTACCATCAATAAATGTACATCCGTGCCGCCTTTCAGTGCCCATCCATGCTGTCTTTCAGTGCCCATCCATGCCGCCTTTCAGTGCCACCTATGTGTACCCATCAGTGCTGCATATCAGTGCCACATATCAGTGGCACCCCATCAGTGCCACCTCATCGGTGCCCATCAGTGCCGCCTTATCAGTGTCCGTCAGTACAGCCCCATCAGTTCCCATTAGTGAAGGAGAAAACCTTACTTATTTACAAAGTTTTGTAACAGAAGCAAAAAAACATTATTTTTTTCAAAATTTTCGGTCTCTTTTTTTTTTTTTTTTTTCCATTTGTTTAACAGAAAATAAAAATCCCAGAGGTGATCAAATACCACCAAAACATGGCTCTATTTGCGGGAACAAAATGATAAAAATTTAGTTTGGGTACAGTTTTGTATGACCGCGCAATTGTCATTCAAATTGCGACAGCTCTGAAAGCTGAAAATTGGTCTGGGCAGGAAGGTGTATAAGTGCCCTGTATTGAAGTGGTTAAAATATATCTAAAAAAACAATATTTTGTATGTTAATTTTGAATAAAGTAGGAGAGGGTTAAAAAAAAGCTGCCAAGAGTAATACCCTCCTGGACTGTTGTCAGTGAAGCAAGTGCCCCCATTGGAATATACATACATTTGCTCTCTGTTCCTGTTCTTGGAACAACTTAAAGTGGTTTTAAAGGCTGAAGTTTTTTTACCTTCATGCTTTTCTATGCATGAAGGTAAAAAACCTTCTGTGTGCAGCAGCCCTCCCTAATGCTCCCTTTCGATCCAGCGATGTGCACGAGAGCATTGGCTCTTTGGGGGCTCTCCCTCCTCATTGGCTGAAACAACAACGGGAGCAGATGGCTCCTGCGGCTGTCAATTACAGCCAGTGAGCCTATGAGGAAAGAGAGGGGGCGCCGCCAACCTGCGGCTCCGTGTCTAAATTAGGCAGAGCAGCAGTTTGAGAGCGTGCCTGCTTGGGTGCCCCATTGCAAGCTGCTTGCTCTGTGCACACTCGACAGGAGGGAGGGGCAGGAGCACCAGCGGGGGACCCAAGAAGAGGAGGATCCGGGCTGCTCTGTGCAAAACTGCTGCACAGAGCAGGTAAGTATGATATGTTTATTTATTTTTCTTTTAATTTTGCCTTTAATATCACTTTTAACATTTTGGATTTACCCATACTTTCATTTCAGGTGACATTTGTAATCAAGGCAACTAGAGAAAGTGAATCTCCCAAACGGGGACATGGACCGCAATAAAAATCCAACAAAATAAAGTTTACTTTTAGTTATCCTTTAACAACCTCAATACACCTCATACACTTACACCCCCTTCCTGCCCAGGCAATTTTTCAGCTTTCAGCGCTGTCAAACTTTGACAATTGCGCGGTCATGCTACTCTGTAACCATGTGAAATTTTTTTATAATTTTCTTCACACAAATAATGCTTTCTTTTAGTGGTATTTAATCACTTCTGGGTTTTTTATTTTTTCCTAAAAAAAAAAAAATCGAACATTTTGAGAAAAAAATTTTGTTCTTCTTAGTTTCTGTCAGTAAATTTTGTGAATAAGTAATTTTTCTCCTTCACTGATGGGCATTGATAGGTGGCACTAATGAGGCACAAATATGCCGCACTGGTGGGCACATATAGGTGGCATTGATGGGTGGCATTGATGGGCAGCAATGATGGGTGGCATTGATGGGGAGCAGTGATAGCCAGCACTGACTGGCAATTGTGGGCACTGATGGCTGGCACCTGTTGGCACTGATTGCTGGCAGTGGTGGGCACTCATTGCTGGCACTGGTGGCACTTAATTGTAATCAGGGCACTGATGATCAGTGCCCTGATTGCATACCCAGATGTTCCCCTGTGAGGAGATGCCGCTGATTGGCTCTCCTCTCACTCTGTCAGTGTGAGGCGAGGAGCGCCGATTAGAGTAATCTACGTGTTTACATGTGACAGCCGATCACATGGTTTAAGGGCCGTGGCTCTTTACAGAGATGGGGGTCGCGATGTGTCCTAACACGGCGTGGCTGCGATCGCTGCGTGCCCCCATGGGTGCACGAGAACGGTCGTTCTGGGAAGCTGCCATATGACATCCACCCAGAACGAGAGCCGCACCACCCAGCCGTCATTTGACGGTGTGCCTGCAGCAAGTGGTTAAAAGAGAAAGGAATTTTTCCCCTAATCTTCTTTCAGGACAGCCACCTGAGAGACCTTGGCTCCTCCCCTCTGTAGAAAACCACGCCAGTTCTCTTTAAATTCCCTCCTTCCCCCGCTGGCTCCTCAGTTATTTGTGTTTCCTCCAGAGGGGAGACACCACAGGATCCAGCAATCGCATTCTCCCGGGGGGAGCTTGTTTTTCAACACCGAGGGCGGTGTAAGGAGACGCAGTCCCCGCACAAGCAGTCTCCAAGCCAGCGGGCATCCGGCATGGAGAAAGCAGAGAGCCCCGCTGGGCTTGGTGGCCGCATTGAAGGCAGGGGACGTATTTTCCGGTGGAGGGGGTGGGCACCTCCAACTGACCCGCAGCTTCCGATTCTGGCCACGGGACATTGAAGGCGCGCCAGGCGCAGGCTGAGGAAGAGCCACATTGCTGTAGAAGACATCACAGGCTCCAGTGGCAGGACTGAGAATGTCGGAAGCAGAGGGATGAAACCAGGCTGCTCCAGCAGAAGCCAGCTCCAGCCCCTCCAATGTAAAGGGGACCTAGGTTGGAGCTCCCTTTACCATATCATCAACACCCCCCCCTTCAAGAGGGGGGTACCAGAGTGGAGGAACGTGGGGCCCCTGGGGAGGGAAGCCCGCATGTCTTAAGACTGCGCCCCGCAGTTAACTGGCAGGGAGGGGGTTTGCTGGGAAATTGGATTTTGATACCTGCTCTGTTTATGTCTTTCAGAGAAAAATAACAGACAAACCCAGATCTCCTCATAATTCAAAGAGGAGGTGCCCCTTATGTAAAGCTACACTTAGGGACTCCTGGGGGAAAACTTTATGCAAGGAATGTATTGACAAATTAGTACAGGAGCATTTCACTGAACAGGGTAGTGAGTTAGCAGCCTAAGTTAAAGAGCTTTCAATCATTTAAAACTTTTTTTGCAGGTTTTCAGATCCCGCAGCCTCAGACTGCTCCTCTACCAGTTCAGCAGGTAGCATTACCAAAAACGCAAGTACTACCATCCATGACTGCAGGCCCTCCAGAAACCTGAAGTGTAAACAGAAAAATCAGTGATACTACCCATACAACACATAGCAGAGCTCCCGGGTGCTCGATCCACAGTTGTTGGCTGAGTAGAGTAATGTAGGAAAGAGACCGCACTTCAGTTGTTGCTCTTAAAAAAACTTCAAAAGCCATAGTGCACAAACACAGATAAAAACAGTTGACACGTTTCAGCCTATAAGGCCTTATTCTTAACCCTCCAGGTAGGAGGCTGAGGAGGAGCCAGATAGTGCAGCCTGTGGCTCCCAGGAATCAGAAGGGGAAGCTCTGGAAAGGGATTTCAGGGAGCCCTCCCGGTACAAGCTTTCACTGGAGGAAGTAGAAAACCTCCTGGGGACTATTTATACCGCCCTAGGTATTCAGTCGGAGAAAAAACCCCTCTCATTACACGACCAAATGTACCAGGGCCTGAGAACAAGAAAAGTGTTTCTAGTCCATGAGGTCTTAGTGGAGGCAATAAAAAAGGAATGGCAGGACCTGGAAAGCAAACCCTTCTTTTCAAGAGCATTTAAAAAGATTTCTATTCGTGGAGGATTTGTGTCGGTTTTGAACAAAACCCCTAAACTAAACGCAACATTCTCCCAAGTCTCGAGGCATACAGACCTAGCCTTTGAAGATATGGGGGCTCTATCTGACGCAATAGACAAAAAGATGGACTCCCTCCTTAAGAAGTCTTGGGATTCTACGGTGGGAAGTCTAAAACCAGCTATGGCAGTAACAGTAGTAGCACGAAACTAAGAGTTCTAGCTAACTCAGATACAGGCCCACATTGAAGAGGGAACACCAAAAGAGCATATCGTGTCCTCATTTCCTATGCTCCTCAGGGGCATTGCTTATATTGCAGATGCATCTGCGGAATTGGTACGGATGGCGGCAATGTCCTTGGCCTTATCCAACTCAGCAAGAAGAGCCCTGTGGCTAAAGACCTGGCAGGGGGACTGCACCTCTAAAGCCAAACTCTGTGGGATCCCACTTACAGGGGACTTGCTGTTTGGGCCAGGGCTGGAGAAAGTACTGGGTCACACGGCGGACAAGAAGAAAGTATTTACGCTGAAGCATAAACCCACCTGGGGACATCCACAACAAGGCAAGAAAAGGCCAAGAGTGGACGCAAGCAGGCCCAGACTGGGACAAATAGGCCCAGGCATTTTAGATTGAGCAGCCCATACCAGGCACGGACTGACAACTAATGGGGCCCCCGGGGCAATAAGAGATCATGGGGCCCCCTGTGTCCCCACTTTCAATTGGAGGTATTTGATCGCCTCTGCGTCCCTTTTTTGGGGGGGGCTATAAACAAAGACAGACAATTTTGAAGGAAATTTTTTATATATATATATATATATATAGTGGGGGGTTGGTTTGTATATCTGCTATGTCCCTCCATTATACTGTATAAAGTACAGTACATCCCCCACCCACATACACAGGTCTCTCCCCTGTCTGTGTAGAAGGCAGGCTGTCACACTCCGGTTCTCAGCTGCTCGCCGATCCCTCTCCCTCCCCTCCTCCCACCGTCACATCCAGTAACGTAACACTTGCCCAGTCCAGGAAGTGTCCTCCTCCTCCCTGGGCTCTCTCTGTCCCTCTCTCTCCTCTCAGGACCAGGAGCCCGTTGACGCTACCCATCCCGCGTCCGACTCAATCTTGCCCCGTCCACCCAGGAGCCTCTCATAGGTCCCCCTACTGTCCGCAGCCCTCGGCACTCAGCCCGAGAGCCTGAATGGTCAGTCTACTCCTGGGGCGGGCCTTGCACTGGTCACCGAGCAACCACGGCCGGCGCTCGCTCGGCGTTGCCTTGCCCCCCCCAGTTGGGAAACGATGACAGAATGGAGAGGAGTGAATGCATGGTTTCACCATGGGATCGAATTTAAAACATGCGGCCAGATGGCCCACCGGGCAAACACCCAGTATGCCCTATGGCCAGTCCGGGCTTGGACGCAAGGTCTCACTTTGAACCACCTAGGGCCGAAAACCAAAAAAGACCCTGGGGACGGAGGGGAAAAGGCAAAGGAGGAGCAATTTTTTTGTCCTCCAGAACAAGCTCATAACAAACGGTGACAAGTCGGTCACGGTGGGGGGAAGATTTGGGGGCCTTGCTCCCACAATGTGAAGCAACCTCCTTCAACCAGGTCATATTAAGGATTGTGAGGTTTTACATCACAAAACTCCCAAGAAGCAGAGAAAAGGCAAGAGGTCTAATGGGAGCCATAGGAGAACTGATAGAACAAAAGGTGGTAAGTCATGTACCACAGGAGGAGGTAGGCCAGGGTTTCTACTCCCACATTTATGGTACAGAAGCCCTCGGGAAAATTCAGACTTCTACTAAACCTCAAACCATTAAACCTTTTTCGGTAACCTACAAGAGGTTCAGGATGGATTCCATTTTTTCAGTAAAAGTGCTACTACCCCCAAACTGTTATATGGCTTGCCTGGATCCAAAGGACGCATACTTGCACATCCCTATAGCTCAAGACTGCCAGAAATTTCTAAGACTGGCAATAAAAACAAAGGAAGAGACATTCGAACTTGGGTTCCATACCCTTCCTTTCAGTCTTTCTTCCTTCCACTGAATCTTCACAATGGTTATGGCCGAAGCTCTTGCAGCACTTTGAATCAAGGCTGTCAAAAAGGTCTGCTTCTCTTTGCAGCCTCTCCTGAGAAATTAACAAAAGCTCTACACTCGAGTTTTTCTAGGAAATCTAGGCTGATTGGTCCAACCTGATCCCCACTCAATAGATTACATACTTGGGGTACGTTCTGGACTCAACACAACAAAGTGTTTCTGCCCAAGGAGAAGGTACAAAAAATTCAGATACGTTCCCTTTAAGAAGTGGTATAGTGAGTGTGTGCGCGCCACCTGAGGTGCACGCGCCTGCCGCAGTCTCCGTGACCGTGTGTCCCACGGACTCTTATGTCCATCAGGTGCCCGTGATCGTGTCACGGAGAGGAAGAGCGGGGAGATGCTTATGTAAACAGAGCATTTCCCGTTCTGCCTAGTGACAGGACAGGTATGTGCTCTCTGTCATCTAGAGCAGTGATCACTGACCTGTGTGTTAAAGCCCCTCCCCTCCACAGTGAGAATCACTCCCTAGGACACACTTAACTCCTTCACTGCCCCTAGTGGTTAACCCCTTCACTGCCAGTGTCATTTACATAGTAATCAATGCATTTTTATAGCACTGATTGCTGTATAAAGGACAGTGGTCCCAAAAATGTGTCAAAAATGTCTGATGTGTCTGCCATAATGCCCCAGTCCCGATAAAAATCGCAGATTGCCACCATTACTAATAAAAAATAAAAGATAAAAATGCCATAAAACTATCCCCTTTTTTGTAGACGCTATAAAATTTGCGCAAAGCAATCAATATATGCTTATGCCGCGTACACACGAGCAGAATTTCTGTCAGAAAAAACTTGGATGGTTTTTCTGACGGAATTCCGCTTAAGCTTGCCTTGCATATACACGGTCACACAAAAGTTCTCTGAACTTTCGACCGTCAAGAACGCAGTGATGTACAACACTATGACAAGCCAAGAAAATTAAGTTCAATGCTTCCGAGCATGCGTGATTTTTTTTTTTTTCTTTGCACGTCCGAATTGCATACAGAGAACATATTTTCGGATAGGAACTTTTTCCGACCAAAAAATAGGAAACCTGCTCTGTCTTTTTGCTGGCTGGAATTTTGCCAGCAAAAGTCCGATGGAGCATACACACGGTCAGAATTTCTGACCAAAAGCTCACATCCAACTTTTGCTGGCAAAACTTCTGATCGTGTGTATGGGGCATTATTACAATTTAATTTAATTTCTTTTTTTTTTTTTTTTTTTCCCAAAAATAATGAATATATATCGGCCTAAACTGAGGAAAAAAAAGTGTTTTTTTAATGTATTTGTGGGGGATATTTATTATAGCAAAAAGTAAACAAAATATTGCCTTTTTTTTTTTTTTTTTTTTTTTCAAAATTGTCCCTCTTCTTTTTTTGTCGTTTTATAGCACAAAAAATAAAAACCGCAGAGGTGACCAAATACCACCAAAAGAGAGCTCTATTTGTGGGAAAAAAGGATGTTAATTTTGTTTGGGTGCAACGTCGCACGACCCCGCAATTGTCAGTTAAAGCGACGCAGTGCCGAATTGCAAAAAGTGTTTTGGTCAGGAAGGAGGTAAAATCTTCCGAGGCTGAAGTGGTTAAAGATGTGGGACTGCAAACAAGACTCCCTAGATGCACAAGTGCTTATACCAGCACAAATAGAAGATTGGAGAACTAAGGGACGGCTGTAGATTCTACCAGTCACCTGGATAGTGACTACAGATGCAAGCAACGTAGGGTGGGGAGCACATCTAGGTCCCCGGATAACACAGGGAGTTTGGAAAAAGGAGGAGATGAAGAGATCATCTAATTGGAAGGAATTGAGAGCAGTACTTTTAGCACTCGGGTTCTTCCAGAAAGAATGGAGTGGTCACCAAATACAAGTCAAGTCTGACAACTCCTCAGTAGTGATGTCAACAAACAAGGGGGAACAAGGAGCAGAACTTTGTGGTTCCTGGCAGAAAGAATCTTAAATTGGGCAGAGAACATACTCTACCTGTCAGCAGTACACCTAAAAGGACAACTGAACCAAGTGGCTTATTACCTCAGCGGGAAGAAACTAAGAGCGGGTGACTGGATGTTAAATCAACAGGTTTTCAGACTGACCCCCCAAAAACGTGGAACACCTCAAGTGGACCTATTTGTCTAAAGAGAAAATATGAAAGTTTGATTTTTTTTTTTTTTCCCTAAAGAGGGAAGACGGTGCACTCGGGGTGGATGCCCTGGCACAGAAGGGGATGTTCAACAGGTATTATACCTTCCCCCCTGCCAGTGCTCCTGCCAGCGGTTCTAAGGAAATTCTGGACACAGAACACTTCGCTGATCCTTATTGCACCACTCTGGCCCAGGAGACCATTGTCCTCTTTTCTAAAACGTGCTGTAGAACCCCCATGGATATTACCAATCTAAGAGAACCTCTTCTCCCAGGGCCCAGTGCTTTGTCCCCAAGTAGAAAGGTCGAACCTCGCTGCTTGGTTTCTCAGGAGCAGTTGCTGAAAGCTAGGGGCTTAACGAACCGCTTAATCGATACACTGCTGAATTGCAGAAAAATAGAGACTCATACAATTTATCAAAAGGTGTGGAAACGTTTCAAACAATGGTGTACAGAAAACTCCTTTGAGGCACAGAGCTTAGTGGCAGTTCTAGAATTCCTGCAGTGCGGAGCAGACAAGTGCTTGAGTCTCAGCACACTGAAAAGCCAAGTCTCAGCAATCTGTGTATCAGAGAAAGAAACTGGCAGCCAACCCTTGGATAGTGAAACTTTTTAAGGCTTTGAGTAGACAGAGACCAGTGTAGAGACTGCCTTTTCCTAAGTGGGACCTGTCTTTTGTGCTACAAACCCTGACAGGAGACCCATTCGAAACACAAGAAAATTGTTCAGTAAAATGACTGACGCTCAAAGCAGTTTTTTTGGTGGTGCTCACTACAGGAGGGCGTGTGAGATAGAAGCTCTATCAATCCGTCCCCCTTCCCTTTTATTTTTTTTTTTTTTCAGGTTTTGCCAGACAGAATAGTTTTTAAAATGGATCTAGCCTTTTTGCCAAAAGTAGCCTCAAAATTTCATAGAGGCCAGGATATTATTATTTTTATTTTGTACAAATCCTTCCAGAGAACAAGAAGTTAAGTTCCACATGTTAAACGTAAGGCGGTGCGTTCTACACTATTTAGACAGGACAAAAACTTTTAGGAAGACAGATTCCTTTTTTCATTTTATTTTTAGGGGCCAAGAAAGGACCTAGAGCCTCAAAGCAAACTATAGCCAGGTGACTTAGAGAGGTTATTGGTCAGGCCAATAAGGGGAGGTATGCAGATCCCAGAGGGTATTAGGGCACACTCTCCGAGATCAATGGCAACATTGCAGGCGGAGAGGGCCAGAGCAAATCTGCAAGGCGGCAACATGGTCCAGTTTCACCACCTTTGTCAAACACTACAGGATGTACCTCTTTTCCGCAAAGGATCAGACCTTTGGACGCAAGGTCTTACAAGCTGTAGTCCCGCCCTAGGGGTAGGCGCTCGCTTATCCTCTCAGGTGGCTGTCCTGAAAGGCGATTAAGGGAAAAACAAAGTTACTTACCGGTAACGTTCTTTCCCGGAGTCTTTCAGGACTGCACCGATACACACTCAAATGTATAAGTTGCTTGAGTTTTCCTGAACAGGAACTGTGGTATTTTTGACTATCACATGTTCTTGTGTCTCCACAGCGGACTGCAGGTGCTCGAAGAAAACTGAGGAGCCAGCAGGGGAGGAGGAAATGTAAAGAGAGCAGGCGTGGTGTTTGCTACAGAGGGGAAGAGCCAAGGTCTCTCAGGTGGCTGTTTTTTTTCAAATTAATACTTAGGTGGATGCAGCATCGGTCCGATGCTGCTTCTGTCCCCCCAGCGCCTCTGCACTGAGTAGCAAGCGATCGGCTTTCAGAGCTCCGTGAGCAGAGCGCTGCAAACTATCAGTCACAGCTCTCGGCTCTGCTCTCTCCTCGCTCATTGGAGCGCTGGGCTGTGGAGGGGGCGAGGGCTGCCAGCTCAGGCTCTTAGCGGCTCACTGAGAGGCTGAGTCGGGTGTCACACCAGGCACCTGGCGGATCCAGACTTTATTGTTGCGATGACACGGTGCCTGGACTGACATCTGTGACGTCAGCAGAGAGCAGACTTCAACCTGCTCTCTGCTGAAAACAGGTCACAGGAGTGCAAAACTAATTGCACTCCTGTGATCCACAGGAGAAGTACAGCCAAACAAGCTTTGGCTATACTTCTTTTAACCACTTGCCGACCGCCTAACGCCGATATACGTCGGCAGAATGGCAGGGGCAGGCAGAATCACGTACCCGTACGTGATCTGCCTCCCGCGGGCGGGGGGTCCGATCGGACCCCCCCCCCCCGGTGCCAGCGGCGGTCGGCATTTGTCTAGGAGCGTTGAGAGGCGAGGGGGAGGCCATCCGATCGTGGCCCCCCCCCCTCGCGATCGCTCCCAGCCAATGGGAATCCTCCCCTGCCTGTGTGTAGTTTCACACAGGCAGAGGATGTGATGTCATCTCTCCTCGGCTCGGCAGTTTCCGTTCCGGCGCCGAGGAGAGAAGACGTGAGTGCACCAACACACACACACACACACACACACACACACAGTAGAACATGCCAGGCATACTTTACACCCCTGACCCCCCCCCCCCCCTGATCGCCCCCGATCCCTCCCCCCTCCCTGTCAAACTGACACCAAGCAGTATTTTTTTTTTTTTTCTGATTACTGCATGGTGTCAGTTTGTGACAGTTAGAAGTGGTAGGGCAGTGAGTATTAGCCCCCTTTAGGTCTAGGGTAACCCCCTAACCCCCCCTAATAAAGTTTTAACCCCTTGATCACCCCCCGTCACCAGTGTCACTAAGCGATCATTTTTCTGATCGCTGTATTAGTGTCACTGGTGACGATAGTTAGGGACATAAATATTTAGGTTCGCCGTCAGCGTTTTATAGCGTCAGGGACCCCCATATAATACCTAATAAATGTTTTAACCCCTTGATTGCCCCCTAGTTAACCCTTTCACCACTGATCACCGTATAACCGGTACGGTTGACGCTGGTTAGTTCGTTTATTTTTTATAGTGTCAGGGCACCCGCCGTTTATTACCGAATAAAGGTTTAGCCCCCTGATCGCCCGGCGGTGATATGCGTCGCCCCAGGCAGCATCAGATTAGCGCCAGTACCGCTAGCACGCACCGTACACCTCCCTTAGTGGTATAGTATCTGAACGCATCAATATCTGATCCGATCAGATCTATACTAGCGTCCCCAGCAGTTTAGGGTTCCCAAAAACGCAGTGTTAGCGGGATCAGCCCAGATACCTGCTAGCACCTGCGTTTTTCCCCTCCGCCCGGCCCAGCCCAGCCCACCCAAGTGCAGTATCGATCGATCACTGTCACTTACAAAACACTAAACGCATAACTGCAGCGTTCGCAGAGTCAGGCCTGATCCCTGCGATTGCTAACAGTTTTCTTGGTAGCGTTTTGGTGAACTGGCAAGCACCAGCCCTAGGCAGGGTCAGATTAGCGCCAGTACCGCTAACACCCATGCACGCACCGTACACCTCCCTTAGTGGTATAGTATCTGATCAGATCAATATCTGATCCGATCAGATCTATACTAGCGTCCCCAGCAGTTTAGGGTTCCCACAAACGCAGTGTTGGTGGGATCAGCCCAGATACCTGCTAGCACCTGCCTTTTGCCCCTCGGCCCAGCCCAGCCCACCAAAGTGCAGTATCGATCGATCACTGTCACTTACAAAACACTAAACGCATAACTGCAGCATTCACAGAGTCAGGCCTGATCCCTGCGATCGCTAACAGTTTTTTTGGTAGCGTTTTGGTGAACTGGCAAGCGCCAGCGGCCTAGTACACCCGGTCGTAGTCAAACCAGCACTGCAGTAACACTTGGTGACGTGGCGAGTCCCATAAGTGCAGTTCAAGCTGGTGAGGTGGCAAGCACAAGTAGTGTCCCGCTGCCACCAAAAAGACAAACACAGGCCCTTCATGCCCATAATGTTCTTCCTGCTGCATTCGCCAATCCTAATTGGGAACCCACCACTTCTGCAGCGCCCGTACTTCCCCCATTCACATCCCCAACCAAATGCAGTCGGCTGCATGAGAGGCATTTTCTTTATGTCCTCCCGAGTACCCCTACCCAACGAACCCCCCCAAAAAAGATGTTGTGTCTGCAGCAAGCGCGGATATAGGCGTGACACCCGCTATTATTGTCCCTCCTGTCCTGACAATCCTGGTCTTTGCATTGGTGAATGTTTTGAACGCTACCATTCACTAGTTGAGTATTAGCGTAGGGTACAGCATTGCACAGACTAGGCGCACTTTCACAGGGTCTCCCAAGATGCCATAGCATTTTGAGAGACCCGAACCTGGAACCGGTTACAGTTATAAAAGTTACAGTTACAAAAAAAAGTGTAAAAAAAAAAAAAAAAATAGTTGTCGTTTTATTGTTCGTTCTCTCTCTCTCTCTCTCTCTCTCTCTCTCTCTCTCTCTCTCTCTCTCTCTCTCTCTCTCTCTCTCTCTCTCTCTCTCTCTCTCTCTCTCTCTCTCTCTCTCTCTCTCTCTCTCTCTCTCTCTCTCTCTCTCTCTCTCTCTCTCTCTCTCTCTCTCTCTCTCTCTCTCTCTCTCTCTCTCTCTCTCTCTCTCTCTCTCTCTCTCTCTCTTGTTCTGCTCTTTTTTACTGTATTCTATTCTGCAATGTTTTATTATTATGTTTTATCATGTTTGCTTTTCAGGTATGCAATTTTTTTATACTTTACCGTTTACTGTGCTTTATTGTTAACCATTTTTTTGTCTTCAGGTACGCAATTGACGACTTTGAATGGTTATACCAGAATGATGCCTGCAGGTTTAGGTATCATCTTGGTATCATTCTTTTCAGCCAGCGGTCGGCTTTCATGTAAAAGCAATCCTAGCAGCTAATTAGCCTCTAGACTGCTTTTATGAGCAGTGGGAGGGAATGCCCCCCCCACCGTCTTCCGTGTTTTTCTCTGGCTCTCCTGTCTCAACAGGGAACCTGAGAATGCAGCCGGTGATTCAGCCAGCTGACCATAGAGCTGATCAGAGACCAGAGTGGCTCCAAACATCTCTATGGCCTAAGAAACCGGAAGCTACGAGCATTTTATGACTTAGATTTCGCCGGATGTAAACAGCGCCATTGGGAAATTGGAAAGCATTTTATCACACCGATCTTGGTGTGGTCAGATGCTTTGAGGGCAGAGGAGAAATCTAGGGTCTAATAGACCCCAATTTTTTCAAAAAAGAGTACCTGTCACTACCTATTGCTATGATAGGGGATATTTACATTCCCTGAGATAACAATAAAAATGATTTAAAAAAAAAAAAAAAAATGAAAGGAACAGTTTAAAAATAAGCTAAAAAAGAAAAAAAATAATAAAGAAAAAAAAAAAAAAAAAAAAAAAAAAAAAAGCACCCCTGTCCCCCCTGCTCTCGCGCTAAGGCGAACGCAAGCGTCAGTCTGGCGTCAAATGTAAACAGCAATTGCACCATGCATGTGAGGTATCACCGCGAAGGTCAGATCGAGGGCAGTAATTTTAGCAGTAGACCTCCTCTGTAAATCTAAAGTGGTAACCTGTAAAGGCTTTTAAAAATGTATTTAGTTTGTCGCCACTGCACGTTTGTGCGCAATTTTAAAGCATGTCATGTTTGGTATCCATGTACTCGGCCTAAGATCATCTTTTTTATTTCATCAAACATTTGGGCAATATAGTGTTTTAGTGCATTAAAATTTAAAAAAGTGTGTTTTTTCCCCAAAAAATGCGTTTGAAAAATCGCTGCGCAAATACTGTGTGAAAACAAAAAATTAAACACCCACCATTTTAATCTGTAGGGTATTTGCTTTAAAAAATATATATAATGTGTGGGGGTTCAAAGTAATTTTCTTGCAAAAAAAAATAATTTTTTCATGTAATCAAAAAGTGTCAGGGCTTTGTCTTCAAGTGGTTAGAAGAGTGGGTGATGTGTGACATAAGCTTCTAAATGTTGTGCATAAAATGCCAGGACGGTTCAAACCCCCCCGCCCAAATGACCCCATTTTGGAAAGTAGACACCCAAGCTATTTGCTGAGAGTCATGTCGAGTCCATGGAATATTTTATATTATGACACAAGTTGCGGGAAAGAGACAATTTTTTTTTTTTTTGCACAAAGTTGTCACTAAATGATATATTGCTCAAACATGCCATGGGAATATGTGAAATTACACCCCAAAATACATTCTGTTGCTTCTCCTGAGTACGGGGATACCACATGTGTGAGACTTTTTGGGAGCCTAGCCGCGTACGGGACCCCGAAAACCAGGCACCGCCTTCAGGCTTTCTAAGGCCGTAAATTTTTAATTTCACTCTTCACTGCCTATCACAGTTTTGGAGGCCATGGAATGCCCAGGTGGCAAAAAAAAAAAACCCAAATGACCCCATTTTGGAAAGTAGACATCCCAAGCTATTTGCTGAGAGGTATGGTGAGTATTTTGCAGACCTCACTTTTTGTCACAAAGTTTTGAAAATTGAAAAAAGAAAAAAAAAAAAATTTTTCTTGTCTTTCTTTATTTTCAAAAACAAATGAGAGCTGCAAAATACTCACCATGCCTCTCAGCAAATAGCTTGGGGTGTCTACTTTCCAAAATGGGGTCATTTGGGGGGGTTTTGTGCCACCTGGGCATTCCATGGCCTCCGAAACTGTGATAGGCAGTGAAGAGTGAAATCAAAAATTTACACTCTTAGAAATCCTGAAGGCAGTGATTGGTTTTCGGGGCCCCGTACGCAGCTAGGCTCCCAAAAGTCCCACACATGTGGTATCCCCGTACTCAAGAGAAGCAACAGAATGTATTTTGGGGTGTAATTTCACATATGCCCATGGCCTGTGTGAGCAATATATCATTTAGTGACAACTTTTTGTAATTTTTTTTTTTTTTTTTTGTCATTATTCAATCACTTGGGACAAAAAAAATGAATATTCAGTGGGCTCAACATGCCTCTCAGCAATTTCCTTGGGGTGTCTACTTTCCAAAATGGGGTCATTTGTGGGGGTATTGTACTGCCCTGCCATTTTAGCACCTCAAGAAACGACATAGGCAGTCATACATTAAAGGCTGTGTAAATTCCAGAAAATGTACCCTAGTTTGTAGGCGCTATAACTTTTGCGCAAACCAATAAATATACACTTATTGACTTTTTTTTTACCAAAGACATGTGGCCGAATACATTTTGGCCTAAATGTATGACTAAAATTGAGTTTATTGGATTTTTTTTAGAACAAAAAGTAGAAAATATCATTTTCTTTCAAAATTTTCGGTCTTTTTCCGTGTATAGCGCAAAAAATAAAAACAGCAGAGGTGATCAAATACCATCAAAAGAAAGCTCTATTTGTGGGAAGAAAAGGACGCAAATTTCGTTTGGGTACAGCATTGCATGACCGCGCAATTAGCAGTTAAAGCGACGCAGTGCCAAATTGTAAAAAGTGCTCTGGTCAGGAAGGGGGTAAATCCTTCCGGGGCTGAAGTGGTTAACCACTTCCGGACTGCCGCATGCCGGTATACGTCCTAAATTTGAAGAGGGATATCTTTGTTATGGCAGCAGCTAGCTGCCGTAACCCTGGTATCCTCTTCTTCGGCGGGCAGGCCGGTTTTAGATAATAGTGGTCTTTGCGGCGAATTTGCGGATTATTAAAATTAAATGTCTTCGAAGTATGTACAAAAATATGAACAACCCACAGGTCCACTGTTTTCTAACTGGGAGTTGTGGCTACACGGAGAGAGGGAGAGGAAGCCAAGCACTCCCAGGGTGAGCTCCCATGCATAAGTGTCAGATCCAAAAAGAGAAATCCAAATCCTTCTTCAAATGCAGCAGAAAGCCTTGCCCCAGTGCAGCATTGCAGCCTTGCCCCAGTGCAGTCTTGCACAGATTTGAATATGGCGCAGTGACAGGACTTGGCGGAGCAGAGCGAGCGCCGCCGAGATCGCAGGGACTGGGCGGAGTGGAGATACATATAGCCGAGTGTACTCGGCTCTTCTCGGCTCCGCTCACAGTCACGCCCAGTCCCGCCCTATGATGTATGATGGACATAACACAGGTCCAATGGCGGGACTGGGCGTGACTGTGAGCGGAGCCGAGAAGAGCCGAGTACACTCAGCTATGTGTATCTCGGCGCGATCGCTCCGCTCCGCTCACAATCAGCGGAGATCAGCTGAGGATCGGCGTATAACACGCACCCATGATTTTCCCCTGATTTTAAGGGGGAAAAAAGTGTGTGTTATACGCCGATAAATACGGTATATCATATACTACTTTACTTCTATGCTGTTATGACAGCATCTATTGATACATATGTATTTGTTTCAGTTGACATTATTAATGGATACTGGGAGATGTTTGGTGACACATTACCCCATCCCGGCCATGTCTGCCCCCTGTTTGTGCACTGTTGGGTTGGTTTTTCCTCTGCCACCTCAGGTCCCGAGCCGGACGCTCATGGGTATCTGGGTATTCAGAATTTGGTAGTCTGATTAAGCCTTTGAGTATAGGGCCATGCGTTTTGGACCCTCTTGACTAATTGTCACGATACCATCTCTGTGTTGATACTTATTTGGTTCATTATACCCCTACAGATGTACTACACACGCATCTACCCCTGATGAAGTGAGCATGGTCTTGCGTAATGCGTTGGGATACTTTTCATGCCTGTATACTTTGCAATTTACATTTTATACCATGATACATGTAATGACATTTTTTAGTGTATGTATAATTTCAGTGGCTTGACTATGATTCATGTTGTTCATGTTGTTTATGTTTGCATGACAATTTTAATACATTTTGCGACTGCATTTACTCTGTCAATTGTTGGCTAACCACATTCACCTCATTTAAAGTCCCAGGGCGATTTCCTGTTTTTTGTTATATATATATATATATATATATATATATATATATATATATATATATATATATATATATATATATATATATATATATATATATATATATATATATATATATATATATATATATATATATATATATTGGGATAAAGGTGGTTTGCGGTAGACACCAGACCTTTCCCTTTTTTGTCCCAGAAGATTGCAGGGAGGGAGGGGAGAGGAGGAGTCGCCTAGGCAGCGTGGGCGGAAGTGGGAACTGGGTATCTGTCAAAACTAGGTAACGCTCCCCCCCCCCCCCCCCCCCAAAAAAAAACTTACATTAATGTTACATGTCAGGGGGTTAGGACTCCTTAAGGCGGAAGTTGCACTTTTAGGCGGATCTCCGCTTTAACTTAGCCCTTGCTGTATTTCTTAGCGTCAGATTTCCTGGTATATAGATTTGGGATGAAGAAACCAGTAAGACACAGGAAGGAGTTTACCAGCGGACCTCATTAGCACACACCCTTTACTCATCAACTAGGTTTGCACACCATCCCCGGCATCCCTCTATGCATGAATTTGCCTGGCTTGTCAATGTAGGCTGCCACAGCTGCTGTATTGGCTTTGTCCGCATGCTAACACTCTGGGGCCGTGGGTTGGACACTCCTGATGTAGTGCAGGGGCCTGCTTGATTGGATACAGAGTGGCTGGATATGTGTTGTCCCCTCCTATTCCATAGTTTTAGTAAATTCAAAGGCGATTGTATAGTGTATGGCCACCTTTTATACGCCTAAAATTGACTATTTGCGCTTTCAGTGACATTAATTGTTCATGGCACAGGAAAAACTCATTTTGCCAAATGGAAAAAATGGTTGACAAAATGCACAGTAAAAAACGTGCAACTCGCTTCGTGCCAAAATGTCCCATGAGCTACTTTGCCACATGTAGGACAGCCCATTGAAATCAATGGGCAGCCCTATGTGTGTCATTGGAAAAACGAGCCAAAAACCCTGCGCACCCACTACGCTGGGTGTGAATGGGGCCTGAAAGTGAAATTGTTGTGTTTACACAAGAACAACAAGCCTCCATTCACATCTGTGTGTTTCCAAATGCATGGTAAAGGGCACAGAAAATGCATGCTTTGCCGTGTGTTTCAGAAACATGCTGCAAAAACGCACCAAAAAGCATAGTAAAAAAACACACTTTGCTCCACCCTAAAAAAGAGTTCTGCAGCTTCTTTGGGGCAACAGCTGAGTGTCTCTTCTCCATCCACTCCTGCCACATTGTACTATATCTGTACAATTTTTTTTTCTTGGTTAAGTTGAAAAAAGACACCAGTCTTTTGGCCAAAAAGTTCAACCTTGGTTTCATCAGACCATAACACATTTTCCCACATACTTTTGGGAGACTTCTGATATGTTTTTCTGCAGAATTTAGCAGGGCTTGGATGTTTTTATTTGTAATAAAAGGCTTCCATCTTGCCACACTACCCCATAGCCCAGACATATGAAGAATATGGGAGGTTGTTGTCACATGTACCACACAGCCAATACTTGCCAGATATCCCTGCAGCTCCTTTTAATGTTGCTGTAGACCTCTTGGCAGTCTCCCTGACCAGTTTTCTTCTGGTCTTTTCATCAATTTTGGAGGGACATCCAGTTCTTGGTAATGTCACTGTTGTGCCATTGTCAGAAACCATTACTCAGACTGAGACAGAAGTACAGTTAAATCATATTTGTTTAATAATAAAAGATAAACAGAGTAAACGTAGTCAAAACATAGCCAGAGTGCTGGAACCTAAATGGATAGTCAGACAAGCCAAAACGTCTGGGAGCCGGAGATGAGCGTAGTAGAACAGCAAGCAGGATCTGGAGCCAGAAGGAATGTCAGCCAAGCAAGTCTTTAACAGGAACACAGGAGAGCGTCTCTAGAGATGTGACCAAGGCGAAGGCAGAGATCATCTGGGCTGGACGGCTTAAGTAAGAAAGACTGACGAGCAGGATATCAACAGGTGTGTCACTGTGGAAAGATAGGAGCTGGCAATTAGTCATATCAGTCAGGGGCTTGACCAGAGATGAAAAGTTATGAATAAACTTCCGATTATAGTTGCAAAGCCAAGAAAATGCTGCAGAGGACGTAAACCCACGGGTCGGGGGCCACTGTAGGACTGCAGAAAGTTTCTCCATCAAAAAACCAGCAGTGGAAATGACATAACCCAGGCATTTTAACCTGTTCAGGATGGAATTCGCACTTCTCCAATTTGCAATAGAGATTGTTCTCTGTTTCTGAAGCACACGACAGACATCTGTGTGGTGGCTCTCCAGGGACTTGGAAAATATGAGGATATTGTTGAGATAAACCACCACACATAACTGCAACAAATCTTGGAGGACATCTTTAATAAATTCCTGGAAAAATGCCGGAGCATTCCAAAGGCCAAATGGCATTACCAGGTACTCCTAATGACCTGTTCTGGTATTAAACGCAGTTTTCCACTCGTCGCCCTCCTTAATCCTCACAAGATTGTATGCCCCTCTCAAATCAAGCTTTGTGAAAACCGTTGCTCCCTTGAGGCAGTCAAATAACTCCGTAATCAACAATCAGATAAGCATTCTTAATCGTGAAATGATTAAGACCCCTATAAGCAATACAAGGTCTCAGTTCACCACTCTTCTTCACAAAGAAGAAACCAGCGCCAGCAGGAGACGAGGATTTGCGAATGAAACCTTGAGAAAGTGCGTCTGCAACACACTCCTCCATGGCCTTATCCTCCAAGATCGACAGGGGTAAAGGGTAAACCTGGCCACGAGGGGGTATGGCACCAGGTTGAAGGTCAATTGCGCAATCAATTGCGTTTGTGTGCAGGCAAACTACCGGCTTGACCTTTGTCAAAGACATCGCTAAAATCGCGGTACTGCTCTGGCAGGGAGGAGAGTGTAGAAGTGCACAGGACCTTGGCTACCTTTTTAGAAGCATGTCTTACTGCATTGTGGTGACCAGGAGAGAACCTCAGCACGGAGCCAATCAAAAGAGGGGTTGTGCCACTGTAACCAATAATAACCAATAACCAGCAGAAACCTAGGTGAGGAAATAACTTGGAATTGAATTATCTCATGGTGAAGAGCCCCTACGGCCATGGACAACGGAACAGTCTCATGAGTCACATGGGCAGGCTGTAGAGGTCTCCCATCAAGAGCCTCAATGGCATTTGGAGTGTCATGCAGCTGCAGCAGAATCGAGTGCTTCGAAACAAAGGTAGCATCAATGAACAGGCCGGCAGCCCCAGAGTCGATTAAAGCCTGTATCTCGACGGCCGCCCAAGAAAGGGTAACCGGAACCAGGGGCTTATCCTTCTGGATAATTGGGGACACAACAATGCCACCTAAGGTCTGTCCGTGACAAGACCTCAAGGTTCGTGCGTTCCCTGGACAGGTAGGATTAGACTTCAAAAAGTGACCTGCCTGGCCACAAAGGCACAATCTCTCCATCCTCCTAAGGGCTCTCTCATCCACAGAGAGATGTGTGAAGCCCAAGTGCATGGGTTCACCTTCACTGACAGACTCAGTACCAGGAGGCATGGGAGGTGAGTGAGGCAAGGGTGGGACTGCAAATCTCGGAGCCAAAGGTACAGGAGGCTTCTGCAAGCACTCCTTAAAGGAAGGTCTCTGTCGGAGTCTGGAGTCAATAAGCATGGCAAACGAGATCAACCTCTCCAGCTCAGTGGGTATGTCTCGGGCTGCTATCTCATCTTTGAAGTTATCCGAGAGACCATGAGAAAAAGCAGCCACAAGGGCCTCATTGTTCCACGCAACCTCTTCTGCCAGGGTACGGAAGTCAATGGCGTAATCGGCAACAGTTCTCGTACCCTGACATGAGGCTTTTGGCAGCAGAAATGGAGTGCATAAAAATTAATACAAACTCCGTAGTGCATATGATAAATGTATCAGAAAATATCAAAAAAAGTCTTTCAATGTGTAAATAGAAAAAAATATATATGTAAAAATTATATTAGACCATAAACAATAAAAAGTCTATATGTTAATCTCTAAATTCCAAAGAAACCTCAGATCTTCAATTGATAGAGTATTCCCACATTCTGATATGAGTAATATCACAAACTGCTTACCAGATTTGTAGGATCTCATATAATATAGATCAAAAGTGCTTGTGCTTCAGCCTGCCGCAAACCTGCAATCCAACTGTGGTCTTCTCACAAGAAGGAATGATCCACCTGCTACAGATGGACCATCAGAAGGAAAGCTCACTCCGGAGGTCACTTTCAGATTTGTAGGAGCCTAAAAAGTCTCATTTAATAGAGAACAGAAGAGGGCTTCATGGTGTAGTATGTTCTAATGAAAAATTTATTTTTCAAGACCGATGACACAGGCGTTACATCCATAAAAACACAGCGACAAAAAGAACAGATTGAAACAGCTGCGGCTCAAGCCAGATGGTTGCTCAGCGTGATGCCGTCACAAGTGCTCCATCCGACGCGTTTCCCCATAGAAGGCATCAACTGAGAACGGTGATCATATCTGGACGGCACACCACGCTTAAATACCTGTCAGGCAGGATAGACACCGGAAATAAACATTTAGCTTCTTCCGATTGGTGTCACCTATTTAGTCATATTCAAATTAACTTAAACAATATAAAAATATATAGATTTAATCCATAAAAAATAATTATTATATTAAAACATATTAAGTCCCAAACAAAAAAGTATAACAAAAAAAAAAAAAGAGAAAAATACACATTATTATTATTATTATTATTATTATACGAGATTTATATAGCGCCAACAGTTTACGCAGCGCTTTACAATGTATAAGTGGGACAACACAATTACAGTACAGTTCAATACAAAAGGTACAGGAGGGCCCTGCTCGTAGAGCTTACATTCTAAAGGGAGGAGGTGGTGGTACAAAAGGTAATAGCTGCAAAGAATGATTTGATGGGGGTGGCTCAGGGACAGTTATGTGGGTTTGGGATAGGCTTCCCTGAATAAATGAGTTTTCAGGGATCTCCTAAAGGTGGACAGGGTAGGGGCTGATCGGACATACTGGGGCAGGGAATTCCAGAGGATGGGAGAGGCTCTGAAAAGTCCTGAAGGCGAGCATGGGAGGAGGTAACAAGGGAGCTAGAGAGCAGGAGGTCCTGGGAGGAGCGGAGGGGGCGATATCTGCAGATGAGGTTGGTGATATAGATGGGGGTTGTGAACGGCCTTGTATGTTATGGTTAGCATTTTGAATTTTACACGGTGGGGTAGGGGAAGCCAGTGAAGGGATTGGCAGAGAGGAGCAGCAGTCACGGATCGATTAGTGAAGTGTATTAGTCTAGCAGCAGCATTCATAATAGACTGAAGGGGGGATAGCCTGCTTAAGGGTAGGCCATTAAGGAGAGAGTTACAGTAGTCGAGGCGGGAAATAATCCAGGAGTGATTAAGTTGCTTTGTGGTGTCATTAGTCAGGAAGGGTCGAATTCTGGAGATGTTGCGGAGGTTAAGGCGGCAGGATTTAGCCAGTAATTGGATATGTATAAACCGAATTCACCAAAGGGAAATTATGGATGAATAGTGGCGCTGATCCCCAGGTGGGGAGATGCCAGAGACTCCTATCCAGCCGGTGAGCTGAATACAGACGTGACTAGATCAAAAGTGGAAAATTGACATAAATTACATCAATGATCCCTAGTGCCCCAAAAAAAAAAAAAAATTAATTTTAAAATAAATAATTCAAATGAAATCAATAGGAGCTAATAGAAATGATATACATAACACTCAGTGAAGGTGATATACAAATCTATAAATCCAAGAAAAAAATATTAAAATGATAATGAAAAATGAAATTTTTATGAAGTCCAAAAATCAATCAATCGTGGAAAATTGAAGAAAGTCCAAAGAGAAGTGAGGGTGACTCTAAAAACTGCTCAGCTGTGTTTTAAAACATCCACCACACCTCTGTGACGTGAATCCACTCCCTTCTGAAGTTCAAACTCACCAGCTTTTAAGGCCTCTCACTCTTGTGTTTGGCCTGACAGAGCCTCTAACCCACCTTCATGGGGGTTAACATGCGAGCCCATACATCCACTGCTCCATAGGAAAACCGCTTTTCTTAGGTTGGTAGTATGACATATAAAAAAAGAAGCTCCAATAGTGTAATCCCGTTTAAAAGATTTAATCACACATAAAAAAAGCTTGCAATAAACTCACATTTGGAATAAAAACAACGGACAAATCACTTCACAGCAAATGGAGATATCCCACAGCACAGCATGCGATGGCAACTGAGATAACAGGCGGCCACGGCGGACCCAGGAAGTGTGTGTGCTAACGTTCATCTCACCCGTCCACAGCACTCGTCCCTTCACTGGAGCTCCGCTCTGTCCCCCTTCACTCCCTCCTCTAGCACTCGTATACGTTCGCCGTTGGTCTAATTTGTCTTGCCTAAGCTAAAGCCGTCAAAGGGCCTAAAACTCTGTCTCATTTAGTCCTGGGGGAGACGTGGCATTAAGACCCCTAATACAGCGTATCTCGTGCTGGAGTATGGTCTTATTTTAGTCTCCACCCCTAATTGGAATATGTATTCTGTCCAGGACAGTGATGTTGACCCTGGGCATCTTATATCTGAGTTTTGGCTACATGCCTATCCAGAGGTAAGTAAATATTTCCTATTCTCATACTATACATTTAGTTTTTTTCCAAGTCATCTTCCAGGATGGCTCACAGAGAGAGACTCCTCCCACCTAACACAGTAAACACGTGATCCACATAAGAGACTGCTCACCAGCAGTACCTCAGTACATGTGTTTCCTCCGGCCAGACAGAAACTCTGAAGAGGTTTGTTATTTTTATCTGGTCTTCGTGCTACCGTAGGTGGCATCCCAGAACAGGGCCAGCGGACCTGGGGGGCATGTAGCTCTGGCTTTCTCAGGCTGCTCTGGAAGGGAGTCTGGAATTCTTTTACTCCAGTGAACCCCCTCTCCCTCAATAGTCTGGTCAGCACCGTGCCTGTTTAGGGTCAGGTACATTGGCAGTGGGGGATTTTGACTAACTTGAGTCTTCCAGGGGACAGTGCAGACTTGTGGTGTCCTGATGCTTGCGGAGCAGCCATTCCATGCGGCCCAGTGTCCTGGTGTCTCAAGCAATGCGGACAGGGGTCGATGACGTCACTTCCGGTTGGCAGGAAGTGGCTCGGCGGCCATGTTTTTGGTAGCAAACACCTACCTGGTGGTTGGGGCTGCAACCTCTATGCACTGTTCCAGTGGATTTGTCCGATCCACAGCGCCAACCCGGGATCTCCACTGCTTGATTATTCAGGGCTACAGAAAAGATGGTGGAAACCATTTTGTCCATTGCCTGTGCTGGTAAGTCACCAGAGAGGAGACTGTAAGCAGGGAAGCAGGTCTGGGGCACCTGCAGACTCTGGCCCTAAGGTAAGAGAGGCAAATGTAAAAGGCTCATACCACCTTGTGTCCTCTTCCTAGGACAAAAGACGGGAGCAAAAGGGGAACCACCTATGGGAGAGATGCGCAGCCTACAAGTACAGGTTATCTACTACCTGGACACCAGCTCCAGTTCTGCAACACTATCTCTTTAAAAGGATTCCTAGAGAGCATGGAAGAAGAAATTACAAACTTTCTGGGTTTTCACAAAGGTTCCTTCTCCGCCAGAAGAGAAGCAGCTATACTCGTGGGTGCCGAGACTCTAGGGGAGCCCTTCCTTACTCACATTTGGTCAAGCACCATATCCTTAGTTGCTGGCTGAGCTCCTGATGTTGTCTGCTGATTAATATGGATAGATCACGCCTGCTGGCTTCCCTAAATCTTTTAGAGGGAGTACTGTGTGGCTGAAGCAGAGGCATCTATAGTCCCCGACTACTTCCAGATAGGGGGGAGGGGCTCATGCCTGCTTAGGCAGGTGAACTATGGTGGTAGAATGCAGACTACTATGCTGCAGGTCCCCCTGAATGGACAGCTATATGGTGGTTTTGTGAGTATTCCCTGTTGCCATCATCCACAGACACCAGGGAGGGAAACAGGTGGGGGATAAAGCAGTAGGCAGGCCTTGATCTTCCCAGGAGTATTACAGCAGACTTCATCTGGTCAGCAAAGCTACACCATGTAGTCGGCTTATGCCATGACATGACACCTGCTATAATTTTGGAAGATGGCCTCTCTTTGAGTATTGGTTGCTGTGGGTGTTTGCATGCCTTGTACAAACACAGGGTGAATGTGCTTTGTGTTCCTGTCCACCATTAATGTGGTCATTTTGAAGGGGTTGAGGCCCTAACACCTGCAATCTGCAGAGCTGGTGCTGGCAAACTCGGAGATCAGCAGAAGCTGCAACCTGTTAACTCCTTCCTACACTTAGGTTACACTTGTGCATGTGCAGAGCTCCTGGGGTCTGCTTACTCCATGTTTACCATCAGTTACACTCTCCTTGTTTTCAGCAAGGGGAGGTGACAGCCTAGTGGGGTCTGCTGTGGTTTAATCAGGACTTTCTGTACTTGGATTTGGGCAATAACCCACCCCTTGACTGAACTAGAAACATAAAATGTGGATCCTGCAACATTTAAATGACAAGCTCCTGGGCATAACCTCCAGACAAGGTCTGCATGGAGCGGGCTCACAGACGCCCACGAATGCGGCACAATCTCCCGGCTGAGCCTGCCTGCAATGTCACTCACTGCCACAGAAGGCATTTGAACAGTGGCTGCGAACGAAGCTCCCGAGCTCGGCTCTCATTGCTCCACGTGTGGTGCCTGCGTCAGCAAGAGGAGGGAAGAGGGAGGCGGGCCGGTGCGGTGAAATCATGCGTGCGCCATGATTGGTTGTTAGGCTCGGCTAATTTGCCTAGCAACTGAGCGTATTGAGGCTGGTGTACAGAAGAGTATGATGGTGATTGGAGGGCCGTAAAAGATGGGGTGTGGCTCAGGCTTCTTTTGTTCTCTCTGACTTAACCACGTTCAGTGATGGCCCGGAGCGGAGGGCGGCTGGATGTGTGTAGTGTTGGGTGTATACTATTGTCACGGGAGGGGAATAATAGCGCGGTGTGCCATGTGTGCAGCTTATGTCCTGTAATATAATATATAATAATGACAGTCAGTACAAGGAAACCTTCCCCCTATTTGCCCTGCACCCTGTGTAGTCACAGCTTTGTACTTCTTAGCAACTGTACGCGTCTACATCTTTACTATGGAAAACGTAGGCCTCATTCACACTGGTAGCATGGAACCTTTATGTATCATGTAACTATCCGCCCCTCGCCTACATGAACGTGCCTCGGCAATGTGAGACAACAGCTAATAGGAAACTCAGCTGTTATGCGTCTCCCTATTGCACATGCGTAGAAACATCACGTGACCCGGGTCAATACCCTCAGTTGCTAGGCAAATTAGCCGAGCCTAGCAAGCATTGCGGTGCACGCATGGGCATGATTTCACCACACGGGCCTGCCTCCCTCTTCCCTCCTTTCACTGACGCAGGCACTGCCCATAGACCAATGAGAGCCGAGCTCAGGAGCTTCATTCGCAGCCGCTGTTCATACGCCTCCTGTGGCAGTGGGTGACAGGCAGGCTTAGCCGGGAGATTGTGCCGACACTCGCGGGTGTCCGTGAGCCCGCTGTCAAATGCGGGAGACTCCTATAAGTCGCAGGAGACTTGAGATGTCTGCACTGGTTTAGCTGCATTTAATTGACACTGATCAGGCTGTATTTAATTGGGGGGGGGGGGGGGTCGGCGCCGGCGCGAAGCGTCGCCTCCCTAAAATGAGTTTGCCACCTTCCTGAAATGAGCTTTTGCAGATTGAGATGTCTGCAAACCCGTGTTTAATGATTGCTCGTTAATGCCTGCAAGTGTTGGTGTTCTGATTGCTCTAGGGCTTATTCAAAGGTGTCGGAAGCTTTTATTTATCACTAGATTTGGACTTGTTATGAGCTGGGAGGCTTTGTCTGTCTCCCACCTTTAGTGTGGGATATATAATGCAATTTTCTGTACACTTGATTGCTGAACACTTAATCACGGTTAAAGTCATTATTTAAACATATGTAGTTTTTAAGGAGACTCACTTTTGCTTCTGGTCATATCCAGAGGTTGTCTTTGGGAAATGGATGTATGAGTGCTGCCAGCATTGCTGCAGAGGTTGAAAGGGTGGGGGGTCAGCCTGTCAGTGCTCAGACCATAGGCCATACACTGCATCAAATTGGGTTGCATGGCTGTCGTCCCAGAAGGAAGCCTCTTCTAAAGATGATGCACAAGAAAGCCCGCAAACAGTTTGCTGAAGACAACCAGATTAAGGACATGGATTACTGGAACCATGTCCTGTGGTCTGATGAGACCAAGATAAACTTATTTGGTTCAGATGGTGTCAAGCGTGTGTGGCGGGAAACCAGGTGAGGAGTACAAAGACAAGTGTGTCTTGCCTACAGTCATCCATGGTAGTGAAAGTGTCATGGTCTGGGGCTGCATGAGTGCTGCTGGCACTGGGGATCTACAGTTCATTGAGGGAACCATGAATGCCAACATGTATTGTGACATACTGAAGCTGAGCATGATCCCCTCCCACTGCCTTGCTAAAGAAGCTGAGGGTAAAGGTGATGGACTGGCCAAGCATGTCTCCAGACCTAAACCCTATTGAGCATCTGTGGGGCATCCTCAAACGGAAGGTGGAAGAGGGCAAGGTCTCTTACATCCACCAGCTCCATGATGTCATCATTGAGGAGTGGAAGAGGACTCCAGTGGCAAACTGTGAAGCTCTGGTGAACTCCATACCCAAGAGGGTTAAGAGAGTGCTGGAAAATAATGGTGGCCACACAAAATATTGACACTTTGGGCCCAATTTGGACTTTTTCACTTAGGAATGTACTCACTTTTGTTGCCTGCGGTTTTAACATTAATGGCTGTGTTGAGTTATTTTGAAGGAACAGTAAATTTACAGTGTTATACAAGCTATACACTCACTACTTTTACATTGTAGCAAAGTGTCATTTCTTCGGTGTTGTTGCATGACAAGATATAATAAAATATTTACAAAAATGTGAGGGGTGTACTCACTTTTGTAAGATACTGAAGGTCGTGGATGGGTATTCCAGCATGACAATGACCCAAAACACACGGCCAAGGCACCGAAAGAGCGGCTCAAGAAGAAGCACAGTAAGGTTCTGGAGTGGCCTAGTCAGTCTCCAGACCTTAATCTCATGGAAAATATGTGGAGGGAGCTGAAGGTTCAAGTTACCAAACGTCAGCTTCACAACCTTAACCACTTAAGGACCGGAAGGATTTGCCACCTTAATGACCAGGCCATTTTTTTTGCGATACGGCACTACGTCACTTTAACTGACAATTGCACGGTCGTGCAACGTTGTACCCAAACAAAATTGACGTTCTTTTTTCCACACAAATAGGGCTTTCTTTTGGCGGTATTTGATCACCTCTGCTGGGTTTTTTTTGTGCTATATTCAAAAAAAAAGAGCGACAATGTTGAAAAAAAAAAACAATATTTTTTTACTTTTTGCTATAAGTATCCCCAATTTTTTATAAAAACAAAACAAATTTCTTCATTAGTTTAGGCCAATATGTATTCTTCTACATATTTTTGGTAAAAAAAATTGCAATAAGCGTATATTGATTGGCTTGCGCAAACGTTCTAGTGTCTACAAAATAGGGAATAGATTTATGGCATTTTTATTATTTTTATTTTTTTCTAGTAATGGCAGCGATCTGCGATTTTTAGCGGGATTTCGGCGGACAGATCAGACACTTTTGACACTTTTTTTGGGACCATTGAGATTTATACAGCGATCAGTGTTATAAAAATGCACTGATTACTGTGTAAATGTTGCTGGCAGGGAAGGGATTAGCACTAGGGGGCGATGAAGGGGTTAACTGTGTTCCCTTATGTGCGTTTCTAACTGTGGGGGGTTGGGACTGACTGGAGGAGGAGACAGATTGCTGTTCCTAATTGCTAGGAACAGCAGATCTCTCTCTCCTCTGTCAGAACGGGGATTTGTTTGTTTACATACACAGATCCCCACTCTGGCTCTCGTTCCAGCAATCGCGGTGGCCAGCGGATATCGCAGCTGCCGACCCTGTGCAGCGGGCTCGCGTGCCTGCTATGGCTCTTAAAGGAGCCGACGTACCAGTACGGTGATTCGCGGGAACGAGCCGACTTGCCACCGTATAATTATTATATTTTATTATATGGCGGCTGGTCGGCAAGTGGTTAAAGACTTGGAGAGGATATGCAAAGAGGAGTGGGACAAAATCCCTCCTGAGATGTGTGCAAACCTGGTGGCTAACTACAAGAAATGTCCGACCTCTGTGATTGCCAACAAGGGTTTTGCCACAAAGTACTAAGAGTTGTTTTTTTTTTTTTTGTTCTGTCTCTCACTGTACCATTTTACAAAATTAGACTGATCATTTTTCTTGTCAGTGGGCAAACGTATAATTTCAGCAAGGGATCAAATACTTTTTTTTCCCTTCACTGTACAACCCCTTTACCTATGCTAACTTCAAGTCTGCAACTTTCCAATTTTTAGAGGTACAAGGCAAGATTGTCCACTAGCCCCCCTCTTTTTGCCCTGGCAATAGAGCCCCTAGTGTAGCATAGAAGAGATCAGACCAGTAATATCTGAGTGATTATCAGAACACCAGCATAAAATGAACCTCTTCACTGATAATAATATAATGCTGTTCATCACCAACCCAACTATCAATTTATCAAATTTAACAGCTTTTGTACATCACGTCAGCAAATTCTATGACCCTTAAGTTAACCACGCTAATCCAAGATCTTAAATTTTTCCCTACCTGAGGGGCAAGTGCTATGATTACAAGCTTGTTTTCCTTACCACTGTAACCCTCACACCTCTCATATGTTTGGATTTTTTTCTCACCTTTCCCTACCATACTCTGTATGCCACAAATTATCTGCCCCTCTTCTGTAATGTCAAAAGTTTGCTAGTTGCTTGGACGGAATACCTGCTCTCTTGACTAGGCAGCATAATGACACTCAAATTGACCTACTTACCAAAGCTGTTGTACCTGTTCTGAGTATTGCCCAAAGGGATTCTCTCTCCTGTCTTGCAGAACTTGCAACAGCAGATTCTGAAATTTATCCCACACCACCAGATAAAGCACACCCATACTGTAGTCAGTCTCAAGGTGGACTGCAAGTTCGCCACTAAATGCTTGTATCCTGTATTGTACTGCAAGATAACGAATTACAGGTAAATATTTTTTATGTCCTAATAGCTAACACATGTCTATGAACCATAATGCTTTCCTTTTGGAGAAATGTGTACCTGCTTGCATGTTAAATGTTACTTTGTGGCTTCAGGTTAAGTAATTGTTTTATTCATTACGATTCTAGCACATTTTTAAATTGGCAGAAGATTTACAAAATTGGAAATGGCCAACTCCAGGGAGACATCAGAGAGGATATTACTGGAACCGTATAAGTATTTACTTCAGCTTCCAGGTACAGTTTTAGTATTATTATTATTATTATTATTCAGGATTTATATAGCACCAACAGTATTACATTAAATCCAAAAAGCCTTTTAGAGTCTGTTTTTTTTTTTTTTATGTTTAACAAAATAGAATAAAATCTAATCCTGAGTGAAATACCATCATACAGATTTTAAAACCAAGAGGCTAAAACCTTTACGTCTTGAAGTGAGACTTATTAGAGTTGGGAAATTAAAACATTCATGTGTGGGGTGAGGAGACATAAAAGTAGAAGAAAAAAGAAAGGGGAAGAAGAAAGGAGGAAGGTGGAAAAGTTTAGGTATAGTGTAGGAGGGGAGAGGGTCAGAAGGGAATTGAGCAAACCTTGGTGCAGCAAACCTGTGTGATGGAATCGGGGAGTGTTTCCGAGTCGGTCATGGGGTGTAGGCATAGCTTTCAGAGAGTCCGAGGTAGAAAAGTCAATCCAAATGAGCCATAGGACTTTACATTTTTCATAGGTGTCATTGTCTAGGGCTAGCATCTCTTCCATATGCATGATGTCATTGACCATTGAGACCCACAAGCACAAAGGGGGGGTGGTAGTTGTTTTCCAAAAAAGGGGGAAAAGCTGTCTGGCTGCTGACAAGAAAAAGCGCAGTAAAGTGCGTTTTTGGGAGGCTATGGAGCCTGGAAGCATGGATAACAAAGCTATCTCTGGGGTGGGTGCCAGTGGCCGATCATCATATAGGCTGCTATATATGGTAAAAACCTGCGACCAGAGGGGTTGTATTCCTGTACAGTTCCACCAAATATGTAAATAGGTTCCCTCTGCCGAGCAGCATCTCCAACGCGAAGGAGTTAACGATGGAAATATTTTATGCAGAGATTGAGGGTCCCTGTACCATCTGGAGAGGAGTTTAAAGTTTTTTTTCCTGTATATAGCATGATATAGAGGATTTGTGCATGAAGTGCAATGACTTTTGCCAGTCAATTAAAGAGAGCTCCCTTCCCAGTTCCGTGGACCACTTCCTGGTGTAAGAGGGGGGTTGATCGTGCAGGAGTGTTGTAATTTGTAGCTAGTAGAGACCAAGTGTCTCGGTTTTTCTGAGAGAACACAGCTGTTCATAACTGGTCAAGGATCTATGAATTTGGGAGGAGGAAAATAAATCAGAGCAGAAGGAGTATATACGAACGGCCTTGAGCCAGTTACCATGGTCTCTTGGTACAACAGGGGTACCTGAGTTGGAATTTACAAATGATCTTGCTACAGGCCAGGTAGAGCGTGAATTTGGGCCTACCATGTTGGACCCCATCCCCTGAGGCAGCGCGGGGTGGTCAAACAATGACGTGAGGGGCGAGGGGTCCATGGATAGAAGCGGTGATGGCCCTTTTTGGTACCATAAATGTAAGCCAGCAGTGGTTAATGGGAAGGAGGAAAGTAAATGTAGCTTCTGTCTGTAGCCCCATAGTAGGGCCCGAAGGCCAAGGGTGGAGAGGTCTTGTTCTACCACGATGGATGCTTTAGGGAAGGGGCGAGGGAACCATTCCAGTATCCTAGACAACAGTGCCACCCTATGGTATAGTTCGAAGTCTGGGAGGCCCACCCCCCGGATTTTGGGTTATGTGAGCAATGTGTGATGGATGCGGGATAGACCTTGGTGCCAAATGAAACGTATTGACATAGAGTGCATGGAACTGAAGAAGCATTTGGGGACAGTAATAGTTATCATCCACACAAGTTCATATTATCACTTATTTGGCCACTCAACCCCTTCTGAATGGCCTCAAAAATACATTTCTTACACCTGAAGTGTTGGCCCTCCTCTATTTGCTGCAATTTAGCAGCTACATGGCAGCCATTAGCCTCTTGAGCCACGTTACACCCCTTCCTGGCCCTTTTTGTTGTAAGGCATAGGGGAGGCACCTGGGATTGGGTGAGGCTACTGGGCCTGGCCTCCTCCTGGCTGCCACATTCCAGAGCCTCGTCCTGGCTGAGGTCTTCCTGTGTATGAAAAAGGGACATAGTTTTAGTTTTTGGTTCATCAATCACACACAATTTTCAGCTCATGCCTGTTGCCAATTGAAAGTTAATAAATAGAAAAGACTATCATTCTGACCCCAGCTTTTTTCATTCTTGTTACACTACTGTCTATTGATATGTCAAACATTTTTTGTTAAATCATTAATTTGTTAGCAATAATATCTAGTTAATCATTTTTGAACAATAAATATTTTAAAAAATACTATACCTGGCTCCAGCTGGGCTCCTCAACTTCTTCCAGGATGGAAGGCCCAGGTTGGTCCTGGGAAGCCTCAGCTGGGGTTGAGGGAAGGGTGGATGGAAGTGTAGAAAGTGATTCCCTGGCTTCCATCTGGTCTTCCAGAAACCGCATCTTGTTGTAGTACCACAGACTGGGTACATACACATCCTCTGCTGCAGCTCCTGATCTCATGAAAGCCTGGACCTTATTAAGCTCCTTCTTATATGTGCTTCTCAAGCTACCAATTTTCTTCTCCACAAACTTGATGTCTGCGTTGGGGACCTGTGTCTTCACAAATTGCAGCAGTTTCTCCAGCGATGCCTTCCTAGCTGGTTTATTGCGATGTAAGGGGTTTTTAACCTCCCACAAATTTCTCCTGGAGCAAGAAACGTCCCGATCCCGGAGGAGAAGATTTAAGGCCTCCAGTATGTCCTTTGGTGAGATGGTGGACATACTGAAGAGGGCCGACTATGATGGGAAGTATGGACCATACCTAAACCCAAATGTGAGAAAGGCCAAGATCATGACTAAAGTTGTGAAGAGTCTGCGCCGGAATTTTCGGGTATGACGATCCAAGGAGCAATTGAGGAAACTCTGGTCAGACCAAGAAAGTGCTTCTAAAAAGTAAGTAGTTGTGTGTTCCTATTATTATTACTTGCATGCTGCTCCATGTGCTTTTCTTTACTGTTGTACAGTTTAAAATGGCTACTTTCATGTTCATGGGTACAGTAATCGGTCGTAAGAAACATTGTTTGCCAACTAAATACAATGTTTTGGTCAGATACAGGGTTAACTACATTTGGTCATGCTAATTTGTATTAAAAGAAGTTTAGGACATTGTTGTCTAGATATGTTTGTAACTAGAAGGAATTGCAAACTTGATTCAGTGTAATGTAAGGAGAGGACACTCAGCAGCTGTTTACACATCTGGACTCAGGAACACTAGTGTGGGACACAAGAACAAACTTTTTAAGGTGTCCCACACAGGTACTCCAGTGGATACTTAGGGTGTCTACATGTGTGAAACTTGCCCAAAAATAGAAAATATTCAAGCTTGGTTAAGGGAATTAATCATGTCTTCAACTTGGAACTCTGCCCAAACAGACAATTGTACCCTACTTCCAAGCAATGTTTCACATTCATATTTCTGGCCACAAATATCTGTGTGCTTTAGTATACCTTTTGTTTCATTCTCATAGGGGAGAAAAGACTCAGGATGTCAGAGGACAACAGGAACCCCCCACCTCCGAAAGAAGGAACAGAGGACACCACAGTCTGAGAATGTGGAGGAAGGAGAGGTGGAAGAAGTGATTGACATTGCCACCACAACAGGTCAGTGTCTGATACCACAGATTCAGGTAATAGATGTATGCCTGCATATTTATAATACATGGTGTGTATTTTTATTTTAGGTGATGTGCAGGTTGTGGAAGAACAATCTACTCATTTCAACAGTGACAGTGCACAGCGGCTTATCCAGGACATAATGTGGTGTAGTCAGGATTTAGACCTTATCAACGAAAAGACCAAGGAGATTGGCTGAAGAACATGATTGATGTACTAGGGAGAATCTAAATCCAAAAAAGATTACGCTTTTTTATTTTTTTAAAAATTTCTCTAATGTTTTAATACAGTTTAACCACTTCCCGCCTATAGCAGAATGACGGCCGGGCGGTGGTTCAGTTATCCTGACTGGGCGTCATGACGTCCTTCGGGATAACAGCCGCCGCGTGCCGATCGGTGGTGCAGTGTGTCAGTCTGACACACCGCTACACCGAGCTCAGTAAAGAGCCTCCGGCGGAGACTCTTTACCACGTCATCAGCCGTGTCCAATCACGGCTGATCATGATGTAAACAGGAAGAGCCGTTGATCGTCTTTTCCTCACTCGCGCCTGACAGACGCGAGTAGAGGAGAGCTGATCGGCGGGTCTCCTGATGGGGGGGGGGGTCTGCGCTGATTGTTTATCAGCGCAGCCCCCCCTCAGATGCCCACACTAGACCACAAGGGAAGCCCCTAGGACCACCAGGAAAGCCCCCAGCATGTGGATGGTCAGGTACATCCCCCATGGCCATCCACATGTGAAACATGCCAATCAGTGCCCACAAATGGGCACTGACTGGCACCTCTGTGGCACATTACAAAACGGGGATGCCCAGCAATGCCATCCATCAATGCCCGCCTATCAGTGCCACCCCATAAGTACCCATCAGTGCCGCCTATGAGTGCCCATCTATCAGTGCTGCATACCAGTGCTGCCCATCGGTGCCCATCATCAGTGCCACCTCATTGGTGCCCATCAGTGCCGCCTTATCAGTGCCCGTCATTGAAGAAAAAAACATACTTATTTACAAAAAAAGTAACAGAAACAAAGAAAAACTTTTTTTTTTTTTTTTTTAAATTTGGTCTTTTTATTTGTTGCGCAAAAAATAAAAATTGCAGAGGTGATCAAATACCACCAAAAGAAAGCTCTATTTGTGGGAACAAAATGATAAAAAATTTGTTTGGGTACAGTGTAACATGATCGCGCAATTGTCATTCAAATTGCGACAGTGCTAAAAGCTGAAAATTGGCCTGGGCAGGAAAGTGTCTAAGTGCCTGGTATTGAAGTGGTTAAAAGCCAAATTTGGAAGATGCACACAGTGTGTCAACATGTGCTATCTGCCATCAGGGCATTTCAATGTACTCGTTTTGTGGGTGCAACCCCTTCCTCCCAACTCTAGTAGGTGAGAGGAAGTGGTTGCACCCCCAAAACATGTCCATTGATCCCCCATGATGGGAGAAAGCACATGTTGACATTAGGTATTAGAAAGGAAATCCCCATTTTGACTCACAATTTGTGTGCATCTTCTAAATTTGGCTTTTACAGGGTTGACGTCACCCATATCTGATGAAGGCAAGATCAAGACATTTTTCACACTATAATGTCTGATATTGCCTTCATTTTTGCAATGTTGAACTATGTAAGTTCCAGAGTTGTGTATGTTATGTTTGTAAACATGCCTGTTTCTGTACTTTTTCAAAAATTTCAAGGTAAAACTTATAAAAAAAAAAAGTGGTGTTTGTTTTACCACAAATTGTTTTAGAACGCACATGTGAATGTGCACGGAGTAAAAGGCTTTCTTCTTAACAATGTGTGGCTTCTTCTTTCAATGCTCAATAACACTTTTTGTATTAAGTTGGTGTTTACAGTGACAATGGGTGTTATTTAAATAATTTTAAAACCACTTGGCACTACAGGTGCACTAGGAGAACCTAGGAGACCGATAAAAGAAACACAAGCAGTAAATCCAAATCAAGATTTTATCATATCAATTTTTTTTTTATTTTGAAAATATTTAAAAATTAGCTGGAATAGCAATGGCCCCCCCACCCATAAAATATTCCACATTTTCATGCATTTCATGGGCTCTTTGGGGGGGCAAGCCAGGACGGCCAGCTTCCAGGGCCGTCATTGGATTCTCATGAAGTCCGGCCTCAGGTCCAACTGTGGCAACAAAACCAGATGCATTTCGCTTTAAAAAGCTGTGCAGTATGCAGCAGGATAAAACAATGTGGTTAAGTTTGTACTCTGCCATGTTAATTGCTGTTAGAAATAAGCG